>NW_016810096.1:72150-81177 GCF_001698545.2 Rhinopithecus bieti | reverse complement strand
CCCCTTCCCAATTCTACTCACCAAGGGAAACCAATGATAGCAGATATTTTTCTAGACCTTTCTCTTTGCATATACAAATATTTAGATAAATTCTTTATACAAGATCTTTTTTTTATTGTCCTACAACTACTTTTCACTCATGGCCATATTTTATGTCAATATGTATGTATCTACTACATTTTAATAGCGACATAATGTTCCATTATGTGGACATATTGTTTTGTTTAATGATTCCTCTGTTAAATAACTGTTTCTGTTCTTAAAAATAATGTTGCAGTAATAGTCTTGTGCATATAATCTTGATTGTGCATTTGTATGAATATTTCTATTAGGTAGATTCTTAGAAGTCATATTGCTTGGTGAAGTAGTATACCTATTTTAAATGTATGCACTACCAAATTGTCCTCTGATTTGTCCTCTAAATCGGTCTTTCATATTATAGCTAGAGCAATATAGCTATAATATGTCTTTGTAAAATGAATTTCATCATGTGATTTCCCAGAATCAAAAAGCAACATCAGAGATGTTTGATGGATTTCTATTGTCTATGCAGTAAGTTTTAAGATTAAAAAAAATTTCTTCCAGACAGGATCTTGCTCTGTTGCCCAGGCTAGAGTGGACCACACGTGATAGTATGATCTTGGCTCACTGTAACCTCAACCTCACAGGCTCAAACAATCCTCCCACTTCAGCCTCTCGAGTAGCTGGGAATGCAGGTGTGAACTTTCATACCCAGCTGAGTTTTGATTTTTCTTTTTGTAGAGACTGAGTCTCCCTGTGTTGCCCAGGCTGGTCTTGAACTCCTGGGCTCAAGCGATCCTCCTGCCTCAGCCTTCCAAAGTGCTGGGATTACAGGTGAGAGCCTCCATGCTGAGCCAAAATTCTTAAAATTTTTAAAAAAGTTTTAAGAGTTATACAGGAAGGGGAGCATCACACACTGAGTCCTATTGTGGGGAGGGGTGGGGGGAGGGATAGCATTAGGAGATATACCTAATGTAAATGATGAGTTAATGGGTGCAGCACACCAACATGGCACATGTATACATATGTAACCTGCACGTTGTGCACATGTACCCTAGAACTTGAAGTATAATAATAATAATAATAAAAGAGTTATATAATCTGGGCCCAAACTATCTTTCCTACCATTCTTCCCTACCAGGAAATTTGTCCTCTGATAAGGCAAAATCCACCTCTTCTGTAAAATTTCCCATGTACGCTGCTGTCTTTCCTCTCTCTATGCAAGATAGAATGAGTTACTTTCTTCCCTAAGTTCCCATAGCACTTAATTTATAATCCCTCTGATAGCACTTAATGCGTTGTACTGTATTTATGTGTGTCTGTCTCCCCTGCTACTCTGTGATTTTCGTAAGGGTAGGAACTGTGCCTTACTCATCTTTGTATCCCCAGCACTTTACAGAATGCCTGTCAGAGTAGTGCTCAACAAGTATTCATGAATTTGGGAAAGATATCCTGGAGGTAGTGCTAGAGTACTAGTATGATAAAAACTTTGAGAGACAGAGTAGGTGGTGGAAGTTTTGAAGCATAGCAGAAAGCTGACTGACTCCTGGGAGAATGGAAGCTGGTCAGGAATAGAGAGCTGGGCCAAAACTGGCAGGAGCCTTCATGTGCTTTTCTCCTTCACTGCAGAGACCAGCTGCCTGGTTATTTGGGTTAATAGGCTTGAGATGTGAGAACATTTAAGGTATTAAAAATTGGATGATTGAGGACTCACTTGGTGGAGGGGGAGATTGACTCAGCTGTTCTATGTTCTTTCCAGACTAAGATGCATATACTGAATAACCAATCCTTTTCCCAGAGTCATGAATAACTTTTCTTTCTGAAAATCAAGGACTCTTCATTTTCAGGGCATGATTCGGATGGGAGTAGGAAGAGTAAATAGGTCAGATACTTCTACTTTGTCTCTTTAGCTTGGCTCAAGGGGAAAGTAACCTATTGAAAGGGTTTAGGGCTGTGGGCCTATTCTTGAGTAAATCATCTGTGTGAAATTAGTTCTTTTGTCATTTCAGGGAACTCTGGTAGCTCTCCTTGTCTGGTTGTTTTGAAGAAAGAAGAGTAGAAGAAAAAGTTGAATGAATCATGTCGGAGTTACTGGACCTTTCTTTTCTGTCTGAGGAAGAAAAGGATTTGATTCTCAGTGTTCTACAGCGAGATGAGGAGGTCCGGAAAGCAGATGAGAAAAGGATTAAGTAAGAGTTCCCCAAAACGCATAGGGTCCCAGGCCTTTGACCAATGATGTCTGGGCTTTTCCTTATGTCTCCCACCTGACTTTCGTAGGAATTTGTATATGTGATGTTTACCACTACTTATTGGGTCACATTGGGCTCTGAGTTTGTTGCTTCCACAGAACCAAATAGTCTTATTCTGTTTACCTTTCAACCCCTCTCCATCCAATCTATGTATATCCTGAATCCACTTATGCTTCTTTTTTGGGTCTTGGCAGGCGACTAAAGAATGAGTTACTGGAGATAAAAAGGAAAGGGGCCAAGAGGGGCAGCCAGCACTACAGTGATCGGACCTGTGCCCGGTGCCAGGAAAGCCTGGGCCGTTTGAGTCCCAGAACCAATACTTGTCGGGGTTGTAATCACCTGGTGTGTCGGGACTGCCGCATACAGGAAAGCAATGGTACCTGGAGGTGCAAGGTGTGCGCCAAGGAAATGTGAGTGTCACCTATGGCTGAATAGAGAGGAGATGAGGCCCTGGTTGTGGTGAGAATTTCTTTCCTTAGCCTTTATTAGACAAGAACCATTCTTTATCCATCTGTCATTTTCTTTTATTTCTTCCCAGAGAGTTGAAGAAAGCAACTGGGGACTGGTTTTATGACCAGAAAGTGAACCGTTTTGCTTACCGCACAGGTAGTGAGCTAATCAGGATGTCCCTGCGCCACAAACCTGCAGGTACTGGACCTGTCTAGAGATAGTTCTTGGTATGGAATCCTAGTGTATTCTGACTGGTGGCATTTTAAATCCATGGGCTCAGCCAGTTTGTGGAGAATCAAAGATTGTATTGTCATCCCTTCTGCAAGCATGGTGTACTTCAGGGGATTTGCTATGAGGGTTGTTCCCTTTTTTTCCTACTCATAACCACCACCCTGGCATACTTTTGTTTGTCTTGAAGTGAGTAAAAGAGAGACAGTGGGACAGTCCCTCCTTCATCAGACACAGATGGGTGACATCTGGCCAGGAAGAAAGATTATTCAGGAGCGGCAGAGGGAGCCCAGGTAAGAATCAAGTAATTGTTTAAAGAAATGCTTACAATATCCCTTTAATTCTTTTACTATTCTTTTTACTTCTTCTGTTTATAAAATAATAGATGTTTATTATAGGAAAACTTGGAAAGTACAGAAAATAGTAAAGGAGGGAAAAAATCATTCCTAATCCCACTGCTCATATGTAGACATTAACATTTTGGTATATTCACTTAGTTCTTTATTTTTTACAGTTTGCAGTCACCTTTCTCAGGTTGAATAGTTTGTTCTTTATAAGAACAATTTGAAGACAAATAAAAATAACACATACTCATTATTTAAGCAACAAATCACCCACATTCCTACTACCCCAGTTTTCACATTATGTGGAAATTATTTCATGTATCTTCTATGTATATACATAACGGGTTGACCGGATGGAAAACTGAAAATCCTTTTAATATTGGATCATAGTATAATAAATTAAAATCGTCTTGTTTAATTTTACTTGAATTTAACAGAATAAAACACCAAAATAAAATGAAAGAATAGCTCATCTTCAGACAAATGTTTTTTTAAAGTAAAAGATATTAGTTGTTAACATTCCTCTAAGCTTAAGAAAAAATATTATGAAAGCCATTGAGCAGTTGGCCACTTTTTTAGTGGATCTTTTTTGGTAACAGCCTTATTGAGATATAATTCACATACTATACAATTTGCCCGTTTTTTGTGTACAATGCAATAGTTTTTAGTCTATTCACTGAGTTGTGCAACCATCCCCTGAATCAATTTTAGAAAATTTTCATCACCTCAAAAAAAAAAACCCTTTACCCTTTTAGCTATCACCCTCCCTGATCCTTAAGCAATCACTGGTCTACTTTCTGTCTCTATATATTTGCCTATCCTGGGTATTCATGTAAATGGAATTATACAATATGTGGTCCTTTTTGACTGACCTCTTTCACTTAACATTAGCATTTTCAAGGTTCATCCATGCCATAGCATGTATCAGAACTTCATTCCTTTTTATAGTCAAATAATACCCATGATATGTATTTATCACATTTTATCTGTTCATCTGTTGAAGAACATTGGGATTGTTTCTACTTTTTGGTTATTAAGAGTAACGCTGGGCCGGGCGCGGTGGCTCATGCCTGTAATCCTATCACTTTGGGAGGCCGAAGTGGGTGGATCACGAGGTCAGGAGATCAAGACCATCCCGGCCAACATGTTGAAACCCCATCTCTACTAAAATACAAAAAAAAAAAAAAAAATAGCCAGATGTGGTGGTATGTGCCTGTAGTCCCAGCTACTTGGGAGGCTGAGGCAGGGGAATTGCTTGAACCCGGGAGGCGGAGGTTGTAGTGAGCCAAGTTCGTGCCATTGCACTCCAGCCTGGTAACAAAGTGAGACTCCATCTCAAAACAAAACAAAACAAAACAAAATGTAATACTGCTATGAACTTTCATTAAGGGTTTTGTGTGGATGTATGTTTTCTTTTCTTTTCTTTTCTTTTTTTTTTTGAGACGGAGTTTTGCTCTTGTCGCCCAGGCTGGAGTGCAGTGGCACCATCTTGGCTCACTGCAACCTTCACCTCCTGGGTTCATGCAGTTCTCCTGCCTCAGCCTCTCAAGTAGCTGGGATTACAGGCATGTACCACCAAGCCCAGCTAATTTTCGTATTTTTAGGAGAGACAGGGTTTCACCATGTTGACCAGGCTGGTCTCGAATTCCTGACTTCAAGTGATCCACCCGCCTTGGTATCCCAAAATGTTGGGATTACAGGTGTGAGCCACCATGCCTGGCCTGTTTTCATTTTTCTAAGATAGATACTTTGGAGTTAGTGGTCATTTTAAAAATCTACCTGTTTCAATATTTAACATTATCAGTGGATGCTTTACTGTGAAAGAGGAAGCAGTTAGCTTTCTTACACTTCCCTCCAGTTGTTTTCTTCTGTCCCCACTATTTGTTACTCAAATTATTTTTCCTTTGTCAGGGTTTATAATATTTACATTCTCTTATATAACCATAAATCATCTGTCTGTGGCCGGGCGCGGTGGCTCAAGCCTGTAATCGCAGCACTTTGGGAGGCCGAGGCGGGCGGATCACGAGGTCAGGAGATCGAGACCATCCTGGCTAACATGGTGAAACCCCGTCTCTACTAAAAATACAAAAAATTAGCCGGGCATGGTGGCGGGCGCCTGTAGTCCCAGCTACTTGGAGGCTGAGGAAGGAGAATGGCCTGAACCTGGGAGGCGGAGCTTGCAGTGAGCCAAGATCGCGCCACTGCACTCCAGCCTGGGTAACACAGCGAGACTCCGTCTCAAAAAAAAAAAAATTCATCTGTTTGTTTTATCTGTTTGTTTCCTTTTAGTTTTATACTTAAAAGGATTGTATGCTTACAACCAGGCCTTATACCACAACTTCTCTATTTCTGATTTATTTCTTGGTTTTCTGGATTTCATCATTGAGGAGTTCCTTCAAGAAGAGCTTGCAGGTGCTATATTTATTGTATTCTTACATGTTAAGAATGTCTTCCAGGTGCCTTTATACTTGAATGGTATCTTGGCTGGATATTATATTCTTGAGCCACATTTTCTTTCCCTCAGAATGTTGTAGACATTGTTCCATTGTCTTCTTCCATTGAATGTAACTGTGAAGAAGTCTGAGGACACCTTGACTCTTGTTTTTCTTTCTTATGGATGAGAGAGAGAGAGAGAGAGAGAGAGAGAGAGAGAGATTAGACTTGCCTGAAAATTTTCTTTTCTTTTCTTGAAGTTTAGTAATTTAACAAGACTGTAACTCAATGGTGATCATTCTGTATCATTTTCCCTATATGTGATATACCCTTGATGAGTTCTTTCTTCATTGCTGGAAAATTTTCTGTATCATATCTCTGAACTCTCTTTCTTTCTGTTTTATTAGTTAAGTTCTCCACCTCAGAGATACTGGATTTTCTTATCCTCTATTTTGTCGTTTTCTTTTATTAGTGAATGGAATAGGAAAATGGTGAAAGCAACTAACTGTGATTAGCCCAAACCATTCCTTCATGCTATTAGTTTGGTTTTCAGTTTATTTCCCTTCCCATGCCCTGTTCCCTTCCCTTCCTTACTTTTGCTGCTTCCAATTTAATTATTTGAGTAAATTATCTTATTTAGGTTTCGATTTGTTCTTTGCTCTAATCTTCTTTCTCTTATTTTGTTTTATCATCTTGTATTTGAATTCTTGCACTTTATTGAATTTATATTATTAGTTCCCCTGTAGTGTAAAGCACTCACATGAAACCTACTTGTTTTACTAGGGTTAATTCTTCTCCAGACACAGTTCTTCGGTTCTTCATCCATCTTGCAAATTGTTTTAATTTCTCTCCACCCCATGGCTATTTATATATCTGCCAGACTATTTTACTTCATTTCACTCAACTTTAATATGGGAAGTTTTCTCTGTATCTTTTGTTTCCTCTGATACAGTGTATGTGAATTCTTCTTCTTACCTCAACTTGAAACAATTTATCTTTTCCCATTCCCAGCTGTACTTTAGTTTAAGGACTGAATATTGCTTTTATATTTCTTTCCTTGTAACCTGAAGGGGTGGGTGCAGAAGGCAACTTGGGGTCCTGAGTTTTGGTCTCTTGAAATTCTCTTAAATGTCCTGGTTCAGCGCTTACCTGTCCCAGATCTGGGTTAATCCCTTAGCTCATACCAGTGCCCTGGGAGATGACATTTTGCAGCAGTCTTGTCTGTCTCTGTTGGGGTTCTACAGTGGTACCTGGGGCTATAAATCTTGAAGACTTCTGTTTTCTTGACTACTCACTCACTTAATCTGCAAATTGCTACATTGGAAGGGATTACTTAAGGAGCTTTGCTGAATTAAATCTTCTGTTTTCATAGGCATGACTTTTGAAATCTGTGACTTGAGGCTTTGTTTTGACTCATTTGGTTGTGGCCGTGAATTTTAGCTTTTGTATGGTGTGTGTGTTTTTTTCACAAACTTTCACTCACCCAAAGGGAAATGACTATCACGTTTCATATGATTGTTGAAAACAGTATAGAAATGTATAAAGTAAGTCCTCCAGTAACCTCACTGCTTCTTCCCCAGATAATTATCGTTAATAGTTGTGAATAGTTTTCGCATGTGGACTACCAAACTGTCTAAATATACATATATGGGTTGGGTTCCTAAGTTTTAATTTCTTATTTTAAAAAAAGGATGATCCTATATACATGTTAAGTGAAAAAAAGTAAAAGAAAAGAGCTGTAAAACTCAATAATATAGACAATCGCATAGAAAATGCACAAAATATTTGAACAGACATTTCACCAAAGACAGTATAGAGATGTCAGATAAGCACATGAAAAGATGCTCAACATCTTTAGTCATTAAATAAATTTGAACTAAAATCACAATAAGATACTACTACATACCCACTAGAATGACTAAAATTAAAAGACTAACCATGCCAATTGTTGGTGAGGATGTAAAACAACTGGATTTAAAAAAATTTTTTCTTTTCTACATTTACTCCTTGCCATTATAAACAACTAGAATTCTTATACACTGCTGGTGGGAATGTACAATGGCATAGCTAATTTGAAAAGCAGTTAGCAGTATTTTAAAAGTTTGTTGTGCACCTACCTTGTGATTAAGTCATTTCATTCCTGGGTATTTACTCAAGAGAAGGGAAAACATATGTTTGTACAAAGACTTCTACGTGAATGTTCATAGCAGCTTTGTTTGTAATAGCCCAACACTGGAAGTAACCAAATGTCCATCAGGAGGTGAATGGATAAACCGATTAGTTTATATGATGGAATACTACTCAGCAGAGGAAAAAATGAACTATTGATACATGCAACAACATGAATGAATCTCAAAACAATCATGCTGAGTGAAAGAAGCCAAGCAGTAAAGAGTACATACTGTATATGGTTCTGTTTGTATAAAATCTAGAAAATACAAACTAGAAAGCAGTGACAGAAAGCAGATCAACACTTACAGGAAGGGTGGGAGGGATTAGAAAGGGGCAGGAGGAAACCTTTGGGAGTGATAGATATGTTCATTAACTTAATTCTGGTGATAGTTTCGCAGATGTCTACATTTGTCAGAATGTCACATTGCACACTTGAACATGTGCAGCTTATTTTGTCAGTTATTACTCAAAGTGTAAAAGAAAAAAAATTGTAGAAAGATATAACATGAACATCTTTCTGTGTCAGCACCAAGGATCTGTTTCATTCTTTTGACATCTGTATGATGTTTCATTGTATATATGGACTGTGATTTTATCTACACAGCCTTGGGTGAGTGACTCATCTGTTCCAGGTGATGAGCCCCTTTTTTCTTTGTGAGTTAAGGATAAGAATGGCTTTTATTTGCTGAACCTGATTAACACATCTGACATCATCAGTCAGAATGTAATTTCTGAAACCTACTGCTTCTGGTTGTCTGTGATCTCTTGTCTCATTGGACCCAGAAGACTCTTATTTATCCTAAACATGAAAACAGATTAAGTGACCATAAATGATCTTTCCCATGAAATTATGGAGCCTCAGAGATAATTTAATTCAACCACCTTATTTTGCAGAAAAGAAAGCAGGATAAGTGATTTACCTGAGATCATACAGATAGTTAGAGCCCAGGGCTCCCATCTCTTAGTCTATTTTTTACTGCACAGATGTCAAATAATTGCTTTTTTGCCCTTGGGTTGTTTGTATTAGCTCTGGATTGGTATGTATTAATCTTTTGGAAAAAAATACAAGCAAAAAACACTCTCCATGGACCATCGTTAAAAGTACCTTGCTGGAGGAATGGTTCTGCTTG
>NW_016810096.1:58383-71792 GCF_001698545.2 Rhinopithecus bieti | reverse complement strand
GAGAGAGAGAGAGAGAGAGAGAGAGAGAGAGAGAGAGAGAGAGAGATTAGACTTGCCTGAAAATTTTCTTTTCTTTTTCTTGAAGTTTAGTAATTTAACAAGACTGTAACTCAATGGTGATCATTCTGTATCATTTTTCCCTATATGTGATATACCCTTGATGAGTTCTTTCTTCATTGCTGGAAAATTTTTCTGTATCATATCTCTGAACTCTCTTTCTTTCTGTTTTATTAGTTAAGTTCTCCACCTCAGAGATACTGGATTTTCTTATCCTCTATTTTTGTCGTTTTCTTTTATTAGTGAATGGAATAGGAAAAATGGTGAAAGCAACTAACTGTGATTAGCCCAAACCATTCCTTCATGCTATTAGTTTGGTTTTCAGTTTATTTCCCTTCCCATGCCCTGTTCCCTTCCCTTCCTTACTTTTTGCTGCTTCCAATTTAATTATTTGAGTAAATTATCTTATTTAGGTTTCGATTTGTTCTTTGCTCTAATCTTCTTTCTCTTATTTTGTTTTATCATCTTGTATTTGAATTCTTGCACTTTATTGAATTTATATTATTAGTTCCCCTGTAGTGTAAAGCACTCACATGAAACCTACTTGTTTTACTAGGGTTAATTCTTCTCCAGACACAGTTCTTCGGTTCTTCATCCATCTTGCAAATTGTTTTAATTTCTCTCCACCCCATGGCTATTTATATATCTGCCAGACTATTTTACTTCATTTCACTCAACTTTAATATGGGAAGTTTTCTCTGTATCTTTTGTTTCCTCTGATACAGTGTATGTGAATTCTTCTTCTTACCTCAACTTGAAACAATTTATCTTTTTCCCATTCCCAGCTGTACTTTAGTTTAAGGACTGAATATTGCTTTTTATATTTCTTTCCTTGTAACCTGAAGGGGTGGGTGCAGAAGGCAACTTGGGGTCCTGAGTTTTGGTCTCTTGAAATTCTCTTAAATGTCCTGGTTCAGCGCTTACCTGTCCCAGATCTGGGTTAATCCCTTAGCTCATACCAGTGCCCTGGGAGATGACATTTTGCAGCAGTCTTGTCTGTCTCTGTTGGGGTTCTACAGTGGTACCTGGGGCTATAAATCTTGAAGACTTCTGTTTTTCTTGACTACTCACTCACTTAATCTGCAAATTGCTACATTGGAAGGGATTACTTAAGGAGCTTTGCTGAATTAAATCTTCTGTTTTCATAGGCATGACTTTTTGAAATCTGTGACTTGAGGCTTTGTTTTTGACTCATTTGGTTGTGGCCGTGAATTTTTAGCTTTTGTATGGTGTGTGTGTTTTTTTCACAAACTTTCACTCACCCAAAGGGAAATGACTATCACGTTTCATATGATTGTTGAAAAACAGTATAGAAATGTATAAAGTAAGTCCTCCAGTAACCTCACTGCTTCTTCCCCAGATAATTATCGTTAATAGTTGTGAATAGTTTTCGCATGTGGACTACCAAACTGTCTAAATATACATATATGGGTTGGGTTCCTAAGTTTTTAATTTCTTATTTTTAAAAAAAGGATGATCCTATATACATGTTAAGTGAAAAAAAGTAAAAGAAAAAGAGCTGTAAAAACTCAATAATATAGACAATCGCATAGAAAATGCACAAAATATTTGAACAGACATTTCACCAAAGACAGTATAGAGATGTCAGATAAGCACATGAAAAGATGCTCAACATCTTTAGTCATTAAATAAATTTGAACTAAAAATCACAATAAGATACTACTACATACCCACTAGAATGACTAAAATTAAAAAGACTAACCATGCCAATTGTTGGTGAGGATGTAAAACAACTGGATTTAAAAAAATTTTTTCTTTTCTACATTTACTCCTTGCCATTATAAACAACTAGAATTCTTATACACTGCTGGTGGGAATGTACAATGGCATAGCTAATTTGAAAAGCAGTTAGCAGTATTTTAAAAAGTTTGTTGTGCACCTACCTTGTGATTAAGTCATTTCATTCCTGGGTATTTACTCAAGAGAAGGGAAAACATATGTTTGTACAAAGACTTCTACGTGAATGTTCATAGCAGCTTTGTTTGTAATAGCCCAACACTGGAAGTAACCAAATGTCCATCAGGAGGTGAATGGATAAACCGATTAGTTTATATGATGGAATACTACTCAGCAGAGGAAAAAATGAACTATTGATACATGCAACAACATGAATGAATCTCAAAACAATCATGCTGAGTGAAAGAAGCCAAGCAGTAAAGAGTACATACTGTATATGGTTCTGTTTGTATAAAAATCTAGAAAATACAAACTAGAAAGCAGTGACAGAAAGCAGATCAACACTTACAGGAAGGGTGGGAGGGATTAGAAAGGGGCAGGAGGAAACCTTTGGGAGTGATAGATATGTTCATTAACTTAATTCTGGTGATAGTTTCGCAGATGTCTACATTTGTCAGAATGTCACATTGCACACTTGAACATGTGCAGCTTATTTTTGTCAGTTATTACTCAAAGTGTAAAAGAAAAAAAATTGTAGAAAGATATAACATGAACATCTTTCTGTGTCAGCACCAAGGATCTGTTTCATTCTTTTGACATCTGTATGATGTTTCATTGTATATATGGACTGTGATTTTTATCTACACAGCCTTGGGTGAGTGACTCATCTGTTCCAGGTGATGAGCCCCCTTTTTTCTTTGTGAGTTAAGGATAAGAATGGCTTTTATTTGCTGAACCTGATTAACACATCTGACATCATCAGTCAGAATGTAATTTCTGAAACCTACTGCTTCTGGTTGTCTGTGATCTCTTGTCTCATTGGACCCAGAAGACTCTTATTTATCCTAAACATGAAAACAGATTAAGTGACCATAAATGATCTTTCCCATGAAATTATGGAGCCTCAGAGATAATTTAATTCAACCACCTTATTTTTGCAGAAAAGAAAGCAGGATAAGTGATTTACCTGAGATCATACAGATAGTTAGAGCCCAGGGCTCCCATCTCTTAGTCTATTTTTTACTGCACAGATGTCAAATAATTGCTTTTTTGCCCTTGGGTTGTTTGTATTAGCTCTGGATTGGTATGTATTAATCTTTTGGAAAAAAATACAAGCAAAAAACACTCTCCATGGACCATCGTTAAAAGTACCTTGCTGGAGGAATGGTTCTGCTTGGGTTTTTTTGGTGGGGGTGGGGTTGGGGGCAAAAGGGGAAAAAGGACAATTCTGAAGTAAAAAGTGAAATCAAGCCCCTCTGCTGTATCTTATACCATACAGCTAATATATCTTTTTTTTTATTTTTATTTTTATTATACTTTAAGTTCTAGGGTACATGTGCATAACGTGCAGGTTTGTTACATATGTATACTTGTGCCATGTTGGTGTGCTGCACCCATCAACTCGTCAGCACCCATCAATTCATCATTTATATCAGGTATAACCCCCAAGGAATGACTGATATTTCACCTCTTGCAAGTCCTAGGATTTCAACCCTGCTGTCTGTTTTCACAGAACTGTTTCAAACATCATGTGCCAACTTGGAGAGTTTATTCGTTACTGGCTAAGACATTATATATTTTGGTTACTTCATTCTTTGTGCATCTATTTGTTTGTTTGTTTGACAAATATCTATGAATGCCTACTATGTGTCAGGCATTGTTTTAGACCCTGAGATACACTGGTGAATACAAGGCCCCTTGTTTGTGGGGCTTAGATTTCTGGGGTGGGAGATAAACAGATAGTCAAGTAAATGTATGGTATTTCAGACGTTGACAAGTGCTGTGGAGAAAATGAAGTAGACCAAAGGTATAAGGAGTGCCAGGAATGAATGTGTGTACATATACTGTTTTCTTTAGGATAGCCAGGGCAAGTCTTAACAAGGTAACATTTGAGCAAAGATATGAAACAAATGAGGGAGCAAACCCTTAGGGTATCTGGGGGAAGAGCATGTAGATAGGGAAAGAAGGAGGTATAAAGATCCTAGGGTGAGTTTTTGTTTGGCACTTTTGAGTAATCTGAAACTGAGTGAGCAAGAGAGGCTGAGGAAGGAGATGAGGACAGAGATGGGGTGAGAAGCAGATCATGTTAAGACTTTGGTGGCACTTGTAAGCATTCTGTCTTTTACTCCAAGTAAGAAGGATGGCTCTGAGGGACACAGCCTTATTTTGTCTTCTTTTAAAAAATGGAGGTAAAATTTACATAACATAAAATCATTTTACCGATTTTAAAGTATAAAGTTCTGTGATTGTTAGTACCTTCAGAATGTTGTGCAACCATCACCATGATCTAATTTCAGAACATTTTCACCATCCCAAATAGAAACCCGATAGCCATTAAGTAGTCACCTCCATTTACCCCAGCCCCTAATCTGCTTTCTGTCTCGATGGATTTACCTAATCTAGACATTTCATATAAATACAGTAATGCAATATGTGGCCTTTTGTGTTTGGCTTCTTTCAATTAGCATAATGATTTCAAAGTTCATCCATGTTGTAGCATGTATCAGAATTTCATTGTCTTTTATTGATGAATAATCCATTATATGAATGTACCACATTTTGTTTGTCTAGTCATGCATTGATGGACATTTAGGGCATTTTCACCTTTTGGCTATTAGGAATAATGCTGCTATGAACATTCATGTAACATTTTTGTGTGGATATATATTGTTCAGTTCTGTTGGATAGGTATCCAGGAGTGGAATTGCTGGGTCATATGATAGTTCTATGTCTGAAAAGCTCATTTTGGCTGTTGAGGGAAAGCCAAAGCCAAGGGAAGAAGCAGGATTAGTTAGGAGGCTACTGCAACCATCCAAGAGCTAGATGATGGTGGTTTGGACCAGAGTAATGGCAGTGGAGCAGTGAGAACAGATCAGAGTCTAGGTATACACTGAAGAGGATTTGCTGAAAGATTTGATTTGTATTGTGAGAAAAAGAGGAATAACAGACGAATTTTAGCATTTTTGACTTGAGAGATGAAAGAAGGGAATTGCCATTTGATGAGACAGAGCAAAGAGCAGTTTTGGGGGAAGATTAGGGCTTTGGTTTTGGGCTTGCTGTGTTTGAGACATCCACGTGGAGACATTGAGTAGGCCATTGGGAAAACAAGTCTGGAGTTTGAGTAAGAGATAAATTTGAGGCCGGGCATGATGGCTTACACCTGTAATCCCAGCACTTTGGGAGGCTGAGGCAGATGGATCACCTGAGGTCAGGAGTTCAAGACCAGCCTGGCCAACATGGTGAAACCTTGTCTCTACTAAAAATACAAAAATTAGCCAGGCATGGTGGCACAAGCCTGTAATCCCAGTTACTCAAGAGGCTGAGGCAGGAGATCGCTTGAACCCAGGAGGTAGAGGTTGTAGTGAGCCGAGATCGTGCCACTGCGTTCCAGCCTGGGTGACAGAGACTTCATCTCAAAAAACATAAAAAATAAGTAAAAATACATATATTTGAGTTATTAGTTTATTGAGGATATTTAAAGCTATGAGACTAGATGAGATCATTTAGGAATAATTCTAGATAGAGAGGAGGAGCAGCCCGAGGAAGAAGTTTGGACATAATCTAAATATTAGAGGTCTATGGGAGGAGGCAGGACTAGCAAAGGAGACTGAGAAGCAGCAACCAGTGAGGTTGGAGGAGGAAACCAGGAGAATGTGGTGTCCTGGGAGCCAAGGGAAGTTACTTGAGATATTTGAGGAAGAATGAATTTTTTTCTCCCTTTTCCTGCTGCTCTCACTAATTCTTTGAGGTAAGGGGCCCAGGAATGGTGTCCTTCCTTTGAAAGATAAGAACTGGTGTTTTGAATGCCCAGAGTCATCCATCATTAAGGCGATTAAGCTAAAAAAAAGAATTCTGGTCACCTGAATACTGTCTTCTAGACATACTGCTTATTTATGGATATATCTCAGTCCCACTGAGGACATTTATTCAGTGATTCAGTCAATAAAAATTCTTGAGTGCGTACTCTATGCTAGTGTCTTTTCAAGGCACTGGGAACACATTAGTAAATAAGATAGGTGGTCACTGATCTTAGGGAACTTTGCCGAATGGAGGAGAAAGACTTTAATTTGTTTAAATTATTGAACCAATTAAATCATTTGTTTAAAATACATAAATAGTTACATATGTGGTGACTGTTACTAAGAAATTAGGATGCTGTGGGAGCGCAGAGGAAGGTTACTAATCCAGACTTAGGATGGGGGCGTGGCTAGAGAGATCTGGAGGAATTAACATATAAGGAGAGACCTGAAGAAGGAGTAGATTGAGCCAGGTGAAGAAAAGTGGCCATTGTGAAAAGAATATCTTAGGCAGATAAAAGAGGGAAGATGGAGAGCTTCAGGATATTCAGAGAAACAAAATAACTTTGTCTTTCTAAAATATAAAGCTTGAGGAGGAGTAGGGGGTGAAAGATGAGGCTGGAGAGGGTGAGCAGGGGCCAAATCATGAGGATTTTTTTTGCCATGCTAAGGAGTTTCAGCTAAATCCCAACAGCAATGGGGAACCACTGAAGAGTTTTAAAAGTATACTCAGGGCCGGGTGCAGTGGCTCATGCCTGTAATCCCAGTACTTTGGGAGGCCAAGGCAGGCGGATCACGAGGTCAGGAGATTGAGACCAACCTGGCTAACACGGTGAAACCGTGTCTCTACTAAAAATACAAAAAAATTAGCCGGGCGTTGGGCACCTGTAGTCCCAGCTACTCTGGAGGCTGAAGCAGGAGAATGGCATGAACCCAGGAGGCAGAGCTCGCAGTGAGCCGAGATCGTGCCACTGCACTCCAGTCTGGGAGACACAGCGAGACTCTGTCTCAAAAACAAAAAACAAAAAAGTATACCCAGCTGGGCACCATGGTACATGCCTGTACTCCCAGCTACTCAGAAGGCTGAGGCAGCAAGATTGCTTGAGCCTAGGAGTTAGAGAGTTGTGTACTATGATGGTACCTGTGAATAGCCATAGTACTCCAGCCTGGGCAGCATTGTGAGACCCTATTTCTTAATTAATTAATTTATTATATGTTTAAAGTATACTTATATTTATTTTAGAAAGATCACTCAGGCTACGATTGTGAATGGATTGGAAAGAGGCCTGACTAGAGGCAGGAGAACCTGCTTCCTTTCAATATTGGCTCTTGGTTTTATTCTAGTGTGCTATTTGAAGTGCCAAAGCTGAAAAGTGCAAAGAGTGCATTGGAAGCTGAGAGTGAGAGTCTGGATAGCTTCACAGCTGACTCGGATAGCACCTCCAGGTAGGGTTCCCCCCATTTCCCTCATCTCCTCTAAACCCAAGTTGTGATTTTGTTCTGCAGCATCAGTGTTCCTGACTTCTGTCCTCAGGAAGTTGAACGAAGTATTTTCTGTGTCCTCACCAGAAGTCTTTTAAGTAGCACGTCTACCTATTTGGCTCTGAGCACAGCTTCTTGGAACATATTGGCATCCCTAGTCAGTTCCCCCAGTACCTTGGAGTATTCTTCTTAGCCCAGTAGCAACTGATGCTGCTGTCCCTTAAGAATGAGGGTATGAGTGTTTGTGTTTGTGCAAAGTTGCCTCTCTGATCTTCTGCATTCCTTCCAGGTAAATCACATGCGAAGTGTACCTTCTGAATTTGGTTATTACGATGACCCAAGCCACTGGCTCTCCTTCTGTAGAGCTTTGATTCCTGGGTAGAAGGGGAAGGGTAGGAGGTGACTTAGTTATAACTTCTGAATCTACCTCCAGGAGAGACTCTCTGGATAAATCTGGCCTCTTTCCAGAATGGAAGAAGATGTCTGCTCCCAAATCTCAAGTAGAAAAGGTAAGTTTCAGGTTATTGAGCCACCTTCCTCCCCTCCCTTCCTTCCCTTCCTCCTTCACCTCCCTGTCTCCCTCCATCTTTCCCTCCCTCCCTCCCCCTCACTCTTCTCTTCCTCTTTCTTCCCTCCCTCCCTCCCTCCATTCTCTTAGGCAGAATTTAAATCAGGACTTTCAACTAAACAAATTTCAGTTCAGATTCATTTGGGAGCATTTTCTAAAGTTTTGGTTGAAATGTGTGAGAAAATATGTTTTGTACTATTTCTAGGCATTTAATCTTTCCTTTAAGTTTGTCATAGTTTAGTGAAAATCTGAGCCTTATTCTTCTTAAGACTGTCATTCCTTACTCACTCCTTCTTCCTATCCATCTGTCCTTTTCCATTTTCTTGCCCTTGTTCCTTCCTAGGAAACTCAGCCTGGAGGTCAAAATGTGGTATTTGTGGATGAGGGTGAGATGATATTTAAGAAGAACACCAGAAAAATCCTCAGGCCTTCAGGTAACTGGTTTCCCTTACTGGTCTTTTGGGACTGAAGTTCTGAGTACCCTTGATGGGCTCTTGGTATGAATAAGTCTCTTTGATTTGGTTTTTTTGGTCTTCCCCTCAGAGTACACTAAATCTGTGATAGATCTTCGCCCAGAAGATGTGGGACATGAAAGTGGCTCCTTGGGAGACAGAAGCAAATCCGTCCCAGGCCTCAATGTGGATATGGTAGGTGCCCTTATATTTTACTTGGTCACTACATGAAATTTTACTTATCTGGAGTTGGCTTTAGTACCTGATATTCTCAATCAACCTATTTAATTATTTAGGAAAAGGCAACATGAAACTTGATACCCCAAGTTTCTAAAGTAAATCTGGTTCCTGATTTGCTTAAAGGAAAGGACTGTCTTTGCTCTTTTTTTTTTCTGTTTTCTTTTTCTCTCTCTTTTTTTTTTTTTGAGATGGGGTTTCGCTCTTGTTTCTCAGGCTGGAGTGCAATGGCACGATTTTGGCTCACTGCAACTTCCACCTTCTGGGTTCAAGCAATTCTCCTGTCTCAGCCTCCTGAGTAGCTGGGATTACAGGTGTGTGCCACCATGCCCGGGTAATTTTTTATATTTTTAGTAGAGATGGGGTTTCACCATGTTGGCCAGGCGACCCAGGCTGGTCGCAAACTCCTGACCTCAGGTGATCCATCTGCCTCGGCCTCCCATTTTTTTTTTTTTTTTTTTTTTTTTTTTTAAGAGAGAGCATCTCACTCTATTGCCCAGACTGGAGTGTAGTAGCACAATTATAGCTCAGTGCCACGTTGAACTCCTGAGCTCAAGCTATCCTCCCACCTCAGCCTCCTGAGTAGCTGGGACTATAGGTGTGAACCATCATACCCGGCTACTTTTTTTTTTTTTTTTTTTTTTTGAGAGATGGGGGTCTCACTGTATTTCCCAGCCTGGTCTCAAACTCCTGGGCTCAAGTGATCTGCCCGCCTCTGCCTCTCAAAGTGCTGGAATTACAGGCGTGAGCCACCACACCTGGCCATCTCTTTTAGTTTCTAATAAATTGCTGGATATATGGCTGGGGCTCAAATAAATACTTCTTTTGATTAAAATGTAAAGAGGGTTGGGGAAAGTCAAATGGAAAAGAGTTATAGCTTATATGAAAAACATTAAATATTCTTATCTTATTCTTTTGAGATATGAGAAGGATGGTTGGAATAGAGCTGGGAACCCTGAAATGGGAAGACATGTAAAAAGAAGGATATGAGGCTGGGCATGGTGGCTCACGGCTGTGATGTCAGCACTTTGGGAGGCTGAGGCAGGTGGATCACCTGAGGTCAGGAGTTCGAGACCAGCCTGGCCAACATGGAGAAACCCCGTTTCTACTAAAAATACACAAATTAGCCGGTTGTGGTGGCAGGTGCCTGTAATCCCAGCTACTCTGGAGGCTGAGGCAGGGAGAATTTCTTGAACCCAGGAGGCAGAGGTTGTGGTGAACTGAGATTGCGCCATTGCACTCCAGCCTGGGCAACAAGAGTGGGACTTCGTCTCAAAAAAAAAAAAAAAAAGAAAAAAAGAAAAAAAAGAAGTATGTGTGCATATGCATACACATGGCAACTCGGAGCTTTAAAGGAAAGATATTATTCTCTGAAGCTAAAGAAAAGTTTTTCTTTTATTAACTCTGAATCTATATTTATTGTTCCAGGAAGAGGAGGAGGAAGAAGAAGAAGACATTGACCACCTAGTGAAGTTACATCGCCAGAAGCTAGCCAGAAGCAGCATGCAAAGTGGTTCCTCCATGGTAAGTTCTATTAGATCTGTGGTTACAGGCATGTTGGGGTACTAGGAAGAAAAGAAGCACCTCCTGAGAGCAGACTCAGAACCTGGGGAAACCATCCTAGTCACTCTTTTCAGGTAAGTAAGATCATTTGTTTGTTCCTATCCTCAGTTTAGACTATAGGTGCTTAGTGTACATCTAGGTGACTTCCTGAGTCCCCACCTGGAGATTATTACATTAGATAATTAAGGCTTGGGACATTTTTCCTCACAGCTTTGTGAACAATAACCTTAACTTATTCTCTGAAGGGGTACCCAGGCTATGAAGTGAGCAAGATCAGATTTCTTCATCATAGCCCATTCCAAATTCTCAACATTAAAGGAAAGTGACTGTCATGAAAGGGGCTCTGGCAGGGTTAATCGACATCAGGGTGTGGTTAACAAGTAGTAATACCAGTCAGGATAATGCAGTTAAAGGAACATTTAAGAATCAGGACCTGGTTCTGTCATAAGCATGAAGATTGATATTTAGGGAAATAGGAACAAGGGTGAACAGAATTTGTTCACACTCACACATGGGAAGAGAATGTCAGCTCGCATGACCGATTACTGCCAGAGAGGAAGGTGCCTTTTCACTTCTGGTGGGGTTTCCTCCCTCCCACTCACTTCCAATTCTGGCCAAATCTCTTTTCTCTATAGACCCTGATAGACATAAGGTGGATAAGAGAAACCCACAGATAATTAAGGCACTTTGTTTTAGTTAGTGACTAGCCCCCTTCTAGCTGGTGTTTTAGTGTATATAACGCATTCCCCAAATGGACTTACCTGCGCCTTGCCTCTGCTCCCTGCCCACCTCCTGGGGCAGGTGAAAATGAACACTAAAATTTCTAAAAAGAGGAGAGGAAGAGAAGCTAAGAGGTAGGTGAGCCATGAGCTGATTTATTCATTGTAAGTGCTGGTAGTTCTCTCTTACCCTCTGGGTCAAGGAATGTCAGCAGCACTGGCTTGTTGCAGGGGCTTCTGAAACTTCTGTTGAGTGACTGTGGCTTTATCATGAGGGAAGATGTGAGTAATGTGGAAGATGTGAGTAATGTGGGCGGGGGAGTGTGCCTTCCCCAGATGTTCGTGGGTGCTTTATCTTCAGAGTACGATCGGCAGCATGATGAGCATCTACAGTGAAGCTGGTGATTTCGGGAACATCTTTGTGACTGGCAGGATTGCCTTTTCCCTGAAGTATGAGCAGCAAACCCAGAGTCTGGTTGTCCATGTGAAGGAGTGCCATCAGCTGGCCTATGCTGATGAAGCCAAGAAGCGCTCTAACCCGTGAGTGCTTCTGGAACCTGACTGATGCTCTGAGACCAGAGACCAGACCCCGGCGTCTTTCTGGGCACTCTTGAATAGAGCTTATCCGTTTCTGGGGGAGCAGGGAGGTGTGATGTAGGAAAAGAACCAGGATTGGGAAAAAGCAAGAATGGCATGTCTAAGAGGGCTTGAGGTGACTTTTTTGTCATCACATGTCACCATGGCATATTTATATGGAGAGCAGGAAAGTGAAAAGCAGGCTTGAGAAAGGCCAGCAAATTACTCAGTACTCTCTTTGGTTTCTAGATATGTGAAGACTTACCTTCTGCCTGACAAGTCCCGCCAAGGAAAAAGAAAAACCAGCATCAAGCGGGACACCATTAATCCACTATATGATGAGACCCTCAGGGTAAGTATCTAGACCCCAAGGGTAGGAGAACTTGTTCTGTCTTGTGCCCTAAGCTGTAGCTATTCCTCTGCAACATGGCCAGGTGACACGGATTTCAGTGGGCCATATCTGTGTCTGAGGATACGTTGGGTATCTGTTCACATCCTGAACTCCCAGTGAAGAGAACAAAGGCGATCTGCCTTTCCTGGATTGTTGTGAAGTTGGAGATTCGCATGACCACAAATCTCATTTTAAAAAGACATTTGAGATAAGGAGTCTCCTTGGCAGTTGTTTTTGGACGATCCAGTGTTATCCACTCAAGAAAAAATTAATTTTCCAGGTCCTTCTATGGAATATGGTAGGTTTTATAAAATGGGTTAAGTTGAGGCTTTGAGTCAGGAAACTCAAAGTGCTTAGGGAATATAAAGTAATTTGGTATTCAGGACTAGTGACTTCAGGAATGGTTGCTCAGGTTTTGCAATAATCTTGTCTGAAGAATTACCTGAAACTAATCATCTTGGGCTTCTACTTCCCCTTCACAGTATGAGATCCCAGAATCTCTCCTGACCCAGAGGACCCTGCAGTTCTCAGTTTGGCATCATGGCCGTTTTGGCAGAAACACTTTCCTTGGAGAGGCAGAGATCCAGATGGATTCCTGGAAGCTTGATAAGAAACTGGATCATTGCCTCCCTTTACATGGAAAGGTAGTCTGCTTTAACAACTCCTGCAGTTTGGATCTGAGGTAGAATTGTCTGCAGTAGCCTCTGCTGGTCTATGTTGGTAGCGGCTTTGACTGTAGTCTTCTCTGGAGTTCTAGTGCCCCCTGCTGCTGTTTCTGAGTTTGACAGCAATTTCAGAGGCATTTGTATATCAAGTGTGAGTTCTGTGTAAACCAGGCAAAGTATGAAGCCATGGTGTTGCTTTGAAAAAATTTTCATATGTGTACCAAGCTTTGCCTCCTAACCTTTCAGAATCTGGGTGTATCCTAACATCCTAACTCGCACCTTTTCTCCAAGCTAACCTTCTGTGTATATCCTAATCTGTATCCTTTTGCCAAGCCACTGCTTTACTTCCAAATGGGAAGTAAAGCAATTCATGGAGCTCCAATTGCTATGCTCTTGGTTACAGAGGCCAGGGAAATATTACTTTGGAGATGGTACCTCGGGCCAGAGTGTAGCAGTATGGCATAATCATGCCTGGGATCTGAGTGTAGACCTGTATTGGAATCCTGGTTCTGTCACTGGCCAACTAGATGAGTCCCTTAACTTATAAAATAATGTAGGGAAATCATCTGGCTAAGAAGAAACTGCTAAAACAGAGGACTTATTCAGCAACTTCTTGATTATCAGAACTATACAATGACATGACAAAGTTCATCTTTAATTTTTTTTACACTAGCGTTTTAAATGTGGGATGGTTTTACATGGTCCATAGACTATCCTTGGGAAGTTAGATGAGAAACTAGTCATAGTGGCTGCCTCTAGGAATGGAGACTGAGGTAGAAGGAATATTTAGTTTTCTCTATATCCCCTTTTTAAGCATTTGAACTTTTTACCATATTAAGAAAATTAAGCAAAAAAGGACTTATGTACACATGGTTCGAAACTAAAACAACATAAAGTATATTAAAAGGAAAGTAGGTTCCATTCCTTAGAAATAACCAGTGTTAACGCTACTTGTGTATCCTTCTAGAAATTTTTTATGGCTGGG
>NW_016810096.1:44756-58068 GCF_001698545.2 Rhinopithecus bieti | reverse complement strand
GAGATTGCGCCTTTGCACTCCAGTCTGGGCAACAGAGTGAAACTCCATCTCAAAAAAAAAAAAGAAAAAGAAATTTTGTATTAAGCAGCACAGATATGCATCTGTGTATTTACATGTATATTTTTTCTTTTGTTACACAAATGGGCTCACATGCACCTCATTGTACACATCTTTGTTTTTTCATTTAACAATATATCATGGGCATCCTTTTGTGCCATCACATACAGATCTATCTCATTTTAATTGCTGCTGCATAGTATTTTTTCATGTGCCTGTATTATAATTTATTTACCATTCCCCCACTAATAGGCATTTAAGTTGTTTGAATTCTTTTTCGCTCTTAAAACTATGCTGTAATATATCTTGGTCTTCTTTTGTGAATGTAACTATCAGAGAAATTCCTGTTGGTGGAATTGCTGAGTGAAAGCAAATATACATCCAATATTTTGATAGCTGTTGCCCTTTCAAAAAAAAAAAAATAGTGACAACATTCAATTTGTCCCTTTAAATACTAATAAAACAGGAATTCGTTCAGTAGCACAGTAGTATGACTATAGTCAACAAAAATATGTGTATTTCAAAATAGCTAGAAGATTTGAAATGTTTCCAATGCAAAGAAATGATAAATGTTCAAAATGATGGATGTAACAAAATATCACATGTACCCCATAAATACATACAATTATTATATAGCAATAAAAAGACAGGGAAGAAATTATTACCAAACTATAACATATTATTACAAATTTAGAATTTCTTAACCATGTGGCACCCAAGTCATTCTCTACAGTCAATATAATTATATTGGAAATGTCACTGTAAATCATCATGAACTACTGCCAATGAAACTGTTTTATATAAAGAGAAGAAATCACATTAACATGGAGGTATTTGCTCTTTGCAAATATTTGGAGCCAGAATAAAAATGTGCTACTAAAACAAAGATGCCAGTTTCTAGCTAATGCTAAACTCCAATTTTTAAGAGTCCACTGAAACTCTCAGAACTTTTCTAAAAAATTAATTTTCTAGAAATGAATAAATTGTATAGACATTTTATAAACAACAGAAAGACCACTCCCATATTATATATCGATTTTAACTTCTACATTTGTTGATTCTGGTTTTGTTTTTGTTTTTTCCCTAGCAATCCATTTGCTCCTATTCAGTTTTCCCTTGCCTGCATCTACCTCCTGATTCTTTTGTCTCTCTCACATATATTAAACTGTGTGTTCTGGGTATGTGGTATGTTGATCCAAACCTGTGGGGATTATGCCTTCCTAGCATTGGTGAGGACCTAGGTTAGAAGAACCCCAATTAACACAGGCAAGGCCAAGTGCGGTGGCTCCTGCTTGTAATCCCAGCACTTTGGGAGGCTGAGGTGAGCGGATCGCTTGAGCTCAGGAGTTTCGGACCAGCCTGGGCAACATGGCAAAACCCCCCCTCTACAAAAATTAGCTGGGTGTGGTGGTGTGTGCCTGTAGTCCCAGCTACTTGGGAGGCTGACGCTGGAGAATCACTTGAGCTTGGGAGGCAGAGATTGCAGTGAGCTGAGATCGTGCCATTGCATTCCAGCCTGCCTGGGCTGTGGGAGTGAAACCCTGTCTCAAACAAAACAAGAACAAAACAAAACAAAACAAAACAAGCAGGTGAAAGGGCACCTCTAGTCTGCATCAGCTCATGCTCTGGATATTAAAGCATAAGGAACAGTCATGCAGAGAGGTCCAGTAGAGTGAACCAGTTCTGCCAATCAAAGTCAAAGACAATAGGCCACCTGCTGCTCATCCCAGAAATTCATTCATTCACTCTTACATTCATCCAGTAAATATTTGTGGGGCACCTACTATGTGCCAGATACTTTGCTAAGTGTTGAGCATACTAGGATGAACAAAAATAGGCTTGATTCCTGTCTCTTGGCACTTCGACTCTAGTGGTAGAGACAGACATTGATCAAAGATAACTTACATAAATGCAAAATTTATAATTGTGGCATATTCAAATTTGTGTAACAGAGTTTCACCTATCCTTCAGATCTTTGCAAGCCCTCCTTTTTTCTTTTTTTGAGGGGAGGGACAGAGTCTGGCTCTTGTCACCCAGGCTGGAGTGCGGTGGCACGATCTTGGCTCACTGCAACCTCCGCTTCCCAGGTTCAAGTGATTCTCATGCCTCCGCCTCCCAAGTAGCTGGGATTGTAGGCCCACACCAGCCCATCGGCTGATTTTTGTGTTTTTTGTAGAGACGGGGTTTTGGTATGTTGCCCAGGCTGGTCTCGATCTCCTGGACTCAAGCATTTGCCCACCTCAGCCTCCCAAAGTGCTGGGATTACAAATATGAGCCACTGCCCCTGGCTGAAAACCCCCTTTCTCTCTTCCCCCCCCCCCCCCCACAAGCCCTCTTTTTAAAAACACAAAGTATTTGAATACCATACAAATGATATATATACTATTCTCATTAAAAGACACTAAATGTTTATTAGAGTGAAAAAGGGAACATCGTCTTCCCTATTCTGTTCCCTCCCTAGAGGAAACGTTGATAAGTTTGTTCGTATCCTGGGTTTTTCTATGCAGTGTGGTATAGTGTTTAAAAGCATGGACTCTGGAACCAGTCTGTCTGAATTTGAATCTTGGCTCTGCCAATTACTAACTGTGTGACCTTGCACGAGTTACTTAGCTTCTCTGTTCCTCTCTTCCATCACTTATAAAATGGGGATAATAGTACCTATCTCATAGAGACAGTCATCAAACAAAATGATACACCTAAAGTACTTATAACAGTGCCTAGCACATAGTAAGGGCTAACGTAAGTGATAATGATAATCGTTATTTACATACATTTATAGTCACATGTACAAATATGAATATATTTTAATATAAGTGGAACATTTTTCTGCATCTTGCTTTGTTGACTTGACCCTATGTCTTGAATATCTTTCCATGTCAGCATGTACAGATTCACTGCATTCTTTTTTGATGATTGCATGCCATATGCCCTACAAGGACACTACAATTACTCATTTAACTCTTTCTATATTGATTGACATTTAGGTTGTTTCTACTTTTTGGCTATTACTAACAATGCTGGTAGCAAGATTCTCCGTCATGCTGTCAGTCCTTCGTGAGTTTGTATGGCAACCTTGCTTGAAGATCTTTGAGAGTATTTGGAATAGAGTAACTATACCCCCAAAGTGGCATAATAGTGGGTATTGCAGAAGACTCTTTGTTGGTTTTGCCCTGTTTCCTTATAAAGAAACTGCCATAGAAACCTGTGGCTGCCATGGCCTAGGGACCCTGGATTATATTCATATGAAGAAGGATCCTCTTTTACCCTGATGCTGTTCTTGGGGGGTAATTTTAGAATTTTCTCAGGGAGAAGTCCCAGCAATTCCTGAGAGACCCAACTTGACCTGTTGGGTTTCCCTGTGTTTCAGATCAGTGCTGAGTCCCCGACTGGCTTGCCATCACACAAAGGCGAGTTGGTGGTTTCATTGAAATACATCCCAGCCTCCAAACCCCCTGTTGGAGGTGACCGGAAAAAGAGTGAGTTTTCTTTGGGGTCCTGGATTTAGCTCTCAGTCTTCTGCACAGGATCTGTGTGAGGCCGGTGCTGGCTACTGGCTGGCACTGTTGAAGAGACCAGATTGGGGTGCTCCCTGGATCTGCTAGGGAGGTTCCTTTACTAAGGAAGCCTCTCTGCATTTTTCCAACCAGAAGGGAATGCCTTAGGGTTGGCATTCTTTTCTTTTTTTAGGCCTATTAAATGGACTTGGTCTTGGTCCAGCTGTGGCAAGCTACTAAGAGGGCAGAAGAGAACAGAAACTTTGGGGCTGAGAAGGGTGGCTGGGAGAGGTGGTAAAGTATGAAGGGCAGGAAGTTGAAAGCTGGGGAAGAATAATTCAACATGCCAGCCACTGTGTTAGTGACTATGGTTGTGTAGATGAGTAAAACATACTTGCTTTCCCTTGAGGAGCTTAAGTTTTGGTAAGAAAGACTGTCATGTGCTAAAAGGACACAGATACAGGAGTCGTCAATTATGTCTGGTTACATTTGGGAGAGCTTTGAAGAAGTAACATTAAAACTGGATCTTAAAACTTTACCAGACAGAAAAGGAGCAGGATGAGAAGAGAAGAGCATTTTCAGAAGAGGGGATAACATGAGCAAAGGTTTTAAAAAGGCATGGTAAATGTGGGGTTGTGAGTGTGTCCCTTATTTTAGTGGGACTGGAGTTTTGGTACACTAGATGTGGGTGTGGGGCTGGAACTGGACATGAGGTGGGAGCCTGACTGAAGAGGGCCTTGAACTTAATGAT
Source organism: Rhinopithecus bieti (assembly GCF_001698545.2). Lineage (NCBI taxonomy): Eukaryota > Metazoa > Chordata > Mammalia > Primates > Cercopithecidae > Rhinopithecus > Rhinopithecus bieti. The sequence continues at coordinate 53,766 of NW_016810096.1, read as the reverse complement.
AAAGAGTTTCACTTGATCCACTGGCAATGTGTCACCTAAGTTCTTTGAAAAAATACACCTTTGGCAGAGTCACATCTAGAAGGTTTGGGGGAATCAATGATATCCCCAAAGAGGGTATGTAGAATGACTAGAGAAGAGAGGCAAGTATAGAACCAGAGAGATCAGCAACATTTTGAAGCATGAAGGGAGAAAGAAACACCAGTGAAGTAAAAGGTTATCAGGAGAGAGCTTCAAGAAGAAGGGGCGGGGGTTATCAACAGTATTGAAATACTACAGGGAGGTCAGACCAGATGAGGTCTGAGAAGACATGGCCGATTGGCATTAGATTGCATTTTCAGTGGATCAGTGAAAGCAGAAACCAGATTTCACTAGAAACTAGGGTGAGTGAATGGGCAAAGAAGTAGAGGTGGTTAAGTGTGGACTTTTTTTCCGTCAGGATAATTGATGGTGAAAGAAAGTAGAGACATGGAGAATAGCTTGAAGAAGAGATAAGGTTAAAGGGAGCTTTTCTTTTAGAAGTACTTTTTCAAAGAGATGAGATTAGTATATATTTAGACTGAGGGGAAGGGACTAGTGGAGAAAGAGATATTTCAATTGGGAGGTGGGGATTGAAATTGATGATGCCTGGTGTGTCCTGTGAAGTAGGGGTGGAATCAAGAACTCAAACGGAGTTCCCTCTTTTTTAAATAATTAAACAAATATCAGGCAACTTTATGTCTCTAAACCTCAATTTTCTCATATACAAAATGAGGACCAAAATAGTGTGACTCTCCTAGAGTTGTTTTGAGAATTAAATGCTTAACATGGTATCTGGCACATAGCCAGTTTTCAATAGGCATTTATTGATATTGTGGTTGTTATTAATACAGCGCCTATTGCTTACTGGCAGGCACTGTGCTAGGCACTGAGGAGACAGGACAGGCATGGTTCTGTTATGGAGCTCGCTGCCTTTAGGAGCAAGGAAAGAAAGTGCTGCATAAACAAAGCTCAAGATAAACCTAGAGGTATAAGGGGCTCACTTGCTATGGCTGACATCCCTTGCAGGTAAAGGTGGGGAAGGGGGAGAGCTCCAGGTGTGGATCAAAGAAGCCAAGAACTTGACGGCTGCCAAAGCAGGAGGGACTTCAGACAGCTTTGTCAAGGGGTGAGTCCCTAGACCAGCCCAAAACTAAACAGTTTCAGAACAAGAGAGCTAAGAGAAGAACCCAATTTAACTTTCTCTGTGGATATTATCCAGTGTGTCTTACCACTCCCGGCAACCAAATTTGTTCCTGAAATTAGGTAATGGCAAAACCTCCACCACCTTTGCACTGCTCTGAGCCCAGTTTGGACTGGGCTGTAGACTTGATATTCCAAATAAGAGGGTTGTAGACAGGTTCTGACTTTTGTCTGACTCATGCTCTTAATTAATTCTGGGTAAAAATCTGTGCCTTCTGAGTGTCTAGATTTGGGAATTCAGGGCCTTGTTTCCCACAATTTTTAAGCTTTCCCCAAATGACAGATTTGTCTTAATTTATCTAGAAATCATGTTTGGCTAGGCTTATAGATATTACTGTTGGTTTTATTTAAAGAGATAAATTGTCTAGTAGAAACAGAGCCAAATATTTAAAACCCATTTTCAGTGGAGCACAGAATAGCCTCACTAATACTATTACATTCATTTTCTCTCTAGGTTAAAGGAATTGAATCAGGTGAATGATCTAGTAGAGATAGTGGGAACTCTGCTTCAGCAGATTCAAGGAGGGGCGTGTGTACTAGGATCTGGATGTGGGTTCATCTTCCTGGGCTAGTCCTGTGGTAGGGGAAAGGGGAATTTAGAGAGATAACTGCCAGCTTTGAGTAGGCTATTGATTACTCCCCGCCCTCTGCCAGATACCTCCTTCCCATGAGGAACAAGGCCAGTAAACGTAAAACTCCTGTGATGAAGAAGACCCTGAATCCTCACTACAACCATACATTTGTCTACAATGGTGTGAGGCTGGAAGATCTACAACATATGTGCCTGGAACTGACTGTGTGGGACCGGGAGCCCCTGGCCAGCAATGACTTCCTGGGAGGGGTCAGGCTGGGTGTTGGCACTGGTGAGATCCCCTCCCTCATCCTCACTTGTTTGAAGGCTTCTTGTCTGTTTTACTCCTATTACCACCCCCGCCCCCCCAACACAAAGCTCCTCTGTGATGAAAGTTGTCTTCTTTCCTTTCAGTTAACATTCAGCCAATACTTATTGAGTGCCTACTATGTGCCAGGACTAGGGGAAGGCTGAGCTCATGCACTGATATATGCACAGATAAATGTAACCCTGATTGCCAGGAACTCCATAATCTTCCCACCAAAAAAATCTACATACCTACCTATATGTATGTACCTATACATTCCATCTTCCCTCCTGTTTATAATGAAACAAGGGTCCTTGCTAGCAAAAGCCAAGCTCTCTCCAAGTGCTCTGGGCCACCTCCCCTCACCCTTCTCAATGACCTCACTTCTATAATCTTCATCTCTCAGTTTCATCCTCCCTACCTACCAGGGGTGAATACAGATATGCTCTGGTATTTCCAATCTTATGAAACAAAAGTAAACCTTCCCTTGACCACATGTTCCCCTTCTAGTTTCTTAGAAAGAATTTTCTCCACTTCTCACCTCTCCTTCAGCTCTCCTTCACTGTGATCTGCTTTTGTCCCATCACTCTGCTGAGCAGTTGCTCTTGCCAAAGTGTTGTTCTCATCTCACTAGAATTTTCAGCACCATTTAACATAGTAGATCTCTCCTCTTCACTTGAAACACTGAACTTCTATTGACACTGCATTCTGATTCCCTTTTAAGTTACTCCTCACCCCTTCTCAGTTTTCTTTGTAGTTGCTGCATTCTATACCCAAACTCTAAATGTTGGTGCTTGGTAGAGCTTAGTCTCGGATCCTCTTCTTTGCCCTCTGTCCAGTCTCTGCACCTGTATAGTAATATACTTACATATTAATAATCACACAGAACATTTAACATGAAGCATATAGACTGATGTTTTTACACATGTAAGTCAATTCGTGTCAGTCCCCTGTTAAAACCCCTCAGTGGCTTTCTGTTGTGCTTAGAAAACAATCCAAAGTTCTTACCATGTCTACAGGTCCCTGTGTAACCTGTGCCCTCTATTCCTTTCTGATCTGTCTCATATCACTCTTCCCCTTGCTCACTATGCTTCAACCACATAACTTTCTGGTCTCCAAATATACCAAGCTCATTCCCACTTCAGAACCTTTGCAATTATTGTTTTCTCTGAATGGAAAGTCTGGTTCCTTCTCATCCTTCAGGTCTTGGTTCAAATGTCACCTTCTCAGAGAGTTCTCAGACCACTCCATCTGCACAGTAGGTCCTGAATCAGGCACTACACATCACCCGTTTATTTACATCATCATGTTAATCTCACTATCTGAAATACTCTTATTTACTTGTATGTTTTCTGTCTTCTCTATTCCAATGAAAGTTGCCTGAGGACAGGGACTTTTTCTGCTTTGTTTACTAGTGTCTCTAGAGCCTAGAAGAGTACCTGGCACACAGTAGGCACTCAATAAATGTTTGCTGAATTAATGGGTGAATATAAAAGAGAATAGGAATGGGGCCACATACGATCCTCATTTCTGACCTGGAGTCTGCAGCTAGAGGAAAGGTGTTGAGCTTTAAAAGAAAAAAGTTGGCCGGGCGCGGTGGCTCGCGCCTGTAATCCCAGCACTTTGGGAGGCTGAGGCGGGCGGATCACGAGGTCAAGAGACTGAGACCATCCTGGCCAACATGGTGAAACCCTGTCTCTACTAAAAATACAAAAAAATTAGCTGGGCGTGGTGGTGCAGGCCTGTAGTCCCAGCTACTCTGGAGGCTGAGGCAGTAGAATCGCTTGAACCCAGGAGGCGGAGGTTGCAGTGAGCCAAGATCACACCACTGCACTCCAGCCTGGTGACAGAGCGAGACTCTGTCTCAAAATAATAATAACAATAATAATAAAAGAAAAAAGTTTAAGTACATTTGGCAATAGCTCTGGCATGAGGTGTCAGGCGCTAGAACTCTGTAACAGCCTCAGAATACAAAGTCTTTAGTAACTGCGTGCCATTTGGAGTCTGATTTCACCAACCCAGAGTCTCTTGACAGAGTCTCAGGAGTACAGATGAGGGAGCACTTCCCTGACTGCTGTGCCCATCAGCCCATCCTCACAGAAAACTGTTACGGGGTGGCTACTCTTGCTGTACAACCCATCTTCCCTGGTGGGCTGAGAGTGGGGCCCCTCTTTAGCCTCCTCTGGTGTTTCTCCTCAGGGAACAGTAATGGGGAAGTGGTGGACTGGATGGACTCGACTGGGGAAGAAGTGAGCCTGTGGCAGAAGATGCGACAGTACCCAGGGTCTTGGGCAGAAGGGACTCTGCAGCTCCGTTCCTCAATGGCCAAGCAGAAGCTGGGTTTATGAGTCCCTGTCCTCTTCTGCAGGTCCAGCCCTGGCAAGGGCCAGTCAGAGGAAGTGAAGAAACCAAGAGCAAAGATTTATAATTTAATGTGTGTGTATAGATGTGTGTGTGTGTGTGTGTGTGTGTGTGTGTGTACAAACATGTATTTTCTGCAAATCTCATTATGCTGGCTAGAGTGATGCAGACTTGTTCTCCTTTTTAAAGCAGTCTCAAGAATAAGCATCTCTTCAAAATGTTTCTGTGTATAATCTAGTATATTTTCAGAGTCCATTTTTTCTTATGTCTTTATAAGGTTTACTTAACTTAAAAACATCTTTTAAAACAACCTTTTATCTTCTGTCTTGCTATCATTGTTCCTGCTTCCCTAGGAAACCCTGGCTACCTTTGGCATTAGGACCAGTCTGGGTTTTAAGGCTCTGGGAAGCAGGATTGGGTTACTAAAGACAGAGGAATGTGGGGAGAAGTGAGTAGTTCCTTCCTCTTTCTCCTCTCCAGTTTATGCTTTTAACTTATTTTCTACCTTGATAAACTTCTGGAACTTGGCTTTTAAATTTAACTGTTCTAGTTTTTAAGCAATTTCCACCTTGCTTTGGTCTAATGCTTTTCTTTGAAATGCTAACAGAATTCCCAAGCCTTTTCTAGTTCTAGACATCTTTACTAGACCTTTGGGGGACTCTTATAATGGAGCTGCTTTAGAAAAGCACTTCAATTAGATAATGTATTTTGACTAAAAGTCATGAGCATGCCCAGTGAGAGCTTCTAGCTGATCTCAGAGGACTGGAGTGACTGAGGGTAAAGTGTCTCACAGCCCATGCTGAATTTTCTGTATTTTAAACTGATATTGCAGTCATTGGAGAGAGATCTCCTCATTTCTTGAATGAAAGATGAGATATATTTATCCTCATGTACCACATCTGTCTTAGTGTTTGTGTCTGGGGTGTGTTATCAAACAGCATGGTCTACATACCACTGTGTCAGTCAGAAGAACCAAGTGTTATCTCAACTGGCCCAGTGTTTCTCCAGGTGAGGGACTGTTAAGGGCTCTAAGGGAATGTAGACAGAGTCTCCCTGTGGTTCTGACTTCCTGCTTGATGAGCTTTCAGGTCCTGTTTTTGCTATTGTTTCCTAAATTTGACCTACATATTACATGGGTGTAGTGTGTTGAGGCTTTTCAAAGAAGGGTCTAGTGAGCTAAGTTTCATCTTCTGGTACTCACTGATCCAAACTGACCTTTCTGTTCTTATAAGCATTTCTAGCCAAAGTTGTGTGTGGAAGGAGTGTATAGCAGAGAGGAAATCCCTTTCAACAGAGTCAGCTGCTAACTGATTTCCTATAAGGACACTGGATTAAGGGCAGATACAATGGTTTCTATTGTATGTATGAACCGAATGGAGGAATGTTTTCAAAGATTGTTTTGGTGTGGATTGCAATTGTAATGGAAGGCATAACTTGGGATCCTGGGCTGTAACTTGCTCTTTTGTTTCCCACCCCCCCGACATGTACATGTGCTTTAATAAAGCTTTCTCACTTGTCAAATGTTTGCGTTTGTTAGTTCTATAAATGCTTTTGTCTCTAATGTCCTAACTCACTGTTGCTTTTCCCATGGCTTGAAGGATAAGAACCAAAGTGATAAATGCTCTTCCCTAACCATCCTGTGCTGATTGAAGAAAATTTGCCTTTTCCCGCATTGCTGCCTGATACCTTAAATGCCTGATACCTTTGCTGAGCTTGATCCCTTGTCCTTTGTGTTTAGTATCTAAGGAGAGAACTGAGAAGTCATCCTAAAAGCGGCACCACTTTTCTATCTCGTAACAAAGGAACCCTTCCTTTAGCTTTGTAGACCCTCCTATACTGGAGGAAGGAGAGAGATGTTCATACAGGAGGTGAGGGAAGACATTCCCTGCTATAAGCACTTCTTTCTGGATCCTTCAATTTCTCTGGGAGGCGGGGACTTTTTCTTTTACTCCTCCTACCATTATGTAGTTTTGAGAGAGAAATAACACAGGTGCCAAGTAACCCAGCTCAGAAATAAGGCTCTCGATTTCTAGGTAGAACCCAAGCAATTCTTGACCTCTTGTGCAAAAGGGCGTTAATATATGTCAAATGCTGCTTATGTACAAGGCTTCATATACTATTTCTTTAATTTCTCCAACCACTTTATGAAGTAGGAAATCTTCCCTTTTTACAGATGAGGAAATGCAAGCCCACTGTCACGTGACAGAGTTGGGCTTTGAACCAAAGTCTGACTACTGCACCATGCGGCCTCCTGTGAGAATGATATGTGTGTTATGGGTGAAGAGTCAAAGGAAGAGATGACTCACCTCTTCTAAAATATATTAAATAAGTTCAATTTACAAAAAGTAGGACAATCAATGCTTTGGATATTACCTAGCCAACTTAGTGACTGTACTGCTTGTGAGTGAGTGTGTGTGTATGTGAGAAAGAGACAGAGAAGTAGGGGAGAGGGACAGGCAGGATAAGAGAGAGTGGGGCATGGGGAGAAGTGGGGAGAGGTGGGCAGAGAGAGAGGTACAATATATACAGGGGTCGGGGTAGCCCCTTTGGGTCTGGCTGTGAGCCTTATTCTGCTGCTGTCTCTCCCCTACTTTAGAAGTTAGGATTTCTCAAATCCTCATCTTCAAAGGACTACAAAGGAGGTTACTGTAAAACTTTACATAAAGAAAGCAAGATTGACTTGCCTTGACTATTCAAAATGAAATTAAACAAAAGCTCCTCAGTTGCATATAAATGTTCCTTGAGTCAGGTCCAGGTGGAGCTCTGTTTCGCAGATAGTGGGCCTGCTCTGTTTGGGCCTTTGACCTGCTGGCATGTCCTGGCTTGCCACTTGAAGTGTTAGCGATAAACACAAGGAAGGGCATTCATCTCGCCCAAGGTGTAGTCTTTGCCTTTGGAACCACAGACCTAGTCTGACAAGAGATTTCCCACATGAACTCATTGTATCTGCCTTCTGCCCAAAACTTGCCTGCTGCCTCTCACAGTTCCCATATTTCCCTGGAGGGAAGAGGGAGAAGGGACCTTTTTGCTCCAATTTTGAACATTTCCTCCATGTTCCATTCTACCCAGCAACTCCCTAATTTTTTATTTTGCATTTAAAGAATGAGATTTCCACTAAAACCCCAGTGGAAGGAGCTTCTCTCTGACTCACTGCTCCCCCCATTTGTTCTGGGCTCATGATTTATGTCCCATTACTCTGCTTTCAAGACTGAATTTTCTCAGGTTGAGAGCCTTTCATTTCCCTCTTTCCTCCTGAGCCCACTCTGAGCCTTGTGTCTGGGTAGGATTATAGAACATGGAAACTTTCTCCTTGCTTACAGCTTTCAGTTGTCTTTAAATGGAAAGTAGGAAAAGAAGTAGCATCAGGATGGCATAGTGTCTAAGAACACTATGCCTCTAGAGCCAGGCTGCTGGTGTTGAAATCCTGACTCTGCCACTTACTAGCTGTCTGATCTTAGGCAAATTGCCTAATCTCACTCAACTTCAATTTCCTCATCTGTAAAATGGGGTTAATAACAGTACCTACCTCATAGGGTTCTTGTGAAGACTTCAGAGTCAATCAGTAGAGAGTTTAGAACAGCACCTGGCACATAGTGCTCGAGCATTATGAGCTCTGCCTCCCCATCCAGCCTGCTTCCTTCTCCCCTGAAGTCATCCACTGATGACCCCCTGAGTAAAGCTGGAGGAGAGAGGCTGCTGAGTCTTAGCTATGACTCTGGGTTTCATGACTGTATGAAAGAAGCTTCTCAGCAGCAAGGGAGAGAACACTTTTCTTTCAGACACTGGCACACCATTGAGAGGGACTGCAGTCAGAGCAGGGATCTGTGTGTGGCTCCACCTCGAATTTTAGGCCTGGTAAGGCTTGATTTTTGTGCTGCTATAGCTCCCACCTGCTCTGTGCTCATCTCTCAAAAGGGGATGAGTATCTGAAGAAGTTAATACATGAGGCCGAGTCTGTTTTGCTTTTCTTTCCCTGCAACCTGCAGTGGTGGTTTTGAAGTTTCTTAAGTAACAAGCTGGGAACTCCTCTGAAGAAGGGAGAGAATTGTCTGCCTTCTGCTACAGAAACGGGAGGCCTCAGGAAGAAGGGGTTCTTTTCCCTGAGCCAGCTGGAGGGCCCCAGAGAGCATTCTGCTCTGATTGGATACATCTTCCCAAGCTCTCTCCCACTTCAGGGTTTTCCTAACAGTGAAGTGATGGTTCAGATAACATTTGCTGCCCAATGCCCTAGAAGGGGAAATGACAAAAAAGTTCAAGAGTGTTTTGGGCCGGATGCGGTGGCTCACGCCTGTAATCCCAGCACTTTGGGAGGCCGAGGTGGGCAGATCATGAGGTTAGGAGATTGAGACCATCCTGTCTAACACGGTGAAACCCCGTCTCTACTAAAAATACAAAAAATTAGCCAGGCATGGTGGCGGGCGCCTGTAGTCCCAGCTACTTGAGAGACTGAGGCAGGAGAATGGCATGAACCCGGGAGGCGGAGCTTGCAATAAGCCGAGATCACGCCACTGCACTCCAGCCTCGGCGACAGAGCGAGACTCCGTCTCAAAAAA
>NW_016810096.1:31090-44497 GCF_001698545.2 Rhinopithecus bieti | reverse complement strand
AAAAAAAAAAAAAAAAAAAAAAAAAAAAAAAAAAAAAAAAAAAAAAAAAAGTTTTGTACCCTGCTACCTCATCCTATAAGGAAAATCTAGCTACACTTGCTTCAAGTGTAAGCTGGTTTCTGTTGTGCTCATGCTGCCCTCTGCTGTCACCTCAGGGTAGAGGAACCAGTTAAAACAGCCAGTTCGTGAGTGAATTTAGGATTTACTTTTCTGAGACGTTGGAGAGCTGGGCAGGGGCCCGGGTTAGGAAAGGAAGAACTTCTACCCCCAACCCACTGCCCAAGGCCTGTCCTCAGTCCCTACCTAGCTTCTAGGGAAACTATTAAACAGCCCTAAAAGGATGCCTGGAAACGTTGTAGGATTTGGCAAACTCACCCACTTCAGAGTCCTGTCCCTAGAACTGTGGGAAACCATTTCCTCCTTTTATTAGGTCTCAGTTTCAGCTAACTAGAGGAGCTTTTCCGTTGACTTCAACCATGCCCTGGCTCAAGTTCACTCGCATATGTCCCTTTGCTCCCGGCGCTGGGTCAACTCCTGATTGCTCAGTAGGTAGTCATCAATGAATGTGAAGATTTCCTCAGGGGTGACAGGTTCCATGTAGCGGTCTCGGTCAATGCCCTGCTTGTCAATCAACACCATATTGAAGTAGGAGCGAGTGAGGCGCTGAAATTGCCTAGAGAGAGCAGCCCAGGGAGGTATGAGACCTTGTCTGGGCACCTATCCCCCCAGGCTCTACTACCCTCTGACTTTTTGCACCTCCACTCATGGACTAATTCCTTCCCCACCTCATCCCTGGTCCCCATCCCCTCTACTTCCTGTCTCAAGTCTCTTTGTTTTTCTGTGTTCAGACTCTACTCTTGCTGCCTCTATGCATCTAGTTCTGCTAAGCAGTCCCTTCCTCACCTCAGCTGCGACAGCTTTGTTATTAACAGGCAGTGCTTTCATTGTAGGCCCTTTTAAGCAGGGCTATCACATATTGCTGTGCAGGCTGCACAGGGTGACTCCAGGGGCCACCCACTGCAGAGACTGTGCTGTGTATGCACATCATACATGGCAGTCCTTAGGTTGATAAATACCTTCTGGTTAACTCTTCCATCTGTAGCTGCAAGTCTGCAATCTCCCTCTGAGTGTTTTCTAGTCTCTTCTCTAATTGGGACTGAATCTTTCTGTCCCCACTGAGACTGCGCTCTAGAGGCAGGTACAGTTTCTCTATTGTTTAGAGGCACTGCTCTACAACAGAGCAGTAATGGCTTTATTGGCCCTGAATATATGTGAAGGTATTAGAAGGGTGATACTGGATAGATAATGAGAAAGACCCACTTCTTCCATTACCTGTCACCTCTAATATTCTCTTCCCCTGGAGTTGATAGATATGACTCAGATTTCAGTGCTTAAAGATGCCTTTTGTGATGGGCATGGCGGCTCATGTCTGTAATCCCAGCCGTTTGGGAGGCCGAGGTGGGCAGAACACCTGAGGTCAGGAGTCTGGGACCAGCCTGGCCAATATGGGGAAACCTGTCTCTACTAAAAATACAAAAATTAGCTGGGCATGGTGGCGCACACCTGTAATCCCAGCTACTCGGGAGGCTGAGGCAGGAGAATTGCTTGAACCTGGGAGGTGGAAGTTGCAGTGAGCTGAAATCGTGCCATTGCATTCCAGCCTAGACGACAAAAGCAAAACTCCATTTCAAAAAAAAAAAAAAAAAAGATGCCCTTTGCTCCTTTTGGAGACTGAAGGCAAAGAAGATGAGGTCAGAAAACAAGAGCCCGGGGCTTATCTGAGTCAAGTTTGGGGTTTACTGTCTCAGACCCTGGCTGTGCTTCAGAGTCCCCTCAGGTGCCTTTGTAAGAGGCAGCATTCCTAAGGTGGTTTTAGGTGGCCTGTCATCTGTATTTTAAAGCCCTCATTTGATTCTGATTTCTGTCCAAAGTAAAAGAATTCTCTGGTCCTTACTCTAAGCATCCATAAGATTCAAACACAAGAAGTGCCCCGAGAGAGAGTGTCTGATGGTTCCCCAATAGTCCGCTTTTGCCAGTGTCCTGCCTAAGTTTCTCACCCCCGGCCCCAGCCACCCTCCCCCACACTGCCACTTGGCAGTCTCCCAGACCTGGGCCTGAGGCTCCTCGATGATGTTGGCTGACAGCTGTTGCTCCCGGATGGCGCCCCCACCTCCTGAGGTGGCTGTCCCCAACCAGTTCAATGATGGTCACATGCCGCAATCCAGTCCAAGGTGGATTGCTGGGAGGGAGAGAAGAACATTTTACACAAACAGGCTGTGTGTTTCAAACTAAGGCTACTTGGCTGATATCCTCCTGGACCACATGAGCATTTCAGTGTGGGAAAGGGAGCCCCCTTCTCCCCAGTGATCACGTAATCACACTGGTGGGTCTACAACATACCTGTTCCCTGTGTCCATTCTGAAGTATTGCCCCAACAGTGCTTCCTTCATTCTACTGAAACCAGTGTACACAACAGTTGCGTAGAGGAAAGGAAATTCAATGACTAAATTGCAGGAACATAATCATTTGTTTAACTTTGCATAGGTTTTAAATTACATAAGTTTTAATGAATAGCAGTGTGATATGATAATGGCTGTTGTTTATTTTTTTTTTAATTTTTTTTTTTAATTATACTTTAATGCTTCTGGGTACATGTGCATAACGTGCAGGTTTGGTTACATATGTATACTTGTGCCATGTTGGGTGTGCTGCACCCATCAACATCATCAGCACCACATCAATTCGTCATTTATATCAGGTATAACTCCCAATGCAGTCCCTCCCCCCCTCCCCCTCCCCATGATAAGGCCCCGAGGTGGATGTTCCCCTTCCCGGAGTCCAAGTGATCTCATTGTTCAGTTCCCACCCTATGAGTGAGAACATGCGTGTTTTGTTTTCTCTTCTTGTGATAGTTTGCTAAGAATGATGGTTTCCAGCTGCATCCCATGTTCCTTACACACAAGGACGCAAACTCATCTTTTTTTTATGGCTGCATATATTCAGTTGGGTATAATGTGCCACACTTACGGGTTAATACCCAAAGGATTATAAATCATGGGCGCTATAGACACATGCACCGTATGTATTGCGCACTATCACAAATAGCAAAGACTTGGAATCAACCCAACAATGTATCCTGTGAAGACTGGATTAGAAAATGTGCTGTGGGTTTATTGAAACACAAACTAATTTTGTAACGATTAATCCTCACAACACCCCTCACAAGCCAGGTGGTGACAATAACATGCTGAGCCAACATTCAACTGAGGACGATCCCCTGCCCCAAGCATGTGCTCTTCCCAATAGGCTACCTGGCCAGGGCCTTCGCTCAGTCTCCCAGGATTTCCCCAAAACTGTGCCCCAGTGCTCTTTTCATTACCCCTTGTTACCTTCCTCGCACTGGCAAGCACAGCTTTGCAGTCCTACCCCGGATCTCCGTCCTGCCTTGTCCTTGCAGGATTACCTACTAGCCAGTTAACAGGGTGAGGTTTTAAAGAGACCTTGAATACTTGCCCAGCACCCCACCGTCTGTTTCATCTTTGGGAAATTCCCTTCTATCCCTCACCCTCAGGGTCCAACTATGCTTCTGACAGGTTCCCTTTTCTTGTCTACTCCCTTGCTTCCCAACTGAACTGTTGCCTTGGTCATCCTATTTTTTTTTTTTTTTTTTTTTTTGGGTCTCTGGATGAATAAGACCTTTTTGGTCTAGCCCTCCAGCTTTTTTTTTTTTTTTTTTTTTTTTTTTTTGTACTACTTCCATCCTGGGCCCCTGAATGTTCACTCGGCAACTTCTAAGATTCAACCTTTAGAAACCTCCTAAGTAGCTTTTTCTCCCACATGGGTATCCAGCCCCTTGCAGCTCCCCAGAGCTGCTTCTGTCAGTCTTGTCAGCATATACTGAATTATCTTCAGTAACCTAGCCTGTTCTTTTATAAGTCCCCATAATCATATTTATTCTGTCCTATCGACCTCTCCCTACCCGTGGCTTTGGCTAGGTATCTCTTATGTTAAAAACTGTCATGCAACTCTCTCATTTTACTTTGAGATATCATAACACTTTTCCTTCTTTTCTGCTACTGGTAGTGGCTAAGAGCACAGATTCTGCAGCCAGACTCCCTGTGTTCAATCCCAGCTCCACCACTTACTAGCTAGTAACCTTGGGCAAGTGACTTAATCTCTATGCATCAGTTTCCTCACCTATTTAATGGGGATAACAATAGTATCTACCTCCAAAGGGTTGTTGTGAGAATTGGATGAATATGTGTAAAACCCATAGATCAGTAATGGATACCTACGTAGCACTTACTGCATAAGTGTTCGTTAGTGCTCTTATTCCTTGAAAACATAAACATAGTTAATTCCCAGCATTTACATTTGATCATAGCTGTCTTGCAAGTCTCTTCAGAGTGCTTTGCCACCCTCCCTTCCCATCTTTCACCCAGCTCCCTGCAAGTCACAGCCACCACTCCAGTGACTTTATTGCCTTTTCAGTAAAACAGTTTCAAAATGTGCTAAATATGTCTATGGTAAAACTGATCAAATGCTATCCACAAAAAGTTTCAGGAAGTAGGTAAGGTTTGTGCTGCAGAGAACATCTCTGATTTGGAAAAGGTAAGGGGTAATTTACAGGAGATAAGCCCTCATTAGGGGAGTGGGCCTTACCTGTAGCATAGAGATCTGCATTTTATAATATCGGTTGGAGGGATCAGGAGCTGAGATGATGAGGAGTCGCTGTTTCTCATAGAATTGATCCAGGAGACCAGCAGCTGAGTTGACATTGACGTTAATCTTCATAGCTAGGGCAGAAGCAGGTGACCAGTCAGAGTACGGCTTCTCCTCCATCCCAGCTTAGGTAACCTAACATCTTGAGGTGTTCCAGTCTTTCAGGTTACCTCTCTCTGGCTGTTTCTCCTGTCCCTTGGGGGAAATCCTAAAAGAACACTTGGAGATTTTAAACCCTTCTTCTTGGGGTAGCAGTAGTCTATGGGGGAATGTTAGTCTTTAAATTAGACACATCCCAGAACCCCCCATTCCCACATCATATACATTGTTATTGGACCCCTGTGCCATGAGGAAGATCCTCCAAAGTTCCCCAGATCACCACATCCACTTGCCCCTGTTTCACTCACGAGTACAGATTGGTGGTGAACCTGACCACTGGCGGCTGGATTGACAGACCCGGGAGGGTGTCCCCTGGCGATCATAACCGCCATCACAGTGGTATTCACAGGTGGCACCATAGTTGTCCCCTGCTGAGGTGCAGGTGAGGTAGCCATGCTGCGGAGGTTTCAGAGTTGGGCAGCGTCTCACTGTCAGGGAGGAGCTCAAGTTAGAAGTTATGGTGTTCCTTATAAGAAGGAAAGGCTAAGAGGGTGCCCATGCTGGGCTTTCTAGACCAGAAGACTTAGGATGATCAGAAAAATGGCTTTTCTATATTTCCAGTGGCTGGGGATGGAGCTGTAATTTTCCTTTCTTAAGGAATTAAATCTGAAATGCAGACAAAGGTTTGTAAAGTCTGGAAACACAGGTGAATATACATGTTGTCATCAAAAGACTGACAGTCTTTAAAAGAAAATAATATCTGTTTCCAGACTTTATGGACATGCTGTGTAAAGATGACTACCTTGCAGAATTCCTCTTAATAGCAGAAATAAGTTGGAGGAATCTTAAATGTTCATTGGTAGGAGAAGGGTTTAGCAAATTATGATATATTCTTAGAGTAGAATATTATGCTGTCATTAAAAATATTTCTGAAGAATTTTAAAATAACATGAGACAATTACTTTGTTAATGAAAAGTGAAAAGGATGATTTATGATTGGATATACAGTATAATCTCAACTATATATTTTTTTAAGTATGTATAGAAAAAAGACTGGAAGGAAAATACCAAAAAGCTAATAGCAGTTGCCTCTGGATGATGGGGTAATACATTTTTCCCCTTTATATATTTCCTTATTTATCAAATGTTCAACAATAAGCGTTAATTATCTTTATAATGAGAAAAGCAAAACAAAACAATACAACACAAAGCAAAGAGGAAGAATCAGGCAGCCGATACCACTAATTTTAGCAGAGGTGAATGATAGAATGAAGGTAGATTACATGTGATCATTTTGAAGTCTAAGAAAAGAAACGGATAAAGAATATCCTTGTGAATTTTATCTGGATTTAGGATAACGAGAGTCTTGTTGATGAGAGTCTTGTTGGAGAGTAAAGGTTTCAGAAACATGTGTATGCACATGTAATGTTGGCTTCCTAAGTAAGCCTGTTTGGTGAACTTGTTTTTCTCCCTCCCCAGTATAAATGAGGTGTGTCTTTTCCAGACATAGAGAGGAGAGACATGGGGTGGCTCAGGGTAGAGCAGGATTAATGAACAATATGGAAACTAAAGAATTCTTTCTGACCTTGTACTTTCACGATGAACTTGCAGCTGGCCCGGTTGTAGGCTCGGTCATAGGCAGTGTAACGAATCACGTGCTCCCCTTCAGGAAAGTGAGAGCCAGGCTCAGGGCCCCGAAGTGTCACCCTGCACGGGACAGGGTGAAAGAAACACTGAGGAAAGAAACCCTTAGAATTGAAGTCTGAGGCACATCCCCACTGTCACCTTAGCCTGTGCAGTTTCAGTGTGACCAGCCTGAATGACTGAGAGAAGCCGAGGGAAGGCATAAGCGGCATCCATTATTCAGGCTCACCTGGTGATGGTACCATCAGCAGAATCTTTCACCAATGGTGGGTCCCAGTATACTCGAGCAGTCAATTTCTCTGGCTCTGCCATCTTCTCACGTGAGTGGGGACAGCGGATCTTGGGGGGATCTATGTCTACCAAGGTGAAAAATCAAGTGCTGACTCGTGGGCCCCCTGCTTTCCCTGGAGGGAATCCATTGAAGCAGTGCCACACACCACACACCACACACTGGGTAGGTAAAAAGTTCAAGGTGCTCAGGGAAACTGGGGAAGGAAGCCCAACTCCAGGGGAGAAGATCATTTTGTTCAGCAAATACCCAGGGTGCTACCCTCATAGCTAAGAGGAATGCCTTCTGTGGTGAGAATTCCACATCTCTTGTCGATATAATGCTGAGGTGGCTCTTTGCACCAGGACAACTGGGAGCAACCAGCATTTACCTACACATACAGGCTCGCCTCCACTCCATCTCCCATCTTCCATGCAGATTCGGCTGCGATCACCTTCCAGGTGGTAGCCACTGGAACAGCTATAGTCACAGCGAGAGTCAAGAAGCACTCCATTTGTGCAGGTGTAAGTGCCACTAGTGATGAATGGCAGTGCGTGGCATCTCATCTCTAAGAGAAAACCAAGTGGCAAGCTCAGTGGCTTGTGCAACTATGTGGAGGTGATGTCTGGGCATCTAGCACAGGGAGAAACGTATCAGAGACAGCAGAAAATACAAAAACCCTACCTGAACTGCCCTTACATTTTTGTGCCTAACTGCCTTTTCCCCTAATTGTCTTTGTATTTTCGTAAAGTATAGCAGCACCCTTGGGCAGAGGGGTGTCAAAAAAGTAAATTACTTGTCCAAGCATATAGACTTCAAAATCAGACCTAACATTGTACATTGCCAAAATCTATAGAATATGCAACAAGAGTGGGCCTTAATGTAAACTATGGAATTCAGGTGACAATGATATATTAATGTATGCTCATTCAACTGTAAAAAGTGTAACACTCTGGTGGGAGATGTTGACAACAGGGGAGGCTGTACATGTGTGGGTGCAGGGGATAAATGGGAAATATCTATATCTTTCATTCAATTTTGCTGTGAACTTAAAACTTCTCTAAACAAATAGAATCTATTTTAGAGGGGGAAGTAAAACAACTTATCAAGAGTAAAAAAAAAAAAAAAAGTCAGACCTGAGTTTGCATCCCAGTTCCACTTCTTACTAGCTCTGTAACTTTAAGAAGTTGCCTCATCTCTTTGAGTCTCAGTGTTTTCTTCAGTGAACTGTGGATACCTCATAGGATTGTTGTATAAATGAAAAGAGACAATGCATATATCCTCTGGGCTCATTTAGGGCCTTAGCAACTGTGAATTTTTGTCTCTTATTCCTCAAATGCTAGATGCCCTTGAGCACGTTCAAAGCTGCTTTTCTCCTCCAGGCATACTCATATAATTTTGGGGCTCCCTTAGGCACTGCTCAGCTGAGGCTCACTTACATGCCAACTTGGGCTGACTCTCTGTCTGGGCAAGAATACAAGTCAGAGCAGTGCCTGGAGGGCCAGGTGTGGTATTTGGTAAAAGAGGAATCCATGTGCCTTGGACACCACATGTGGCAGAGGTGGAGCCTGTCACCATGGATTAATTGTGAGCCTATGCTTGCTAAAGTCTTTTTGGAGATACCTGATACTTGAGAGAAGGAGGCCATATATTCCTTTAGGTTGTCTAACTTCTAATCCTGACTAAGTTTAATTGTTGAAGCTTTGAATAAAGATCTGTATAAGCTATATTCATTCTGTTTCCTGGCAAACAAGACTTAAAGATTATTGCATTTTCTGTTTTCCAGTGTCCCTTTGTAAAGACCTATGCAAAAATGACCTTCTTGAAATCAGCGCGAAGAGAAAAGATTTGTCTCTTCAGATGAATGTGTTTGCTTAGTATCATATGACAGGAAATATGATAGATCCAAAGCATTTGCCCTTTTGTCTCTTATGAGGAAAGTCAAAGCTAAATTCAGTGCTCAAATGTAGTAATTGACTCATTGTAGGCACCTGGAAATATGTATGTCACCATTCTTTTAATTGATTTTATGTTCACTTGTACTTTACAGCCCTGTATTTTTCAATTGTGTCAGACCGATTCAAATTCATGTTGAAAATGATGGGATCTAAGTCCTGAAACAATTTAATTCCAATCACCGAGAGGGGTGTGGTGACTGCCTGCTTTCTGGCTATCAAGCTTCTCTTCTCCTCTACAGCGTCTTCTCTGACTAGCCCCATTTCTTTATGAATGCTCAGCACTTCTGCATCCAGTTACATGACATTCATGTGCACACATTTGTGTTTCTATCCCATTCATCTATAAGCAGCCTGGGAGTATTTGAAGAATTGAGTAATACAGGAAGTGACCAATACAGGGCTGTGCATACATGGGTGTCTTACAAATGGTGTTCTGCCATGGACATATGGACAGGAAAAGCTCAGCTGCTAAAAGGCTGTGGAACTTGAGTAAGAGGTAGAGATTTGGAAGCTGAAGGGGGAAATGATTTGGAATATGTATATATCAGTGTTTTCACATTCTAGACTTAGGGATTTTTCTTCTGACTTTCAGAAGAAAATGAAGAATAGCAGATGTTTCATAGCTTCACTGCCAAGGTCTTCTAAGGCTGTAGGCCAGGAAGTACAGCAGTTGACCACAAGTGGAAAAGAGTCTAAGACCACACATCCTTAGGAGCTCCAGAAGAACATCTAGGTCCACATCAGACCTCAGGCCCAAGCCTTAGCTCTGGCTGTGCACTCCTGGGCTCCCCGAGTCAGAAGAGATGGTTGCTCCTTAAATGCTCATATTGCTTGGACAGTAACCCAGAGAAACTGAACTCAAATGTTAGGATGGGGAAAGGCCCTGCTGGGGGGCTTGTGGAATATTCTCAATTTGTACCTGAGAGAAGGGCATATTAGTAACACCTCCAGGCATATACCCTCAGCAGCTGGCTGGCTGGCTTCTCTCGAATACATGCATCAGCATATGCACACACACAACTTACGCCTGCAGTAGGCAGTTCCAGACCAACGACGGCTTGGCAGGCATTGCACGGACCTTCTTCCAATCAGTCGAAAGCCCCGGTCACAGGAGAGCTCACAACGTGTGCCCAGGCTGCTGTGATAATTTCCTCCCCTCGGTGAGTAGCATGTGGCTTCTCCATCCTGGATATTTAATGTATAACACCATCGGGGGACTGTAGCAATAGAAGAAAGACAAGCTAGAAGTACAGTAATCAAGACAGTGTGGTGTTGGTGAAAAGACAGACAAGTAGGTCAATGAAAAAAAATAGCCCAGAAGTAAACCCACACAGGTGTGTTGAAATTATTTTTGACAAAAGTGCAAAAACAATTCAGTGGAAGAAAGACAGCCTTCGAACAAATGGTGCTGGAGCACTTGCACTTCCATATGCAAAAAAAAACCCCACCTCAACCTTATACAAAAATTAACTCAAACGGGATCATGGACTTGAAAAAACAGGAGAAAGTCACCGGGATTTAGGGCTAAGCAAAGTGGTCTTAGGTATGACACCAACAGCATAATTAATAAAAGAAAAATTAATTTTTTTTTTTTTTTTTTTGAGACGGAGTCTCGCTCTCGCCCAGGCTGGAGTGCAGTGGTGCAATCTCGGCTCACTGCAAGCTCCACCTCCCGCGTTCACCCCATTCTCCTGCCTCAGCCTCCCGAGCATCTGGGACTACAGGTGCCCGCCACCATGCCTGGCTAATTTTTTGTATTTTAGTAGAGATGGGGTTTCACCGTGTTAACCAGGATGGTCTCGATCTCCTGACCTCGTGATCTGCCTGCCTCGGCCTCCCAAAGTGCTGGGATTACAGGCGTGAGCCACCGCGCCCGGCCAGAAAAATTAAATTGTAATAAATTAATGAATTAATAAATTGGACCTTGTCAAAATTAAAAATTGTTCTGTGAAAAGACAAAGCCATAAAAAGGGACTAGTATTTAAAATATAGAAAGAACTCTCAAAACATTGAAAAAGCAAACAGTCCAGTTAGAACATGGACAAAAGATATAAACACACATGGCACTGAAGAGGATATACTGATGGCAAATAAGCACATAAAAAGATGTTCAGCATCATTAATCATTTGGGAAATGCAAATTAAAATCATAATGAAATACTATATATCCGTCAGGGAGGGTATCCTTAAAAAAAACTGGTAATACCAAGTGTTTGTGAAGATGAGAGAAACTGGAATTCTCATACATGTCTGGTGGAAATGCAGAAATACAGCCACTTTGGAAAATATTTTGGCTATTTCTTATAAAGGTAACACGATACCTTCTTATAAAGAAAGGTACACTTACCATATGACTCTGCAATCCCACTTAAAGGTATTTATGCCAGTGAAATAAAAACCTGTGTCCACATAAAATCCTGTACATGAGAGTCAAAAGTAGCTCTATTCATAATTGCCAAAAGCTGGAAACAACTCAAATCTCAAATGTCTTTTTTTTTTTTTCAAGACAGAGTCTCCCTCTGTCGCCTGCAGTGGTGCAATCTCGGCTCACGGCAACCTCCGCCTCCGAGGTTCAAGCTTGATTCTCCTGCCTCAGCCTCCCCAGTAGCTGGGACTACAGGCGTGCGCCACCACGCTCAGCTAATTTTGGTATTTAATTTTTGTATTTTTAGTAGAGATGGGGATTCACCTTGTTGGCTAGAATGGTCTCGATCTCTTGACTTCTTAATCTGCCTGCCTTGGCCTCCCAAAGTGCCGGGATCACAGGCATGAGCCTCTGTGCCCAGCCTCAAATGTCTTTCTACGGGTGAATGGCTGAACTAACTGTGGTGTATTCATACAAAAGAATGAAGTGCTGATACATAATGCAACAACATCAATCAATCTCAAATGTATTTTGGGAAGTGAAAGAAGCCAGACTCAAAAAACTACATACTGTAGAATTCCATTTATATAACAAAAATATAGGGACATAGGCAAAAATACAGTGACAGAGTACAGATCAGTGTTTGCCAGAGATTAGGGGTAGAGGTAGGGAATAACATCAGAGGGGAAGCACTGGGCAAGAGTTTGAAGTGATGGAACTGTCTCATACTGTGGTGGGAGTTATGTGACCCTATGCATTTGTCAAAACTCACAGAACTGTACACCAAAGAGAGTGAATTTTTCTGTATGTATGTTTAACATAAAAATTTAAAGGCTAATACAAAAATGTAAACTAGAGAGAGGAAGGGAATGTGACATCAAAGAAGGCTTCTTTGGAATGAAAGTCCAATCCCAGTTCAGTACTGAGCACAAAAGGTTATATGGCTGTTAAATCATAAAGGCATCATAAAGATGCCTCACAGGCTATACAAAATAAATGACTCTTTAGTGGGTTCAGAGTTTAAAGGGGCACATATAAGCAAGCAGAGAGCCACCTGCCCAAGGATGCACACACACAGCATGGCATGGGTCTGTTAGCCTAGGGTTGGGAAGGCTGAAGCCCCATATGAGTTGATTCAGTTCCCACATCCTAAGGGACATTCAGTTCCCACATCCTAAGGGACAAAAAAAAAAGGGGGAGCTTTGAAAAAAAAAAGTAGATGAGACACCAAAGGAACAAAGAAAGGCTAGAGCCTCTTTCTGAGTGCAACTGGAGAATGAAGACAGATGACAGTGAGAAATCTTTTCTTCAGTAAACACTACTCTTGGGGCTACCAGCATTACTTTCGAGCCTGGGGCAGTGACACATGGCTGCCATCTGGAGACACCATCTCCAAATTACAGAAAGTCTTTTAAGCACTACAGTTGCAGAGCTGTTGATTATAAGGCCACAACACATATCACAAAGATCTTATTTGGCAGGCTGAGACCTCAACAATCACTCCCATTCTATATCTCTCCCACAGTCTGTCAAGGAAAATACACATCAGATTGGAATGGGTAGAATAAGTAAGAACGGTAAAGGGAAATATAAAGGTCAGGCTAAATGCTGAGACAGTAGAAGACGCCCCAACTATTGTAAATAAGTTCAAATTTTCTGACCCAGAAAAATCCTAGCATAAAGAGAAAAACGTTGAAAGGCTGGAGAAGAGCAAACACAATCTCAGTTTTCAAATAAGAAGTCTCTGGGAACTATAGCCTAGTGACACTGACAGCACTGATAGCATAGTGTTCTAGAATATTTAAACATAAGGCGTATATGTTACACAGAGAAGTAGTGATCTCCAGGAACCCTCTGGAACAAGTAATTCCAGATTGACCTAATTTCCTGTTTGGGCAGGGTCACCAGACTGGTAGAGCAGGGGGAATGGTGGATACACTACGTGGAAGTAAGTGAGGCATGTGACAATGCTTTTCATGTCATTGATGTGGATGAGATGAAATACAGGAGAGGTGACAATACGGTTAAAATTTCATAAGTGGCTGAGCAACTGTACCCAAAGAATGCCCATGGGAAGCTGATCGAGGATGTGGTTAAAAGAAATCAAGAAGGCAATTCCATTTACAATAGCTACAAAGAAATCTAGAAATAAACTTAACCAAAGAAGTGAAAACCTATACACTGAAAATTATAAAACATTGATGAAAGAAATTAAAGAGGACACAAAAAATAGATATCCCGTGTTCATGGATCAGAAGAATTAATATTGTTAAAATGACCATATTGCTCAACGTAATTTACAGATTCAATGCAATTTCTATCAAAATATCAACATCAATTTTCACAGAAGT
>NW_016810096.1:12090-29930 GCF_001698545.2 Rhinopithecus bieti | reverse complement strand
AAAAAAAAAAAAAAAAAAAAATAGATACATAGATCAATGGAACAGAATATAAATAAATCAATTCATTTATTTATAGCCAACTGATCTTTGACAAGGCCATCAAGAACATACACTGGGGAAAGGACATTCTCTTCAATAAATGGTGCTTAGAAAACTAGATAACCTTATACAGAATAATGAAATTGGACCCCATCTCTCATATCCAAAATTTACTCAAGATGGAGTAAAACTTAAATGTAAGACCCAGAAGTATAAAATTACTAGAAGAAAACATAGGGAAAACTCCTCAGGATATTGGTCTAGGCAACAATTTTATGGTTAAGACCTCAAAAGCACAAGAAACAAAAACAAAAATAGACCAAGAGGGCTATATTAAACTAAAAGGCTCCTGCACAGCAAAACAACAACAAACAACCGAGTGAAGAGACAACCTCTTGAATGGGAGAAAATATTTGCAAACTACTTATCCATCAGGGGACTAATAATGTCCAGTATATACAAGGAATTCGAACAACTCAACAGTAGAAAAACAAATAATTCCACTAAAAGATTGGGCAAATGACACGAATAGATATTTCTCAAAAGAGGACACACAAATGGCCAACAGATATATGAAAAAATGCTCAACATCACTAATCATCAGGAAGATGCAAATCAAAATCACACAATGAGATATCATCTTACCCCAGTTAAAATGGCTAATATTAAAAAGTCCAGGTGCAGTGGCTCATGCCTGTAATCCCAGGACTTTGGGAGGCCTATGCAGGTGGATCACTTGAGGTCAGGAGTTTGAGACCAGCCTGGCCAACATGGTGAAATCCGGTCTCTACTAAAAATCAAAAAATTAGCCGGGCATGGTGGTGGGCGCATGTAATCCCAGCAACTCGGGAGGCTGAGGCAGAAGAATTGCTTGAACCCAGGAGGTGGAGGTTGCAGTGAGCCAAGATCATGCCATTGCACTCCATCCTGGGGGACTGAGTGAGACTCTGTCTTAAAAAAAAAAAAAAAAAAAGACATAAATAACAGATGCTGGCCAGGATGCAGAGAAAAGGGAACCATACATTGTTGATGAGAATGTAAATTAATATAATCACTAAGGAAAAGAGTATGGAAATTTCTTAAAAAATGAAAACTAGCCGGGCGTGGTGGCTCACACCTGTAATCTCGGCACTTTGGGAGGCCAAGGCAGGTGGATCACCTGAGGTCAGGAGTTCGAGACCAGCCTAGCCAACATGGTGAAACCCTGTTTCTACTAAAAATACAGAAATTAGCTGGGCATGGTGGCGGATGCCTGTAATCCCAGCTACTGGGGAGGCTGAGGCAGGAGAATCGCTTGAACCCGGGAGGCAGAGGTTGCAGTGAGCCAAGATCACACCACTGCACTCCAGCCTAGGCAACAAGAGTGAGACTCCATTGAAAGAAAGAAAGAAAGAGAAAAAGAGAGAAAGAGAGAGAGAGAAAGAGAGAGAGAGAAGGAAGGGAGGGAACTAGCACTACCATATGATTCAGCAGTCCCACTACTGGGTACCTATTTAAAGGAAAAGAAATCAATATATCAAAGGGATCTGCATTCATGTGTTTATCACAGCACTATTCACAATAGCAAAGATATGGAATCAACCTAAGTATCCATCAGTGGACTAATGGATAAAGAAAATGTGCTACATATACATAATAGAATAGTATTTGGCCATAATAAAGAATGAAATCCTGTCATTTGCAGCAACATGGATGGAACTGGAAGTCATTATGTTAAGCAAAATAAGCCAGGCACAGAAAGACAAATACTGCATGTTCTCACTTAATTGTAGGTGCTAAAAAAGTTAATCTCGTGGACATAGAGAATAGAACGATAGACACCAGAGAATGGGAGGGGTAACTGGGTGGCAGGGGGGATGAAGAGAGGTTTGTTGTGGATACAAATCTACAGTTAGAAGAAATAAATTCTAACGTTTGATAGCAGAATAGGGTGACTGTACTTAGCAACAATGTTTTGTATATTTCAAATTAAGTAGAAGAGAGGACTTGATACCAACATATAAAAATAGTAAATACTGAAGGTGATAGATACTGCAAATACCCTGACTTGATTACTCCACAGTCTATGCACATGACACTCAACATGTGCCCCATAAATATGTTAAGTATTATGTATCGATAAAAGAAAACAGAATGTGGTTAAATACTGTGTTGCAGGCTGGGCGTGGTGGCTCATCCCTGTAATCCCAGCACTTTGGGAGGCCGAAGCAGGTGGATCACCTGAGGTCAGGAGTTCGAGACTAGCCTGGCCAACATGGTGAAACCCTGTCTAGTAAAAATACAAAATTAGCCGCGTGTGGTGGTGTGTGCCTGTAATCCCAGCTACTTGGGAGGCTGAGGCAGGAGAATTGCTTGAACCTGGGAGGCAGAGGTTGAAGTGAGCCAAGATCACGCCATTGCACTCCAGCCTGGGCAACAAGACCAAAACTTTGTCTTAAAAAAAAAAAAAAAAAACTCCCCCGCCCCACCTAAAAAAAACCCAAAAATACTGTATGGTAAAATTGTCTGGTGAGAAATGTGTAAGTCTTTATTGTGTGTCTCCTGTGTTCTAGGCACCATGCTATATGTTTTCCTTTTCACATATATCATCTCATACAGTTCTCCCAACAGCCCTGTAAGGTATGTAGGTGTTTATCCCTCTTTCGCAGATGAGGAAGTAAATTGCCCAGGATCCCTAAGCAAGTAGTGGGTAGAGCTGAAATTTGAACCCAAGCTTTGTCTGCTCCAAACCCCATGTCCTATGTAACCGCAGTGTCTGCCACTGCAGATATAAAATAGGCTACTACTTTGAAGTAAACACTGACCTTGTTGAATAGATAATATATCCACATGACTCAAAACCTCAAAAGTATAAAAAGTTACAAAGTACAATGTCTTCCCCCAACCCCTGCTCCCATGCCCACCCTGACTTAGTCCCTTCCCAAAGAACTACTTTTAATAGTTTCTTTGTGCAAATAAAGCAAATGTTGGTATAGCTTCTTATTTTTCCTTCCTTTTTAATACATAGGGTAGCATATTATGTCCACTCTTCCCTCCATTGCTTGTTTGGTAAACTTAACAGTTGTATTTAGAGATCTTTCCATATCACTACATAGTAAGCGTGCAATTTATTTAAATGAAATAACATTTATAAAATGCATAGCAGTGACTGGCACATAATAGGTGTTTGTCCAGAGTCCAAGAGCTGGAAGGGGGAGAAGCTGAGATTTGAACTCAGGCCCATTGTCTCTGCTTTCTGTAGCTATTCATCTGTCTATCTCTTTTTAAGGTGTATGCAGAAAATAAAGTGCTGACAACAGTTTTGAAAGGGCCTTCTCTGTTATCTTCTATTATCTTCAGATAACCCAGGCAGTGTGACTAGCTTGCTCACAGATGAGGCAAGCTGCAAGGAAAGCAACAGCCCAGCTGACTCCAAGCTAGGAGTCAGGATAAGGGAATGACAGAAAGCGCAGGATGAGTGAAGATGATAGCAAATGACGTGCCAATTTGCTTTGAAATAATGATCTGGTTGTTCTGTTTTTTTTTTTCTGGTCTTCTTTTCTAGAACAATGAGTTATATTTTGATGAAAGAGATGGATTAAGCATGGCTCTAGAGTCAGACAGATCTGAGTTTAAATTCTCTGTGACTCTCTGAATCTAAAACTTCCCTGAGCTTAGTTTCCTGGTTGGTAAAATAGGGGATAATAAACCATTCCATAGGGCTGGTTGTGAGAACCAAACGAAATTTCATGTGTCAAATATTCAACCCTGTGAATGTTTTTCCCTAAGTCAGTGTCTGGGTTTGAGCCAGTGTCCCATCTTTCCTGAAGCAGCAGCATGCTGTGCTTCCCAGCATTCGTTTCCAGCACGTGACTGAGACACACGACTGCCATCTGGAGACACCATCTCCAAATTACAGAAAGTTCTTTAGCACTACAGTTGCAGAGTTATTGATTATAAGGTCACAAAGACTTTACATGGGAGGCTGGGGCCTCAGGTTGTACTTTTCCTGGACACTCCCTCCCCCTCATCATTGCTAACTTCACTCAATTCATTTTATGCCAAGACTAAGTCCTAAAAGGAGCTTTGAGACACTAGACCTCCAAACCAAAGGCCCTTATGCAGCTTATATTTCTCCAAAGGGCTTTATGCTCATTTAAGAAGAACCAATGAAGAAGGTTAATGTTAATAATAGGGCTGCAGACTCCGTGAAAGTACCTTCTGCATCTGTTGCTTTTTACTAGCCACCTCTCCAAACTATAATCTCCCATAATCTGGCTTCTGCTCCCAGGATGCTGGTGGTCAGCATCTACTTTTAACCAAGGCTCTGTGAGAGTAACACACATGACTCCTTAAATATAGTTAAATACAGTTAAAAACAGTTAAATACACAAGTACAGTTAAAAACAGTTAAATACAGGAATACAGTTAAAACAGTTAAATACAGTTAAAACAGTTAAATACAGTTAAAACAGTTAAATACACAAATACAGTTAAATACAGAAATATAGTTAAATACAGTTAAATACAGAACTATTTTCTTGAGGGTAATGAAAAGTAAACCAAAGAGATAGTGCATAATGAAGGCCAAATAAGTGTGTCTAGACAGTAAACATTTATTTCAGAAGAGGTACCTAATAAGTACTCAATAAATATTCAATGAACGAATAAATGGGCAAGGGAAAGCTCAGTGTGGGCTAAAGCAGTTGGGAACACAGTACTGAACACAGCCTGACTGAAGTGCAGATTTCATGTGGGGAGAACAGGTAGGAAGTTGTCAGTCTGGGAAGCTAGACCGAGGCCAGATTCTGATTTAAAATGATCATTGTGGGTCACTAGGTTTGGGGGAGGGGGAAACATGAGTCAGATAATCCAGTTAGAGGCAACTGTATTATCCATGTGTGAGGTCAAAGTTTTATTCCCATGGATTAATAAAGAAATGACAGGTCTTTGTGACTGACTGGCAGGAAGTGATGAGGAAAAGGGGGCTGTTAAAGGTGACAGGACCTGTTAGAGGTGACATGGAGGTATTCTGAAGTCCGAGTAACTAAGAGAATGATGGTAGTGTTATCAGAAGTAGGAAGGTCAGTAGGTAGAACCTTTTTTCAGGAGAGAGGAAATATTTTTGTTTTAGACATCTCCAAATGGAAGTGTGTAGCAGCAGCTGGAGATGTAGTCCATCAGCTCAGGAGACAGGTCAGGGTTGACCCAATATCGCCCACCATTCTGTTTCTATAGCATTACAGATAATTTCGCTTGCACTTTTTTATTCAGTGTGTACTTTATTTCTTCAATACGCGTTTGGTGGACTTTGAAGAAATCTACAGCTGTCCTCCCCTCCGCCCCCCCCCCTCCCTAGTCCCCTCATTCTCTCCCTATTGTCACCCACCACCGAGTAGTCCATCTCCTTTCCCACGTTTCATGCTCTGACCAGACAGAATTGTGAAATGCCATGGAGCCCAAGGAAGGGGGATTAAGAAGAAAGGAAGGTGCTCACTGCTGCTAGAGAGACTGAGAGACAAGCTCAAGAAAGGGTCATGGAAATCGGTTCTCTCACGGGAGAAAACTTTTTTCTTCAAGAGATGTCATTTCAGGTTGTAGATTTGTGAGTGGGTGAGAAACAGACTGTAGAGAGTTTAGGAGTTAGTGGGTGCTGAGAGAGAGAGAGGGAGTGGGTGTGGACCATTTGGCAGTGAGAAGAACATGAGTAGAAGGTAGCTACAAAGGAGCTCAGAGGAGCTCAAAGCTCTGATAATTTCTCAGTTGAAACTGTTTTCCTTAAAGGTCACCGTTTACCTCCTTCTTGCCAAATAAAATCTTTTCTCTACCCTCAATTGGATTTTTTTGCAATATTTAACACAATTTATCTCTTACCCCTTCCTTTCCTTAAAACTCTCTTCTCCTGTGGCTTCTGTAATATGACAGGTACTGCCCAGATATCTTCCTACATGACTGACCACTAACTCTCTTTTTTTCCCCTTGCTGGTTCCTCTTCTCCTACTCATGTCTACAGATGTCTTCTAAAGCTCTGACCCTGGCCTTCTGCTCCCTCAGACAACCCATCTATCTAAGCTGATGACTCACACAACTTCATCTTTCCGCTTCCAGCTGCCTGTAGGGCATCTTTACCAAACCAGTTTTCTTTTTTAACATTGTTTTTCTGAGAGGGGTCCTACAATTCTTCCAGGTGTACAGACTGAGTGCTTTCAGGCATCAGTTTGTTTCTTAGCCTCTTGGTACATTAAGTCTTGTCGTCTCTTTCTTTGAAACATTTATGGGGTTCATCTGTACCTTCCATTTCTTTGCCACCACCCTCAGTCATCTCTAGCCAACATTACTGTAGCTGGTTCCTGGAGAGTCTCCCTGACTCAGGCCTAACCACTGAACCCCTATTTCTGCATAGAATAATCAGGTTAATGTTCTAAAATGACAATTTATTGTGTCATGCCCCTGTGCAAAAACATGTGATGGGCTCCCTGTAGATCCTAGTACAACAGCTGAACTCTTCTGCATGGCTTGCAAAGCAAAGAAACAAAGAATCAGAAATAGAAGGGATATCAGATACCACCTGGCCTAACTTCCCTTTTAATGCAGGAATTACTTACTGTGCAGCATTCATCACAGATAGTTTTCCTGCTTCTCATTAGTATTGTCCCTAGATCATGGAGTCTTTCCTAATTTGGTCTCACTCTTTATATTTAATTTTTTTTTTTTTTTTTTTTTGAGACAGAGCCTTGCTTTGTTGCCCAGGCTGGAGAGCAGTGGTGCCATCTCAGCTCTCGGCTCACTGCAACCTCCACCTCCCGGGTTCAAGTGATTCTCCCGCCTCAGCCACCCAAGTAGCTGGGATTATAGGCACATGCCACCATGCCTGGCTAATTTTTTGTAGTTTCGTTAGAGATGAGGTTTCACCATATTGACCAGGCTGGTCTCGAACTCCTGACCTCAAGTGATCCACCTGTCTCGGCCTCCCAAAGTGCTGGGTTTACAGGCATGAGTCACTGCACCTGACCTGTATTTAACTTTCTTTGATACTACTCCCTCCACCTTCCATCTCCTCCAATCAGGCCGGTTTCTTCTTAGCTCCCTCCTCTACCAGGTTTGTTCTTACTTCCATATTTTTAGCCATCTGCTTTTCTGGGTGTTCTCCCCTCCCCTTTCTAGTTCTCAAAATCCCACCTATCATTCTAAGCTTAGCCTAAATGTCATCTTTCATGACCCCTTTCCTGACTTCTTTTTCTTAAATCCTATTGCATTTACTGCTATGACATAGCTTCACACTTACTTGCCCTACATGTGCTAATTTTATACCCCCCCATCACCCCCAACAGAATGTCAGCTACATGATGGGGACAAAACCCTATCTGAGACCTTGTATCACCCACAGGCTTACCTTGCACAGGATTAGGCATTGAGTAACTAGTCTATACTTAATGATTAATAATACATGGAGAACCTTCAGGCTGGAGAGGTGAGGTCACACAGTAAGTCAGTAACCCAAGTTCATGATGAGAAATCACAGCCCTTGATTCCCTGTGTTGCAGTTTGGGCACATGTGAGCCAAGCCTGATGGGGATGCTTCAGGGAAGGGCCTAGGTCTGAGGCCAGAAAAGAGCTTTTCTGGGCTTGAGAAGCAGGGTGGATTACCTCGGTAGTCCAGGGCAGGAGCCCGTGGGACCTCCTCTGCATACACTTCATTGTAGCTTTCATCTGGATAGTAGCCAGAACCTAGAATAAGGAAGACAATATCAAGATGGTGTCTTGATTTCTCACTCAAGTTCTTCTCAACCTTCCCCCTCTCATCCAACTTTCCAACTTTGTCACTTCCTTAGGACATGGCATTCCATGGGTGGGGAGCCAGGTGGATATTTAGTGGGGGGAAATCCTGTGTTGTAAGGCAGCAGAACTATTGTGGGTGAATCTCAGCACCTCAGTTGCATAGAGGGCAGGCTCATCGTTGTGGGGCCAGTTACTGCGAGCACTAGAAGACTCCATCTAAAAGAAAAAAATTGAACCTGACCATACATCAGTCCTGTCAATCTGGACTGTAAATGACCCATTTCCTTGAAGCAACACATGAGTCTTGGTAAGACACTGGGGACTAAGCTCTGAGAATGGACTGTGGTCCCAGATAGGAGGAAAAAACAGAACCTGTGTCTTCCCCCTAGTGACAGTCCTGCTCACAGTCCTCAAAGAGAAACAGTTACTCAGGTTTCCACTAGCCCACAGGGCACGGGCCTTTTTGTCATTGGATTACCATTGCTGGGGGTGGCGTGCCAAGGCCGAGAGGGGTGACTTAAAAGGCAAGAGGAAATGAAAGCAGTTTTGTGAGCACTTTGCCCTGGTTTGGAGAACAGAGAAGGCAGAGTCCTTCGGATAAATTTTCTGTTTCTCTAATCACAAGGAACTTTAACAGGGAGCTGCTGAGCTAGAGAACATTCCTAATCTATCTCCATCCAGTTAAGTGGCCCAGTCCCTAGTGGAGGCAGGTCTGCGGCTGTCCGGGAGACTAAACAGTGTGTTCCACCAGACGGCAGGAAATCGGTCATGAATACGAACTAATTGGAAAACAACTTGGTCCTTTCCGGAGCAAAGTTTCTGGAAGCCCTCCTTCCAGCCTCCCTGAGCCCTAACGCACGCACAAGAACAGCGTAGCCAGCTGTGTTGGAGTCAAGAGACAATTCCGTATTTCCAGGAGAGGGTGTGCTTCCAGGACAGGGCTGGGTTTTAGTGCTGGAGCCCTTTGGCCTGTGTAAACACTCAGGCCACAAGCTCGCCTCCTCCTCTTGGGAAGAGGCACAGGACCCCTGCACTAAAGGGCGGAGCAGAGGGCAAGATGATGAAGCTTCTCCATTCCCCACAAGCCCAGACTAGGGGTGGGGGAGGTGAGGTATTGGGAAACCAGTCCAATTTAGTGAACAAGGGAATGAATCAATTGAAAGTTTGCCTTATGAAATCATGTCCTCGTTGGTTTGCCCTCATTCCAAAGGAAAGAGTTCATTTTTTCTTTTTCCCCTTTTTCTTTTTTTCTGTTTTCCCATTTCAGTTCTTCTGGCTTCTGTTTATTTCTTCTCAGGCCTCATCTCCCCTGCTCTCTTTTCTCTCATAACGGGAGGTTTCATTGGTGGGCGTGGGGGAGGAGGGGGGTCATGGAATTCTCGTGAGCGGTTTCAGTTCGGTATTAGCCTCAAAGCCTTATAGGTCCTGTAAACAGGAGGCCAGATGTGTGTGATTCCCTAAAGTATTAGGTCTCCCTGCTCCGGTTACAGAGTCCAGCTTTTGAAAAAATGGCTCAGCAGGGAGCAAAGGACTGTTTACCAGAAGAGAAAACAGAAGTGTCAAAGCCCTGTGGCTTGATAATGGTAACAACAACAACAACTATGACAATGGCTGCTAACATCTCTCAGCTCACATTCTGTGTTAAGCACATGACATATGTTAGCTCATTATGTCACCGTAACATGTCAGCAGGGTAGGTATTACTAATGTGCTCCAATATAAAGCCGAAGAAACAGGCTTGAGGAACCAAGGAGGTTGTCCAAGGTCTCCCAGTTATTAAGTAGCAGAGTGGGCATTCCAGCCCAGGTCTGCTTGACCCCCTAGATACCAAACTCAGACACTCCACTGAAGATGGTGATTAGGGGAGAGCTTTTGACAATGTCCAACTGGGGTAAAAGTCCAAAATCTCTTTTGCAATCCAGCTTTTTTACTGTGTGTGTGGGATCGAAGGCCACCAAGCATTTTACATCATTCCACATTTACAGGGGATGTAGGAAAACTGTGGGGGAAGACTCAATAAGATAATTACAGTCTCCATCAGGATGCGGAAGTAGCTGGACCAGTGCCAACTATGCTTTGTGTGGAGAAAGGGTTCAGACCACCTTGCCACTTTAAACCTTTCCATTTTCCCATTTCCCCTCTTTGCCTATCTGAGTATTTTCTTCTTTTTTTTGCAAATGGTGGAATTCTAAGATGGGTATAAGAATGAAATTAAAGGGGAACACTCCCTACATTATTCTGTCTGCTTGTCCCTCTTTAGCCCTGGGGGAAGGACTTGGGGAGCATTCCTCAGTTCCTTTAGATCAATCAGTGCTTGGTTACTGTGTGGTCTGTTACTGGGCTCCTCCAACCTCCATAGTACAGTCAGGCCCTCTAAGCACTGCCCTTCACAAAAGTATAGTTAGACATGTAATTGATAGTTAAAAGACTATTTTAAGATTCATATTAATCCTTGGTTTATGATGACAAATACAGTTTGACTTTCTGGGCTGCACAGATACGCCAGCACACACTTTTAACCCATTCTTTGCTTTATTTATATTCTTAACTTCTCCCAACCACTGCTGATTATTCCTGGACCCTTTTTCTGATTAGCCCTGAATCCACATTTGGCTGCTTTTCTGTGCTATGCCCATTTGAAGACAAGGCTGTAGAAGTAAACAAAACAGTCCTGGATGCATAAAGAGTGCTCAATAAATATTTGTTGAAGGAATGAATGAACAAATGCATGAAGGCAAGCTCAACAGCTGAGCTAGCAGTGTAGGGGAAATGTCTCTCATCATGTGGTCTCCTAAGGATAGAAGAGGGAAGAATGAGTGGAATTGCAAGGCTGGCAGAGGCCTCACCAATCTGAGCTCCTCAGGAGTGGTGACTCGTGATTCATGTGGAAGTAGGGAGTTCCACCTTTTCAAATAGCCCTTTGAGAACCTCAACTGAATCTAACTTTTAAAAAACTGCTGTGTGCTCATGACTCCAACAGCTCAGGCTTCTCTTTTGGGAAAGGTAAAGACCTTTGCATGCCATGAGGTTTCATACAGGTGTTCAGAATTGGGCTTCAAGCCATGTAATCTCCACTGCTTTAGTCCTGTGGTCTTTGGCTGGATTTTGGTCTCTGTAAATGAACTGAAGCTAGGGGAGGTTGGGGAGGACAGTCGCATATTTATCTCCTGGAGACTTGGGGCACCTCTAACCCCAAACAGGATATGCTCTGCCAAGGGCTTGACTTGAATTTTTTCATCTCAATGTCAGTCCTTGTGCTTCACCCCCTACAAAGCCAGGTTAAGCCAAAAAGGGGAAGAAGTTTGCATATTTGTTTGAAAACTTGATGCAGCTGTTCCAGACAAACAGAACTACTGCCAAAGGCCTCCACCAGGAGCTAAGGGCATGTGGAAAATTTTAGCTGCAATGACTGTGGCTGTGATGGGAGCAGTTTGTTATTTACTCATCTCTGGATATTTTCCTAACCCCATTGGTTGGGCCTGTCTCCTTCCCCCTCTCCTCCCTACTGGCCCCTGTGAGGGCAGACACTGCAGGCCACAGAATATTCTTAGCACTTGGAATGCCAGCTGGGCCCCATATAAAACCTCTGTATGCCACTTCATTATCCTGCCCTCATCCCTTCCCCCTCCCCTTTCCCTCTTCTCACTGAGTTTGTTCTCTGGCTCTCTGGGTGAAGAATGAAATGTTCAGGAATCCAGAAAACTCCATCCCTTCTGAAGTAAAGAACAAATGAAAGGAAACTGGGAAATTCCTGATTAAAAGGATGTGATCTGTATTACCACTGACAGCTTTGGCATAAAAGGGCTATAAAAATCTCATTTTATAAATAAGGTCAGGGAGGGAGGGAGGGAGGGAAGAAGTCTGATGGATTCTTGTTTCCCTTGAATAGATTGCCTGCCCCTTATTTTCCCACATGAGATTTGTGGTCTAAGTCCATTTTGTGGTCTTGACAAGGGTATTTGACTCATAAAAGGATTAATATTAATAACGATTTGACTCATAAAGGATTTCATATTAGAAAATGGTTTTCAGGAAGCTAACTACACAAGCAGGTGAGACAATGGCCTCAAAGGTGATGTCCAACCTTCTCATGTTTGTACTAGTGTGGCCTATTTCAAATACCTCTTGTTAGACTGCCTTAAAAGCCTCCCTTGGTAGTCTGTTGCAATATTTAACCATCTTTATTGTCCTTTAATACTTCTCTGTATAGAAAATAAGTGTGTCTTTTTGTAGTCTAACTCTTTCTTCTCCAAGTCTTGGTCTAGGACTTATCCTTCCTGGAAATAACAGACAACAGCTCCTAGAACTTACCTGCATACCATGTTGGTGTCACTGCTGGAGTTAGGAAGAACAGCAGAGAGAGAGCTCCTCTTTGAGTTAGTTGACTGGCCATCCTTGAAAGGGAGGATTATGGAGACAAGAAAAGATGTATGTATGGCCTGAAGTACCAGGATAAAGGAAAGTGACTTTCAGAAGTCAGCCATCAATTAACTTCCAAAAGTGGGGAAGCAGAAATATGGGATCTGTGAGGAAGAAGAGAGATTTTATAATTAATGAATGCTTTCTATATTATCTCCCTCATAAGAATCTTTCATGTTATAGAATAACAAGACTCTGCTTGTTATTTGTGGTCCCTTTTCCTCGCAGGAGGAGGAGGACGTAAAACAACCAATCTTCAACTGACCCTGGTGGGATCAGACGCAAATGCTCCATGATCCAAGTTACAGAGAGGGACACTGAAGTACTGAGACCAGGAAAAGGCCAACATAACCTGGTGACCTAAAGGCTACCATTAGGTTTCATTCATTCAACTAACATTTCCTAGCCACTAATCTGGGAAAGCGTTAGCATATGTGGTCTAAGAATTTGAACACTGATGTTACACAGGTCTGGATGTGAATCCAATTCTGTCACCTATTAGCTATGGGGTCTTGGACAAATTTTTTAACTTCTCTGAGCCTCGGTTTCCTTGTCTATAAAATCGGAATCATAATACTCTCTACCTCATGAATTGATTATTGCCTGTCATATAGGGAAGTAATTTATATATTAGACAATATTATTACCAATTTTGTATTGGACAGGACTGAATGTTTCCCTTCTTTAGTCTCCCAGGCAGTAACTATACTCTGGCTCTGTTCTTAGCTTTGGGTTTTAAGGCTTAGTGGTTTGGTAGTGGCTTCTGGCTTTCAAGTCCAGCCTAACCCTCTAGTTTTACCTTGCTGGGCCAGCAGGAAGTCAGCGAGGTAGAGGAGGACCTGCTGAGGTACATGAGGAGAGGGTGAACAAGCTCCAATTGCCATCTCACTTCCTGCCCTGTCCTCACCCTAATGGGATGAGAGTTTTGTGGTTCCCAGTAGGCAAATACTTTGTAAATGACAGTATTAAAATTTGCTGCCCATTGGTATAAATTGGCCACTGGGCATTTCAGCAAGCACCCATTCACTCACATGCTTTCAATGAAATGCCATGCTCAGGGGAGGAGTCAGTCCTAGAAATAGAGAAACAAAAAGGTGGTAGATTCTGGCCAGAGTTCCTAAGGGACATGCAAAGCCCAAGAAAGGGAAAAATTTCTTTTCTAATTCATTGCTGCTTGGCTTCAGATTTTGTCTAGAAAGTGACAGGGAGGCAGGACGGAGAAAAAGAGTAAACGAAGGAGGCAAGGGAAGTAGAAAAATGTGGGATGGAAGGAAAGAAAATCTGACAGAGCTGAAGGAAAGAGATGGATAAACACAGAAAGAGGCAACAAAAGGAGGAGAAAGAGGGGATTAAAGAGAGATCCAGGAAAACGAACAGTTAGATAATTAATCACCGACCCCTCTCCCACATCTAGCCTCCATCTAGTTCCTTTGTTCTGGAGCAGAGGCATTCCTTTTTCAGACCCAATACTCTGAACCTGTGACCTCTTACCTGCCCAGCTTCTCCCCAATCTCAGGCTTAATACGTGACTCACTAGAGTCAACCATCCCATCCCTCTGCTGTGGGCCAAGAAGTTGCTGGGAACATGTGTTTGCAGTCAGGTCGCAGCATAAATGAAAAGCAGCATATGATCCAGCTTCATAAAATAACTTCTCCCCCGACCTCCACCCCCAGCCATGTTGCCCAAGTCCTGGATCTCCTTATCCCCTTCACAATTGTGCATTGGGGTAGTGGAGTGTGGAGGGATTAGTTGCAGATCTTACCTGTTTTATGGTATTTTGTGCCCTTTTTCTCTCTCCTCTTTCTCCTTCCTCTCTGCTCCTCTCATCAATTGGAAAAAACCTTCTACTTCAACATTCCTAGAACGAGTGGCTCCTGGTCTGTCCCGACCTCCGGGATTCTGTTAACACTGCCCAGATGTTACGACGTCCGCATCTGCCAAAAGTTTCCTTAAAGCTATATTATCCCCGAAGCTATAGTTATTCCTCTCTCAGAGAAGGGTTTTAGAAAGATGGGGGAGAAGGAACACAGGGATTAGAGAAACTCAGTCCGTCTGCTGCAGAAGAGGGGGAAGTGTGAATGGCACTGGCTCCAAGCCTGTGAGTATAGTGATGACTAACACAGAGGCTGGCTTAAGCGGCCTCCAGAGATGTGTTGCACTGAAGAACACTTCTTTTTATGACTCAGCATGACATAAGAATTGAATGAAAAGGAATTTCACAAACACTCACAAACACCAAAGAGAAGGGAAGACTGTAGCTGATTTTGACATTCCCTAAGATTTCTCCTATAATTCCTTAGGCTCCCAACTCTGAATTATCTTGCAATCTATATGGTATCAGGTCAGATACACTTTGAAACCCTCATGCCAGTGACCTAACTTCTCTGGACTTCAGTTTCTGTTAAGATTATATTGTTTAAAAAAAAAAAAAAACCAAACATGTACTTCTTGCCTGAAGAATCAAGACTGATTTCCCTTACTAAGAATGGAAGGAAAGCATGCCTGGAGAGGCTTTAGTGGGAGGCTGTTTGAGCAAATCTAGTTGCATCCCAGTGGTCTCTGATGGAGGGTTACGTTTCACTCAGCAAGATTTTTTCATTTTAGTATCTGATAATGAGACTGTTCTGCCATAGCACAGACCAGCTACTTACAATCTCCCTCCCCTCACAGTTGACATTTCCATCTCTTGGAAAATCAGTGGTTATAGAAGGAAGAATTTTAAAGTGTTGTAGAAAGGGTGTTTCTCCTGTGTATGCAAGCAAATTGGTAACCCCTTCTCAGTCATAAGGGGAAGAATTGTACTTATGAGAATACAAAGTTCAAAAGCAAGCCTGAGCCTGCTTCATTTCCAATCCACCTGTGACAAATATGTATTGAGTATCTACCATATGCTTAACAAAGTAATACCTATGTAAAGAAGATGTGGTTGGGCGCAGCGGCTCACGCCTGTAATCCCAGCACTTTGGGAGGCTGAGGAGGGCAGATCACGAGGTCAGGAGTTCAAGATTAGCCTGGCCAACATGGTGAAACCCTGTCTCTACTAAATAAAAAAAAAAATTAGCCGGGCGTGGTAGTGCCTGTAATCCTAGCTACTCAGGAGGCTGAGGCAGGAGAATTGCTTGAACCCAGGAGGCAGAGGTGGCAGTGACCTGAGATCACGCCACTGCACTCCAGCCTGGGTGAGGGAGTGAGACTCCGTCTCAGAAGAAAAAAAAAAAACGAAGACGTGATCGTCATGGCCTTATTCATTCCATAAATTTATCAAGTATCTACCACGTCAAGAGTGGTGGATGTAGTGGTGAACAAGACAGACAAAATCCCAGGCATTGTAATTCATAATTAATTCAACAAATACTTGTTGAGCATCTATTATGTGCCACACATGGTTCCAGGTATTTGAGAAACATCAGTGAACAAAACAGACAAAAATCCCTGCCCTCATGGAACAGAGGAGACAGACATCAAACAAGCATGTTCTTAATTACTATTGCGTGTGTTTACGGAATCTTTATTGGTCATCTACTATAAGCTAAGCAGTGCAGATACAGTGGTGAGCAAGTAATGTGTGATTCTTGATCTTATGGAGCTTACTCTCCAGCTCCCGGAGTTTATGTTTAGTAGGGGAGAGAAGAGGGACACAATCAATTATAAAACAATACAACTCCCTATGGTAATAAACTACCAAAACCTGCGTTACAGACTTTAAGGACGCTAGGAGGAGGTCAGAGGAGGGGGGCATCTAAGAAGAGGTGGGCCTTGGTCTAGTCTCAGGCAAAGGAAATGCCATCAACAAGAGCTCACTGTTAGGTCAGAGGAGGGAGGGGCCAACTGCTAAGAGGTTTCAGGGAGAGATAGAAAACAAAGTTGAATAAATAGGGTAGGGCCAGAAAATCAGATATAGGAGGTTATTTTAAACTTATATGTGAGAAAATAGTGAATATATTAAATGTGTGTGTCTGTGTGTTTGAGTGTGTGTGTGTGTGTGAGAGAGAGAGAGAGAGAGAGAGGAATTTGAGAGAGAGAGAGGGAACAAGTAAAGTAATACATTCTACCAGAGTTTTTCTTTCTTAAACCCCCCTTTACTGGCTCCCTCTTGGCATCGTCTGAGTTCCTTAGCATTGCATACCATGCTCTTCACAAGCAAACCCCACCTATGTCCTTAGCCTAGTATTAAGCACATCCCATGCCTCCTAATTCTGGACACACTCCACCTCATGCTCCTCCTTGAGCTTCTTGTTTTCCTTTCGCACCCCGGAGCCTCTGCACAGATGTGTTCACTCTGCTCTATAGTCCCTTCCCTCCTTTCTTGGCTTATTGGAACTCTACCCACCCTCGCTGCTGAGAAGCTTCCCCCGGCCCATCCCAGCCCAAGTTGGTTAACTTTGCCTTCCTTTTCTCTCACAGCACTTTGTACATATCTCCATTTTAGGACTTTTCACACTTACTGACATTGTTCTTTACTTATCTCTGACTCCGACTAGACTATGAGTGCTTAGAAGGCAAGAACCTTATCCTAGTCTTCTTCATATCCCCAGCCATCCAACACAAAACCTAGCACATGCCAGGGTGAAGATGCTGCGTAAGGCCTCAATCCCACTGAAAGCTGGAAGGAGTGGGACAGAAGGGTTCCAGAAAGAGGTTAAAGAAGAAAGTGAAGCAGGAGAATATGGAAATCATAGGGAGATCAAAGTAAGGGGATATGTCAGAGGAGAAGGACAGCATTCTTGTGAAGCACTGGGATTAATAACATAAAGAGCTCACCCAAAACAAGTGAGGTTAATTATAATAACCCCAATGTTTCCGCAGCATGTACTCAGTGTGTAAAACACAATGTTAGACACTGCAAGGCTATAAAGTGAAATAAAACACCTCTCCCTGTGGTTTGGTTGGGAAGATAAGACAAAGGTAGATAAGGAGACTGACAGCATCCAGGCATAGTCAATTTCTTAAGTTTCTTAAAGTTCAGTACCATTTTCAACTTTAAGACTTTTAATATGAAGCCCCTCAGCAGTAAATAAGGTATTGTTTTATGAAATATTAGATATGGAAACTGACTTCCCTAGTTGAGATCTCAGGAAAGCTCAACCAGGCTAGACTAGAAACAACTGTCTTAGAAAATGGACATAGAATTGTGAATTTTAATACCATTTAAAAGTATTTATCGTGTGTGTGTCCCAAACTGTATATTATGAGCTGTTTTGAAGAAGGCAAGATCAGGGATGGAAAGGGAGGAAAGGTTTCACAGAGCATCTGAAAGGAGTGGATGGGAAAAAAAAGGAATAAAAATAGACAAAGAATAGAATTTCAGCGAAGGAGAATGGGAATACACAAGAGACAATAGAAATAAAGAGATATTCCATTAACGCAACGGATTTTTAAAACTGTACATATGAATTAGCTGTTTAAATAATGAGGTATCTGATGGCTGTAATACAAAATGTGAGACATTAAGAAAATAAGTAGGATGTGCCTTTAAATTCTATGATAGTCACTTAGCCAAAGGTAATTGAAGGGATGCTAGAAAATGGATTAGAAAATGAAAATGGTAAAGTTATTATGTGAATAAGAGATAAGATGTATTCTCAGCGATACAGCTTTTTTTTTGTTTTTGTTTTTTTTTTTT
>NW_016810096.1:0-11759 GCF_001698545.2 Rhinopithecus bieti | reverse complement strand
TTTTGTTTTTTTTTTTTTTTTTTTTTTTTTATGGTTCCTAAGGAAAACAGTAGGAACGGCCCAAGACATTATCTAGGTACTCAATTTAATTTTTTCTGTTTTATGATAGTGTGATACTGGGATGGCTTAGACATTTAATTTTTTATTTAATTTCAACAATCAATCCTGAGTAATTACTGTGTGGTTACTCCCAGAGACCAGTTATGACCTCAGTGAGCAATCAGCTCAACAGGGATTGGCCGAGCAGAAAATGAACTCATCAATAGGGCATTATGTCCTAGGGTACTGAGGACAGTATAAAAGGGGACATAGGGACCCTGCCACACTAGCTCTTCAGTAGTTTCTGAACATCTAGACGGCAGGATGTAGAATAGGTAAGTAGAAATGCAAAGCAGATATTGCAGTAATTGACTAAAGCACTGAGTTAATGGAAGTGAGTGTGTAGTTTAGACAGTTACGGTGTTAGAGAAAGAGGTGAGGGAGGAGGGGCTTTTTACTGAGTTGGGATTCAGCTGGATATTCAGTAGAAGCAGAAAGTATGAGTAAAGTAGACGGTGGGCAGGGACTAGGAAACAGGACTTGTTTATTGGGGGGTTGATCGTACTTACCTGGTACGGAGCAGAAAATTCACATTGGAAAAGCAGTAGGAAATCAGTTGAGATTGTATTGGGATGAGGGGCTTGGTAGGGATGGAGGGAGGTTGGAGGTGGCACAAGGGAGGTCTGACTTAACAGTGAGCCCTTGTTTATGTCATTTCGCTTGCCTGTTGTCTAGCAATGAAAAACATTTACACCTAATCTTGAAGGTTACAGGAAGTTAATTGGGAAGGGAGAGTACTAAATGTTCAATGTAAAACAAGCAGTAACAATACTTAAAGTATTTTCCTTTTTTTCCTACGTGGTTGGCATCAAATTGTGTTTCTCTGCTCAGAAAGAGGGAGAAATTAAGAGGTTGAACAAGAAAAAGTACTGAACTCTCTGCCTTATCACTCTGGGGCAGGTAGGGTTACTTCCTAGGTGACTGGGCTATTGGAGTGAAGGCAAAAGCCAAACTCAACCAAAAAACCCCAAGTGCAAGGCAGAATTGGGGCAATCATTGAGGTTCTTAAGCTTCAGAGGTTCCGAGGAGCCCTTGTTTGTGGTTAAATGTCTGTGCAACAGCAGTCTTTACTCAGGTTACTCTGAGAGGAGGCAGCTGTGTGTACAAGAGCAGCTATGTTTCATCACAAAGTGGGCCCCATTTCTGATGAAAGACACAGAAGCTGCCCAGGTTTAGTCCTAGGCAGCTTACCTAGCCTCTTTCAATCTGTTTCTTCATCTGTAAAATGAAGGTGCTAAGTGTGTCAACCTCATAATAGGGTTTTTGTGATGT
Organism: Rhinopithecus bieti; assembly: GCF_001698545.2. Classification (NCBI taxonomy): domain Eukaryota; kingdom Metazoa; phylum Chordata; class Mammalia; order Primates; family Cercopithecidae; genus Rhinopithecus; species Rhinopithecus bieti. Next base: position 10,388 of record NW_016810096.1, on the reverse strand, counting down.
GTGCATATGACGTAACGTGTATCAAGCTCTTAGCGATAGTGGTTGGTATATAGTCAATGCTCATTATCACAGTCATTATTAATACTTTAAATAATACATTTATCGAATGGCCTGGGGAAATACTTCTTAAATTGCCTTAAATGGGATTAGATGCCCCTTTGGTCTGGGTTTGTACCCAGACCCAGGCCTAGGTTTGAACTAAATTGAATTTCTGGGTTTGGTGGCATGGTGGGCGTGGGGAGATGGAAGTGGGTGTAGCAGAGTAGGAGGCAATGGTGCAAGGTGTTGTGGCCATAGGAATATGAATTTCCAGGTCAGCATTTGGTTTAATTTGGCACCGAGTGTTATTCAAACAAAGCAGCGTTGTGAGTGGTAGAGGAAGGGAGAGGAGGAAAGTCAACACATTCTTGGAAATAAGATGTGGCTTTTGCTTTGCTATTTTGTTTTTTCTTCAGCTACAGATATATTTCTTTGCTCTTGGGCTCACATTGTAAATCCCTTCCAGTACATAGTACAAATCTAAATTTCAGAGAAACTTCTCTTTAAGATGACAAGAAGTTATCAAGACTTCCTTTGATCCTTGTTTTTAGTATAAGAACCCCTCAGTTGGGGTCATTTAGCCTAGGGAGAAATCTTTGCATGTACTTAGACACCCCCCTCCACCATGTTGAATATCTGCTATTTCCTAACGACTTTACCTCAAAGTGTTTGAAGGTGTATGTAGATGTATCATTTACCCATTCTCTCCATGTATTTGTGTATTAGGCCTTTCAAATTTTAGTAAAAAATTTTAGTATAAAGCCTGGCAGTGCAATAATTAATTTTCCAATAGTTGCTGCCTTGCACCTCAGACGTCTGGCAAGATGTTATAGGATCTGGTCCTAGGTCAATATTCGAAGCACAGGGAAGCTCTGTGTGACCAAGTCAATGGAACTTTCCTGTGTTCTGGTCCTGAGATGTATGTTTAGAGCAACGTTTCAAGTAGAAAAGTCTGAGTATTCATCTCTCCTCCACAAATACAGGTCTTTTTGCAATAGCAATAAAGTAAATAGCCACTTGTGATATTAAGCTTGTGTCAGTGATGAAGGGTTGGATTGCATAGGGAACTGATACAGCCTTCTAACCCCATTCCTCTAGAGATAACACATACTCACTTAACACTCAGTCTTTGCCCTCAAAGAGCTGACGTTTTTGTTGAGAAATCAGACCTTAACACGCCTCCTGTGCTGTAACAACATAGACCGATATGTTCACAATACATAACATTAGGTTTTAACCTCTCTGTAATCAGCTGGGTTTTGCTGGGAAAAAACAGGTGGCTGGAATATATAGTGCCTTTCTGTTTTAACATTTAAGAGGAGGTCACACTCACCAGGGATGAAATTTCCATAGCACTCTCTTTTTAAAAGTTTGCAGCGAATAGCTGAACTTACATTTCACTATTATGTAAAATACTTTCCCTCAACTTTCCAATTACTTAGGGGATAAAAGAGGAGAGGAATACTGGGGTTTTGCAAAGTCCTACAGGGAAATTCTAAAAGTCATTATTATCTTTAATACCTAGCTTAGAAATTCTTTCAACAAGTGGTAATTATTTTCCTCAATTCATTCATATTTCCCCTTCCTACCCCATAAAACAATGTTCACAAACCGAAAAGCACACAAGTGAGAAAAAAATCAGCCTAATTCCACCAGAGGTAAATTTCACTGTTCCTTTCAGTTTTTGTCTAAGCACACGTGACTGTATGTATTGCTTTGTAATCCGCTTTCTTTTTGCAAATATATTTCTTGTGGGTATNATGAAGAAAGCTCCACTAGAAGACCTATGAAATTTCCGACACTAGAACCTTTGTATATAGTTTTCGGTAACCTTCGGCAGGGGGCGCTTGGAAATTGTTGCCACTTTCCGGACAGCCTCCCGTACTTTACCCTCTAGAAAATTGTACAGTGTTTCCGGCCCTTCTCAGTTGTGGACGCTCGTAAGTTTTCGGCAGTTTCCGGGAAGACTCGGGGACTCCGCGTCTCGCTCTCTGTGTTCCGATCTCTCGGTGCGGTGGTGCAGGGTCTCGGGCTAGTCATGGCGTCCCCATCTCGGAGACTGCAGACTAAACCAGTCATTACTTGTTTCAAGAGCGTCCTACTAATCTACACTTTTATTTTCTGGGTGAGAGACGAAGGCGCCTGGGGCTGGCAGGGGATCCCGGGCTTTTAGGTGTGGGGGGGTGTGACCCTGAGTGGCGGGAGCTCAGGTCGGGGATGGGGTGGGGTTTGGGCGGCCATCGCGCCTGGGACCCTGACGCTGGCGACCAGTGACTGGGCCTCGAGCAAAGAGCTCAGGCATCTCGCTGGCGCTGGGGTCGGAGTGCGGGACGAAGGCAGCCGACAGGCTGAGCTGGGACCCAGACGTACCAGCGTTCGAGTTCGATACGGGAGGCGAGGTGGGCGTTAAGCCTCCAGAGCACGCAGACAGTGACCCTGGACATTTGCAGAGGCAAGCAAGGCTTGCCCGGCCCCATTGAGGGCTCACTTGCATAATAGTGTCTTTCTTTTCACTGCTTCATAAGAGAGGAGTGTTTCGCAGGTAAGTATGGGTATGCCTCCACTCCCGCCAGTCTATCCTTGTGCTTGCTTTTGTGTACCATTCCTTTGTACCCTGTGCTCATCCCTAACTGGAGAGGACGGGGGAAGTTTCTGGAATTCATAAAATCACTTTTTTTTTTTTTCACCTTCAAGGTTTTCTTCCTAAGGTTGGAGTAAGACAATTAAGGAAGTTTTGATCCCTAGGGTAAAATATGCCATGGGCTAGTGTTTACACACAAAAAGATGAATTTTAAGAATTTTGATAAGAAACCTTGTCCACGGCCTACTCTTGTGTGCAGATCTGCTCCTAACCCCTTCTACTCTTCCCCCTTGTCTGCCATATCCCAGCATATCACACCTATTGTGCTTTAAATACCTCATGCTTTGTGTTTTGAAGATGCTGCTGTACACAGTGCGTAACTGTTTGTATTCTCTGAATTCCCACATAGATCACTGGCGTTATCCTTCTTGCAGTTGGCATTTGGGGCAAGGTGAGCCTGGAGAATTACTTTTCTCTTTTAAATGAGAAGGCCACCAATGTCCCCTTCGTGCTCATTGGTACTGGTACCGTCATTATTCTTTTGGGCACCTTTGGTTGTTTTGCTACCTGCCGAGCTTCTGCATGGATGCTAAAACTGGTGAGTCCTTGTTTTCATTAGAATTGATTCTTGGTTTTAGAAAAGTTTTGTATGTTATAGGATTCCTTTCTTGGAACTGGCCATGGCCCTTTATAATTTTTCCTGTTCCTTATGAAAACTTGTTAAGTAACAGTTCAGCTGCCAGTTTCCACTTTCAAAATAGACATGTTGTTATTTTCCCTGCCCTTTTCAATGAAAACATGATGAACTAATTGAAAAGACGACGATTATTTTTTTTCTTTGACTCCCTTTGCAGCTGTGCTATATCTTATTTATGCTGACTTGGACTTTCTTTCTTATCCTGCAGTATGCAATGTTTCTGACTCTCATTTTTTTGGTCGAACTGGTCGCTGCCATCGTAGGATTTGTTTTCAGACATGAGGTAAGCCTGAATTAGGGAAGCTTAGCATGTTAAATTTATCCTCTAAGAGATAAAAATGGATTTATTTAAGCAGAAGAGTCAGACCTCTGTATTTAAACCTGTAGCTGACAGTAATGGCCTTCTTGTAAACATTCTGGTTCACTTCTAATTTAAAAGAAAATTTAGAAAATTGTAAAGACTGACAGTCACCAGAAGAAAATTACTTGTATTTCCTGTCATTTTTCTGTGTGTAAGTACCTATTAAAACAGAGATAGTACAATTTATAACTTTACTGATAGGAAAATATTCAAAGCACAAAATTGATAACCTTCTTATGCCTTGCATTTTGAAAAGATTAGATATACTTAATGCAAATCATCAAAAGTTTAATATTGGGCCAGGCGTGGTGGCTCACGCCTGTAATCCCAGCACTTTGGGAGGCCAAGGCAGGCAGATCACGAGGTCAGGAGATCGAGACCATGCTGGCTAACATGGTGAAACCCTGTCTCTACTAAAATACACACACACACACACACACACACACACAAATTAGCCGGGCATGGTAGTGGGTGCCTGTAGTCCCAGCTACTCGGGAGGCTGAGGCAGGAGAATGGCATGAACCCAGGAGGCAGAGCTTGCAGTGAGCTGAGATCGCGCCACTGCACACCAGCCTGGGCGACAGAGTGAGATTCCATCTCAAAAAAAAAAAAAAAAAAGTTTAATATTGAATTAGAAATCAGGTAAACTTGGGGTAGTTCAAATATCATTCGGTGAGTAGCAAAGGCTCATCAATGAGAGTTCTTATAAAGTGGTAGCACAGTCTCCCAAAGTGAGGTTTTGTAGCTTACAAATTCCATAGGCGTCGAATTTGTACTCAGTTTAAAGTGGAAAAAGATTAGCAGGGTGCAGAATACAGCAGTACTGCATGGCCACTCAGATAAATACATATTCCCACAGCACTTTGAACTTGTAGTGGTTCTCATCATATATTTTAATGTTTTGCTTAGTAGTCCCCTCAGCTAACCTATATCCCTTAGAGGACAGGATTGTACCATGGAAGTTAATTAGCATACATGTTGCTGCTGTCAAAGATATGACCATTGGTCAGAGTCAAGAACTTACTTGACCTGAAACCAAAAGAACTTTCTAGAGGATTTTCTTACTGACATTGTGTTTCTTTGCTATAGATTAAGAACAGCTTTAAGAATAATTATGAGAAGGCTTTGAAGCAGTATAACTCTACAGGAGATTATAGAAGCCATGCAGTAGACAAGATCCAAAGTACGGTAAGTGGTAACCACCACCTGGAGGGGAACACATTCCCTGCTGCCTCAGAGAAAAGAGTAGAATCTGGCTCCTAGATGCTATCCACTTGTAGGGGAAAGAAGTGTGACGTATTTCATTTTCCTCACATGTGCACCTGTTCTCTTCCATCCCTGCTTACATCATAGTCCGGCTACTGTTAGTACCAACTATAGCAGGAAAGTAAAGCCAATACAAAACTGTCATGCATGGTGCTAATCAAGGACCCAGTGCTCATCTCTTGAATCAATTCAGGAGAGAGATCGTTGAGATTAGTAAATGTTTTGAGCACAAATTGCAATAGAGGATATTAGGTTAAATGTTTGACTACAAAGTTGCAATACGAACTGTAAATGCTTTTGTTGGGTTTTTCAGTTACATTGTTGTGGTGTCACCGATTATAGAGATTGGACAGATACTAATTATTACTCAGAAAAAGGATTTCCTAAGAGTTGCTGTAAACGTGAAGATTGTACTCCACTGAGAGATGCAGACAAAGTAAACAATGAAGTAAGGTGCCTTTTAAAACTTTCTATTTGACAATATTTGAGGACTTAACTGAATGCAAAATTGACCCAGTTTTTAATTTTTTTTTTGAGACCGAGTCTCGCTCTGTCGCCCAGGCTGGAGTGCAGTGGCACGATCTTGGCTGACTGCAAGCTCTGCCTCCTGGGTTCACCCCGTTCTCCTGCCTCAGCCTCCTGAGTAGCTGGGACTACAGGCGCCCACCACCACGCCTGGCTAATTTTTTGTATTTTTTAGTAGAGACGGGGTTTCACCGTGTTAGCCAGGGTGGTCTCGATCTCCTGACCTCGTGATCTGCCCGACTTGGCCTCCCAAAGTGCTGGGATTACAGGCGTGAACCACTGCGCCCGGCCAGTTTTTAACTTTTAAATATAAGCTGAAATAAGGCAGGTAAGACTTGAGTTCAGACAGCTAGCAAGTAACACTTTTTTGTTTATTTATTATTTAGTACTTTTTCTAAAGATAGTGTTTCTCTGTGTCACCCAGTCTGAAGTGCAGTGGTGTGATCATAGTTCACTGGAGCCTTGAACTCCCGGGTTCAAGTGAAGTAACACTTTTAAATATATAATCCAAAAGGTGGAAATAGTTGGGAATAATTATTTGTTCTGTTGAGAACATATGGAAGAGAGTAGATTTCAATAAAATGAAAATCAAAGGCTCTGATACATACATCTTTCTGCAGAGGATCAAAGTATAGTTACCCCTAAATATATTATCTTCCTGCAGAGGTATATGATCAAAGTATTTATTACCATAAAGAAAAGCACAGGCTGCTTGTACTGTATTTAATCTTTGCTTTTTTCCTCCCATTAGGGTTGTTTTATAAAGGTAATGACCATTATAGAGTCAGAAATGGGAGTCGTTGCAGGAATTTCCTTTGGAGTTGCTTGCTTCCAAGTAAGTCTTTGTAGTTACTTAGGAAATATTTCATCCCTTAGGAAATATTTCATCCCTCTTGTAGGTGTAAGCTAGAAGATTTTCACTTTTTTTTTTTTTGAGTTGGAGTCTTGCTCTGTTGCCCAGTCTGGAATGCAGTGGTGCCATCTCAGCTCCCTGCAACCTCTACTTCTTGGGTTCAAGCAATCCTCCCACCTCAGCCTCCTGAGTAGCTAGAATTACAGGTGTGTGCCACCACGCCTGGCTAATTTTTTTGTATTTTTAGTAGAGATGGGGTTTCACCATGTCGGCCAGGCTGATCTTGAACACCTGACCTCAAGTGATCCGCCCACCTCGGCCTCCCAAAGTGCTGGGATTACAAGCATGAGCTACTGCATGCAGCAAGATTTTCACTTTTAAGGCTTAAAGTTTTTGCTTCAGGGGCCTGGATAGTGAGGACATTTTTAGGGAAGTCGCATTTTCACAAAACTCTCAGTTACTGGTCACAGTATAAAAATACTTTAGGAGAAATACCTGATGTAGATGACGAGTTGATGGGTGCAGCAAACCACCATGGCACGTGTATACCTATGTAACAAACCTGCACGTTCTGCACATGTATCCCAGAACTTAAAGTATAATAAAAAAAAAAAAAAGAAGAAGAAAAAAAGATTGAGAATTAACTTGCAGCAGTACATATCTTTTGAAAGCAGTTAACTGTGGAAAGACTCAGTGCCCTCTTAGTTATGGCAACTTTCCAGTATCATAGTTCATGAAACAAAACATTAGATAGGAACCTTGGTTCTCTCTGCAGTCAGTCAAGATTCTAAAATGTTATTAGGATCTTTCCTGGGCTGCAACTGCCTGATGAGTTGCATACAAGTTCCAACCTATTACAATTTAGATGATGCTACCCCCATATTCATTATGCACCAGTTGTTTTGGGTTGATTCCACGTTGTAGATCAAATTATGTTTCTCAAGTTGTGTTTTTCACTGTAGCATGAAGTTTGTTTTATGGCTCTGAACGATTTTCTTTTTTAGATTAAACACTAGAAATAAGACTAATTCAAGTTTAGTCTTGATATATTTTTAAAGTAGCAAGCAAAGCTATATCTAAATCTATGCTAATGCAGTAGCCACTAGCCACCTTTGAGTTGTTATAAGTTATTAAATAAAATTAAAACCTCAGTTTCCTGGAGATTTGAAATACTTAGTAACCATGTGGCTGCTGCCTACTATATCAGACAGTACAGGGATTCTAGAATGTTTTCATTACTGTAGCACTGCTCTGGATCTTTCCAGGAAAATCTCTGCCCTCGTTGATGGAGATTTCACTTGTTAAGATACTTACTGAAAACCATGTCTTTGTTTTTTCTGGGAAATGAGAGTAAGAAAAGTTTCTCCAAAGCTTGTGACTGAATCTTCCTTGAGTGACAGTTTGCTGGATTTTCCTTTGGTGAGAGTTGTGAAATTCTGGGTCATAGTGGCAATAAAACTTCACTTACATTCTTTGAATGTGATCTAGATGCTGCAGAGTATTAAACATAACTCTAGAAAAACTCAAGGAAGAAAATTTATAGGCGAATTACAAGTGAGAGGGGAATATAGTTTGAGGTCTTCAAGCTGTTTTGTGTATGTATTTAATTTTGTTCCTATTTTATTTCTAGCTGATTGGAATCTTTCTCGCCTACTGCCTCTCTCGTGCCATAACAAATAACCAGTATGAGATAGTGTAACCCAATGTATCTGCGGGCCTATTCCTCTCTACCTTTTAAGGTGCGTTCATTTTGGTCCTCAGCTCTGGTAGTGTTGATATTTATTCTAGCCTGTGTATATGCTACATGGACTAAGTTTGCCAAGAACGTCTTGTCTAGTAGTATATTTAAATCTAGCTGGTGCTATGTAAGCCCTGTGTAGGCAGGTTAGGTCTCTATACACAGGGCATGGTCAGAAAGTAATGACTTAGCTACAGCTTATCTATGCATGCTCTCTGTTTTTATGCAACAGAAGAGTCCCCGTGTGGGTTTATATATTTACATACACATGTTAGCCTGGAGATCATAAGTGGTCCCTTTTCTAACATGTTTCAGCCTAGAGAGAGGAGAAGCAAAGAATCCCAATAATGACCTTACTTGTGAGGTTCCCTGGCAGGTGCACTCTGCTCATCACCAATATTGACATTTTCTCTAGTCCTTTTCATAGTTTTCATTTACCACAGTCCATCAGTCGTTGAGAGTGCAGCTTTCTTGGTAAAAAGATGTTTTTGGTGGGCTATCGTTCAAGCCGTAAACTCATCTGGTCTAGTAGGGAACCAGATTTTGGGAAGACGTGTGTTTCAACGGCATTAGTATTTGAGTGGTAAAATACTGTGAGAACTGTTGTTGACTGAATTGATCCCTAGGGCACACTTTGCATTTTACTTGAGCCACTGACTAGGAGCACATAGGAAGGCCTTCATTAGCAGGAATAGATTAGAATGTATGTAAGCAAATACGGATGTTGAAATTTGGGTAACAAGTACATTAACTGTTTTTGTTTAATTTTAGGACATTTAGGTTCCCCCCGTGAATTAGAAATTGCCTGGTTGGAGAACTGACAACACTACTTACTGATAGATCAAAAAACTACACCAGTAGGTTGATTCAATCAAGATGTATATAGACCGAAAACTACACCAATAGGCTGATTCAATCAAGATTTGTGCTCGCAATAGGCTGATTCAATCAAGATTTGTGCTCACAATAGGCTGATTCAATCAAGATGTGTGTTTGCTATGTTCTAAGTCCACCTTCTGTCCCATTCATGTTAGATCGTTGAAACCCTGTATCCCTTTGAAACACTGGAAGAGCTAGTAAATTGTAGATGAAGTAATACTGTGTTCCTCTTGACTGTTATTTTTCTTAGTGGGGGGCCTTTGGAAGGCACTGTGAATTTGCTATTTTGATGTAGTGTTACAAGATGGAAAATTGATTCCTCTGACTTTGCTATTGATGTAGTGTGATAGAAAATTGACTTCTCTGAACTGGCTCCTTCCCAGTCAAGTTTATCTGGTTTGATTGTATAATTCGCACCAAGAAGTTCAAATGTTTTATTACTCTCTGTTGTGATGAGAGACAGAGAGTCACATTGTGTGATTTAATTTCAGTTAGTCAATAGATGGCATCCCTCATCAAGGTTGCCAGATGGTGATAACAGTAAGGGACTACTGATGTTCTGTGATACATCAGGTTTCAGCACACAACTTACATTTCTTTGCCTCCAAATTGAGGCATTTATTATAATGTTCATACTTTCCCTCTTGTTTGAAAGTTTCTAATTATTAAATGGTGTCGGAATTATTGTATTTTCCTTAGGATTTCAGTGGAACTTATCTTCGTTAAATTTAGCTGGTACCAGGTTGATATGACTTGTTAATATTATGGTCAACTTTAAGTCTTAGTTTTCGTTTGTGCCTTTGATTAATAAGTATAACTCTTTTATACAATAAATACTGTTTTCCTCTAAAAAGATCGTGTTTAAATTAACTTGTAGAAAATGTGCTGGGATGGTTGTTGTTTTCCACTGAGAACGCTAAGCCCTGCATTTCTACTCAGAGTACAGTTTTTAGATGTGAAATATAAGCCTCAGGCCTTAACTCTGTATTAAAAAAATTAATGTTCTTGTTTAAAAAAACTGTTCCCATAGGTACAGCAAACCACCATGGCACATGTATACCAATGTAATAAACCTGCACATTCTGCACATGTATCCCAGAACTTAATGTAAACAAAAAAATCTTAAAGTGCAAATATTAAAACTGTTCCCTGTGAAAAAATTATATTCCATGTTATAAAATACCATATGATTAGTGTTCTCCTAGAGATCAGACTTTTTTGATTGTATAGTTTGCATTAAAAAGTTGTATAGGGAGGGATGTAACCTGTATCTTCAGGATAACAAGGAAATAAGGAAAATAATAATTACTAAAATTTGAGTTGAAGTCAGGGAATTATTTCTTTGGTTTTGAGTCTTTTTATACATCCATTAGTAGAACCTATCTAGTCTGATTGCCACAGTCCTTGAATTGATGGTAAGGGGGAGTTAGTTACAGTTGGAAAAAAACT
>NW_016810095.1:0-22539 GCF_001698545.2 Rhinopithecus bieti | reverse complement strand
CTGGTAAAGACCCAGATGGCATCCTGGTAGCAACACATCATCAAATATGCAAAGCCAACATAATAGTATGTGGTGATCTGGCACTCTGGCACATGGGAATACATACTCTTTTTGTTAAGTTCGATGGAGAACAAATCTTAAACTTATTAAAAAAAAAACTTTTAGTTGAATGTTAATGTATTTTTAATATTTTTATTTTTATTTATTAATTTTTTTGAGACGGAGTCTTACTCTGTTGCCCAGGCTGTCACAATCTTGGCTCACTGCAAGCTCCGCCTCCTAGGTTCACGCCATTCTCCTGCCTCAGCCTCCCGAGTAGCTGGGACTACAGGCGCCTGCCACCATGCCTGGCTCCTTTTATATTTTTTTAGTAGAGGTGGGGTTTCACCTTGTTAGCCAAGATGGTCTCATTCTCCTGACCTCGCGATCCGCCCGCCTCGGCCTCCCAAAGTGCGGGATTACAGGTATGAGCCAGCGCACCTGGCTGTATTTTTAATATTATGGCTAATTTTAATAAGACCTTATAAACAAATCTAATCCCAATCTTGACTACAAAAGAATTTTATAACCTTTTATAATATTTTTATAATTTTATATTAATATATTAATATGTTTTAAGTTTTGTGACTTTTCATGTTTTTATTTTATAACTATTATATCCATTTAATGCTATTTATCTTTTAAATTTTTCTTTAAAACAATCACTCAAAACCTCTAAACTAAGCAAAATTATGTTTCCCACCATGAAATTTCAGGGTTTTTTTTCCTAAAAATATCCAGATTTAGGCCACTCTAATATTTGGTTTCAGGTTTTCACATTTATACTCAGAAAGCTTTGGTCTATAATTTCCCTTTCATGGAATGTCTTATGCTATATTTGGTATCAAGATCCTCCTCATCTGCTGAAGGCAGTGTGGTTGTATTTTTTTCTGTATCTGTTCTATTAAAGATTGGGTACAAGAGTGGTGTGGGGAAACAGTACATTTTTCTAAAAATAGGAAAATATTTAAGACAAAAAGCTTGGTGGAAGAATCAAAAGTACAAATCAGTAATAATACTATAAAACATGCTCATAAATCCATAGACAAATTGGAGTGGGGAAAACAAAAAAATGAGGAAGACATTTTGAGTACAAGTGAACTGGCCTATTTGAAGAAACCACAATTAGAAGATGAAAGTGAAACCTCAGCAACAGTACATAAAATTCCCCATATTTGAGCGTTCTCTGTATGACGTTCCAAAATTGACAAATGCTGTCAAACTTGAACCTTGAAGCTCACAGAGTGTGATGATTAGAATGGAAGGCAAGATATGGTTCATCACATGATCACAGTGATAGGTCACCACAGAATTTCCAAATGAATACATGCCACATTATGGGGTCCAACTGCTGCTATTTTGACATGGGTAAAAGGGTCGCTTAGAGTACATGTTGCATTTCAAAAACTGAATCCCAGACCCACAGTATTATTCTCTGTGTATGAAATAAATGTTAAATCAGGAAAAAGGACCTCTCAAATATATTTGATAGTGAACATTTCAGAGTGAAGAGAGAAAAAGGTAACATGTTGAGAATAAAAGGAGTTCCATGCTTGAGTTGAAATGCCCTCCCCGCCCATTTCTGCTGTTCCTGAATCACTGGACATTTCTAGATTAAATAATTTAAAATTTGTTCCAGATTTAGTTTAAAAAGCATTATTATAAATTTAGCTTAAAAAGTAATTATATAAAACGGTCTTTTATCACTTACGTATATTACCTACTTTTTATGCAACTAAGTTTATGTACTTATTTCTGAATCTCTTTGAAGTTATTGAGAGATTCTCTATTCATGTATACATAAAAGGCTGGCTATTCACTGAGACATTAAGAAAAATGAAGCAATATTTGTTCACCAGCCGGCTGTTTGAAAACATATAATTAATATTTTTTTAAATGGAGACTTCTGATAACCCTAAATTCCAGGATTAAATATGTGTTGTGGCACATCAGTCAGCCTCATCACACACATTCTTATGATCTGGTTATGAGAATTAGGAAAGGGAAGGGAATTGACAAGCCCTTTAAGCACGCAACAATAAAATTTCTAAAATAAACATGAGAGAGTTGTCATGTCTAAAACCAAGTAGATAGCCTTTTAGATATGAAATAGTTCAGTACAAATTTGCATCACTGCTGATTGGTTGCAAGTTTCTAGAACTATTTTATCAAATGGGTCATCGATTAGATATAAATACTGCATTAATATAGATGTTACCATTTTTTCAGGGATTATTTAATTGACGGGGTGGTTGACAGGGTATGGGAAGGAACATGTAATATTTCCTCTCTCTGAGTATAGAATTTTAATGGTTAATAGCTAGATTAAAAAATGTGTGTGTGTGTAAGGCACCATCATAAACATATATATATACATGTCCAGTGACTCAGGAATTTCATCATTGCCTGTCTCATATGAAATTTAAGATTTAGTGGTGAAACGCAAGAAAAACTAGAAAACAGAGTCACATCTGTGAATGCTGAATTAGAGGAGAAAATAAAAAAGATTTGGGAATGTAAAGAAAATAGAACCATATGATTGAAGGAACAGCATTCAAAGAGCAGATCAGACTTTCATTTGGTTGAGCAAAATACTTTCCTTCCTGCTGCCACCTGAGTGTCTACAGTGAATGAAGAGTAAATGAATAAATGTAAGCAAAGCCCTTAAAAAGCTTCCTCACAGTGTCAGTGCTGTATGATTGTTTAGTTAATAAATCTGGAAAGATGTGCAGAAACTTAGCCATTGTTACTTCCAAAGGCAGAACCTGATAGGCTGTGGAAGAGGGAAAGAAGGAAACCTAGATTTCAATGTATGTTATTTTGTACCTTGTGAATGTCCTACAAGTGTTATTCTTGGTGCTTTTCCTGTGAATTTTTTTTAAAGGAAGAACCACTACCACAAAATAATGCATGAAACAACCATTTTATTTTGTTCATGGTTCACAGGGCTAGGAAGAAACAGAAAAGATGGTTTATTGCTGCTTATTTGTGTTTGGGGACTGCAGAGAAGACTCACTGGCTGGAGTTGAATCCACAGCAAAGGGTTGGCATCATCTGGAGGTGACTTCACTCACATGTCTGCAGAGGACATGGGACTTGGCTGCAGGGCCTATAGGAGACCTCCCAGGTACCTTGGGCTTCCAGGTGGCAGAGCAGTCTCAGGACATTAAGAACTTTGACTTGGTGATCAAGGGCACCACAGGTGAGTGACCTGAGTGAACCAGGCAGATGCTTATGGCCTTTTAAAACATAACTTTGGAAGTTACACAGCATCACTTTCATGTCATGTGTCAGTGACAAGTGAGCACTAGTGTCCAGTCTGGTAAGGTAGGCATAGACCCCCAAATCTCAAGGGGAGAATAGCAAAAAAATTGCAAACATCTTTAAAAAGCCACATGCATATTCTAGTTTAAACTCAGGTTTTTTCTCTCCTGGGCTTCCCACCACAGCTCTGGGGTGATCTTAGGGCTTATGTTTCCTCCCCAACTTGGAAGAAGCAGAGAAAGGGACCTTGGTAGTGGTTGTGGCCAACGTTCTTTTGCTTATGTCCTGGGAGATCCACCCAAGAGAGATGCAGGTCAGCAATCGCCCTATCTCACTTATAAGTGGGAGCTAAATGATGAAAACTCATGGACACAAAGGGGAACAGCAGACACTGGGCCTACATGAGGGTGGGGCGGGAGGAGGGAGAGGATCAGAAAAAATAACTGTTGGGTACTAGGCTTAGTACCTGGTTGATGAAATAATCTGTACAACAAACCCCTGTGATATGAGTTTACCTGCATAACAAATCTGCACATATTCCCCCTGAACCTAAAATAAAAGGTTAAAAAAAAAAGTTCCTAGTAGCAGAGATGTCTCTCAAATATGTGACAATAAATATGTTACTTTATCACATAGGCCAGGGGTAAGGTAACTGTGGGCTTTACTTCTGCCTCAGTCACTGTGAGTTGATTGACAAGTAAATGCAAACATTCAGGGAAACTTACTGAAGCCTTATGGGGCAATAAAAACTAATGTCTGCCTTAAATGTTGCTCTATCAAGGAACCATTTATTTGACTCTGTTGAATTTAAAAATCACAAGATTTAGGCCGGGTGCAGTGGCTCACACCTGTAATCCCAGCACTTTGGGAGGCGGAGACAGGTGGATCACCTGAAGTCAGGATTTCGAGACCAGCCTGGCCAACATTGTGAAACCCCACCTCTACTAAAAATACAAAAATTAGCCGGGCATGGTGCCAGGTGCCTGTAGTCCCAGCTACTCAAGAGGCTGAGGCAAGAGAATTGCTTGAACCCGGGAGGCAGAGGTTGCAGTGAGCCAAGATCGTGCCATTGCATTCCAGCCTGGGTGACAAGAGTAAAACTCCATCTCAAGTAAAATAAAATAAAGTAAAATCAAATAAATAGCAAGATTTAACTATTTGGAATGGAGGGAGGCTTTATTTCTTATAGGGAGTTACAGCCTGCAACAGGCTGAGAAGAATGCCTCTGGCTAAGACCAGGGACAGGCACTTTGAAGGAACATAGGTTGGGATGGGAGCATTATGCTGGACAAGTTAGCTAAACATACATCTTCAACAGGTTACAGGAGGAGCTATGAATATGCATGAAGGTGGTCCTGATGCACGTGTGTTGAACCAATATGCATGTAACATGTGACCCATGTTCACTTTGGAATGGAGACCTAGCATTTGAATGTGTTATAATTAGGCCCTATCAGTCAAAAGGTCTTTTCAGGACACAAAGGCACTCAAGTGCGCAACCTCTGTAAACCCAGCCAGAACCAGTTCATGGTGGGTGGTCTTCTTATCAGGAGAAAGTTACTGAAATCAGTCTCTTGTCTAATCAAAGCTGTAGTTATGGTGCTTGGGACAGGGGTTGGGAGCCAATTAGTGTCTGGTGATGAGCTACAATTGTTTTTATTTTGCTTATGTCGAGGCCAGTGTTTATTTAGCTGCTAGAGAAAAAAGAAAAACCTTGTGGCAGTCAGACCATAGTTAACTCTTTAAGTTTAGGGTGCTTGACCTAACCCTTGCCTGACATGGCCTTAGGTCTTATTTATAATTTGGTATCTCATTGCCACAAAAAGCCTGTTCTGCCAGTCTTATGGTCTCTATCTTAACATTAATGCTGGTCAGTTGTTGTATCTAAAACACAAACATGAGAGGGTATAATGAGACATGTCTGACCTCCCATCTCGTCATGGCCAGGAACTCAGTTGTAAGGTTTTTCTGGGGTCCCCTTGGCTAAGGGAAGTGTCCTTCGTTTGGTGGGGGCTCAGGATTTTATTTTTAGTTTACGATTTCCACAAAGGGAAAGGCTGCTGATAAACCTTAAACATCCTGCACTTGTGTTTCAAAGCAATAAATCAGACCTCTTAAGTACTAGTGGAGTTGTATACAATTTGTACTGTAACCACTTTCCCTTCTAGCCTGAAAGCTCTGTGAGGGCAGAGGTCTTGGCTTTTTTATTTCTTAACACTTTTCTTACCCCCAAATTAGCACATAGCAGCAGCTACACAGATGAGAATCTCTTTGTTCCCCACAGTTTCTACCTTGAACAATTTTCCCTGCCAACATGCAGTGTCACCCTGTAGCCTTATAGTTTCTCCAACATCTAATATATGTTCTTTCAGTGACTGGAGACTGAGATGCTGCAGGGCCAGACAGCTGTGTTCTTAGCCGAGTGACAAGCAAGGCCTTTTTGGGCTATTTTTACCTTATTCACCTTAGAGTCCAAGCTAACCAACTCAAAACTATACACATGGGGCCAGAAAATCATCAGCCTCTGAGGGTCAGCTATATGATCTTACAAGAGCTCATTAGAGATGAAAAACTGCTTTGTAAATTCCAAAGCATATCTCTAGCTCAAGATTGCCTCTCTTCATAGTCTCCTTCTTTCCAGTGGCTCCAATAGGCAAAAACTATAGCAAAAATAGTTAATTTTGAAGACCTGTTCTGTTTCCAGTATTGGGAATTTAAATTCCAAGCTGCCCACTAGCTGCAAAAAGCAAGGAAGTTGTGTCCCACTCAATTTCCTCTGCAGCTTTTCCTGATCAGTGTGTTTCCTCTAGAATTTATGAAATTGAAAGCATTTAACATGTTATATCAATTTTATCATACATTTTATCAATACATTTAGATGTAATAGCCACAACAAACAAAGCCATTAAACATGTTTTTTTCTATTACAAACTAAACCCATAGCAGTAAATCCAGCATTTGCAGTTAGGTTAGCATTACTGCTGTGGGAAAGATTCAGGTTGGAAAGCAGATGGGGGAGGGTACAGGTGGTGGCAAAGAAGGAGGCAGCTCTTGCAACAGGGCAGCAGCTTGGCTAAAGAAGAGGCTGGATGGAGTCTTGGCACTCTCCCCACCCCAGCTTTGCTCCAGCCCTGAGAACTTTTAATATTTTGGGGCCACCCAACACTCACCTTTATAATTTGTCACTGTTGTTTTTTTTTTCCTCCCACCTAGAGAAGAGAACAAAAAACAAAGCCATCACCCAGATGTATATTTTTCCCCTCACTTCATCCAGCACAGCTCAAAGAAGCTGTTTCTAACCCCATAGGTCACTGTGGCTTCTAAAAGCAGACAGCAGTTCAGCTGCTGCTTTCAAACCATGGAGGGCTCCATAGACACCCAGTTATCAAAGGCTTATCACCATTCCCCTTCATTTTTCCTCTTCCCAAACAGTGATGGAGCCAAATCTTAGTGAGTCAGGGTTGTTCTAGCAAATTCTACTTCTGGCCCAGGTGCAATGACTCATAGCTGTAATCTCAGCACTTAGAGAGGCCGAGGCAGGAGGATCACTTGAGGCCAGGAGTGCAAGATAAACCTGGGCAACATAGCAAGACCCCATCTTTAAAGAAAAAAAAAAAAAGAGCCTGGGATGGTGGCACGTGCTTGTAGCCCTAGCTACTCAGGCGGATACATACCTGTAGTCCCAGCTGAGGCAGGAGGATCACTTGTGCCCAGGAGTTCAAGGTTGCAGTGAGCTATGATTGTGCCATTGCACTCCAGCCTGGGTGATGAGTGAGAAGTAAAAAAAATTTGCTTCTGATGCCAGCTGTATTGGGGATTCCCAAGAACACTTCTGGGTTAAACAAATTGCTAGGAGGACTGACGGGACTTGGCATATAGTCACACTATGGCTATGACTTATTACAGCAAAGTCAGCAAAGGGGAGATGTCACAGGGCCATGTCCAGAGGAAACTGGCACCAGCTTCCAAGCATCCTCTCCTAGTGGAGTCACATAGGATGTGCTGAATTCCTCCAGCAATATGCTGTGACAACAAATGCAAAATGTTGCAAATATTGCATTTGTTGCAAATGTTGCAAAATGTTGCTCCTTAGAGACTCAGTGTTTGGGCTTTTTATTGGGGTCTGGTCATGTAGACACTGTCTATTGTGCACAAATCAAAATTTCAGATTCCCAGAAAAAAAAGCAGGTGTTCTGCAGAAACCATATTGTTCAGGTACAGTGAGCCATTTGATCAGTCAGGGTGGAGGGAACCCTTCTGAAATCCAGGTTCCCAAACCTTCCCAAAATTCACATTCCCAGATACCAGCCAAGGATAGGATAGCCATCTTAGGCCACTTCATTGGCAACTCTACTTCAATAGATTTTTTTTTTTTTTTTTAGATCAAATCTCACTCTGTCACCAGGCTGGAGTGCAGTGGCATGATTTTGGCTTACTGCAGCCTCCAGCTCTCAGGTTCAAGTGATTCTCCTGCCTCAGCCTTCTGAGTAGCTGGGATTACAAGCACATGCCACCATGCCCAGCTGATTTTTGTATTTTTTTTTAGTATAGACAGAGTATCACCGTGTTGGCCAGGATGGTCTCAATCTGACCTTGTGATCCACCAGCCTTGCCCTTCCAAAGTGCTGGGATTACAGACGTGAGCCACCGCACCCAGCCACTTCAATTGATGATTAGTTTGCAAGTTTGTAATGCTTTCAATGGTTCAACCCCTGTTTGATGTTAGTTCTGAGTTCAGACTTGTGAGTGACAGAGATACTAAGGCAGCTGCGAGATTATCAAATTCACTCAGCTCAATTTTTGTGGTGGTTGCTATTATCTATTTTTATTTGTGTATATTTCAATGCCAAATACCAAAATTCAAGCTTAAACTTTGTGATGAATTGTTTGAAAAGTGGAGATTTATTAAATGAGCAAAGATTCCTTTTGAAGCTTTTTGTGTAGTATACAAAAATGGAGAAAGGCACCAGCACACAGTAACAGCTAAACATGGAAGATGTATGATTTCCTCAACTAATACTATATAAAGTGGTAAACAAATTTTTTTATTAAAAAGAATTCAAGGTCAGGTGCAGTGGTTCACACCTGTAATCCTTGCACTTTGGGAGGCCTAGGTGGGCAGATTGCCTGAGCTCAGTAGTTCAAGACCAGCCTGGGCAACACAGTGAAACCTTGTCTCTACTAAAATTACAAAATATTAGGGCATGGTGGCGAGTAATTCCAGCTACTTGGGAGGCTGAGGCAAGAGAATTGCTTGAACCTGGGAGGTGGAGGTGGCAGTGAGCTGAGATTGCACCACTGTACTCCAGCCTGGGCGACAGAGCGAGACTGTCTCAATAAAAAAATAAAAAATAAAAAAATTCAGATTGAGATACAGCAATTGCAGTGGAAGTTGTAAACATCTGCCACACTATATAACAGCAGCAGTCTTTCAGCTCGAATGACAGTTTGAAAGTATTACTGCTAGAAGTATTTTCTGATTCCAAAGATGCAATCAAATTTTGAAGAGGCAGGATAAAATCTACTGCAACAACAACAAAAGTAATAGCTTCACTATGATCACAGAGATGTTCAATGATCTAAATGCCTCATCTATTTTCAGCAGAGCCATGGATGTAAGTAATCACAAGGCAGAGGATATTTTCCCTTTGCTTCTCTGAACTGCTTTTGGTGGTGAAATACAAATTGTGGTTGATGTTTGCATAAGGGCACAGACATGCTTGGTCCAAGCTAAAGTAAAGCATGAATGATTCCAAGTTGTGGGCCATCCTGCCCACATTCTGCATCATGAGGTCAAAATAGCATCTGATGTTCTTTGCATTTTCATTGAAGTAACTGTCATAAAATTGTTCTTTTACTTCAGCATTTACACTATTAGAATTGAGTGATTAAAGGATTGTGTGATTTTTTTGGCATTCGATATTCTTAATTTCCTTTGCAGTTAGAAACTCATTGGTTCCTGTAACTAACACAGTTGAGAAAGTTGTTAGTTTATGTAAAGTGTTGAAATAATATTTTAATTCTTAAGAAAAGATTCCAAAATTTTTGTTTACTTTAAAAATAATCCATTGAGTGAAGTTTACTTGTTTTTTGTTCATAGTTTTTTTTTTTTTTTTCACTAGGAAACAAATATTTTATTCCTTTTCTTTATTGCTCAGACAGATAGTGATACAAAAAACAGCAGTCTGGCCACAGAGGCTCTGGTTGGTTGATTTCCACAGGCACATGGAGGACAGGAAGGGCAGGATCTCATTTGAGCTCCCACTCTCATTATGACATTTGACCTCTTCCTGTACCCTCTGCAGCAGTGCTGTATGGAGCCTACTGGGTCTCTAACCTACCTCACTCACCTCTCTGACCACTGACAGGCAGCACAAATCATGCAGGAGTTGTCTCTGCTGACCAAGGGGACATGGGCAGAGAAGCAAAGGCCCCTTACTCTCCCTCTGTCCATTCCAGTGTGCTGGCCACAACAGAATGGGAATCCTTCAGTCATCACCTGCTGGAGACTCAACTTCAGGGATGGGAGCCTGTGTTCAGAAAAACTGGGCTGTAGATTGAAGTCTCAGAAGCAGGAAGGTTGGAGAAGGGTAGGTTTCCAGAGCCCCTGGGGTTATTGCTGTTAAAATATGCAAGGGCTACATTCCCCAAGGGCAGATTAGAAGCCCTGGGCCTGGGATAGGCACGGTGGCTGACACCTGTAATCCCAGAATTTTGGGAGGCCAAAAAGGCAGGTGGACTGCTTGAGGCCAGGGAAAACCCCATCTCTACTAAAAATACAAAAAGTAGCTGGGTGTGGTGCTGAATGCCTATGGTCCCAGCTACTCGGGAGGCCCAGGCATGAGTATCCCTTGAACCTAGGTTGCAGTCAGCTGAGATTGTGCCACTGCATTCCGGTTTGGGTGACAGAGTGGGACTCTGCAAAAAAAAGAAAAAAAGCAGGTCTGGGCCTGGAATCCCTGGGTGCTATGTGAAGGGCAGGGCAGATAGGGCTCCCTGGGACTTCCCCAGGGAGAAAAATAACCATCGAAGGGTACAGTAGCCTGCTGAAGGCAATGCTGGGCTCACAAATTCCTTGATTTGCTTTGTATCTCTAATTCCTGATCTTCAGAACAGACTGGGGTTGGAGTGGGATAAGGAAGCGAGGTTCTTGTAAAAGGAGTGAAGAGATTCCATGAAGAAAGAAAATGAAAGTGGTGCAAACCTTCCCAGGTCCCAAGACAACTGGAGACTCCTGCCCATGCTCTAAAGGAAAGGAGCTAGACTCCCAGGGAAAAAAGCAGATTCCCAGGAGTGAGAGGTGACGGGGGCAGAGAGGAGCAGATGGCTACATGGCTCAGCCCCTGCCCAGAAAAGTGAATCCACAGTTCCCTAACAGTAATAACCATGAACAAGTAGCTATGAACACTACAGTCAGCAAACACACACACAGACACATCACAGGAGTTGGAGGAGCCCGCAGGCTGCAGTGGTGAGGCAAGAGATTAATTAGTTGGATCATCAGGTGGAGGAATGGTGTTAGAGGGGACAGGGAAGGGCGTGTGGGGACACACAAGTTACTGGCTTCTCTTGGGGAAAGATTGGTTGCTGAAGTGGCCGTTTTCTTAAGCATCAATATTTGCATCTAAAAGTTCAAGCAGCTGCCTTTGGGTTCCAGAGGCTTCCCACTGGAGGGCTGCACTTCATTCAATTCTCTGCTTTCTGGATCTTTGTTACATTTGCAGTGATGAGGTTCCCCACTGGGCTTCCTCCTCCCTTGGGGTCCCTTCTGATTGAAACTGCACTTGCATCTGCAACCTAGGATAAGGAGGATCCCAGCGGAGAAGAGGACCACAGCACATACCAACTCCCCAATCCTCATGGTCTGGTAGTCATAATGAAGAGGGTCAATTTCCTTCTCCCTGTCAGCTGCACCGGCCAGGACAATGAGGGCCAATAGGCTGCGTAGAAAGATCAGCACCACCTCCATGGTGCCTGCACAGCCAGTTCCCTCTGAGATGATCCCAGGAGGATGTGTCGAGTCCCAAGGAGCCTGGGAGTGGCATGTTCCTAGTTTTCAGTCTCTTTAGGGATAGGATTATGCAAATTGAAAGAAGAGCAAACAATGTTACTGAAATAATCCATGGTATAGTGGAACCTGAATGCGTTAAAGAAATAGTGGAGGCTGGGAGAGGTGGCTCACGCCTGGAATCCCAGCACTTTGGGAGGCTGAGGCGGGTGGATCCCTTGAGGTCAGGAGTTTGAGACCAACCTGGTCAATATGGTGAAGCCTTGTCTCTACTAAAAAAAATGCAAAATTAGCCAGACATGGTGGCATGTGCCTGTAATCCCAGCTACTGGGGAGGCTGAGGCAGGAGATTTACTTGAATTCGGAAGGCAGAGGTTGCAGTGACCCGAGATCATGCCACTGCACTCCAGCCTGGGAGACAGAATGAGACCCGGTCTGAAAAAAAAAAAAAAATTCACAAATGTCAAGACTGTTCTTAAAATTGAAAAACATTAGGCCGGGTGCCGTTCCTCATGCCTGTAATCCCAGCACTTTGGGAGGCTGAGATGGGCAGATCACGAGGTCAGCAGTTCGAAACCAGCCTGGCCAACATAGTGAAGCCCCGTCTCTACTAAAATTATAAAAATTAGGCAGGTGTGGTGGTACAAGCCTGTAGTCCCAGCTACTTGGGACGCTGAGGCAGGAGACTCGCTTGAACCCAGGAGGCAGAGGTTGCGGTGAGCCAAGATCCAGCCTGGGTGACAGAGCGAGACTCCATCCCCCAACCCCAAAAAAAAAAAAAATCCAATGAATTATGTAGCATTAGGACTCATGGTTGTTTAAAGAAACAGTCCTGGTAGGCTAGGGTGATCATGGGTTGTTAGGATGTGGCAGGCTTTGTGACAGCCCTAGAGACTGGGCAGAACTGGAATATTTGCAATGACTTTCGAGGGATTCTACCTAAAAAAAAAAAATTATGGTAACATGCACATCACGTGAAATTCACAATTAAGACGTTTTAAAGTATAGAATTCAATGATTTTAGTACATTCACAGTGTTGTACATTCACAGTGTTGTCCAAAAATAAATGTTTTGCCATTTATTACTGGAATATTTTCATCACACCAAAAGGAAACACGGTTCCCTTAATAAGCAGTGTTGTAACTTAATAAACAGTTGCTCGCTTTTTCCCCCTCTGCTCCCAGCCCCTAGCAACCAATAATCTCCTTTCTGTCTTTATAGATTTGCCTATTTTGGATATGGCGTACGAATATAATCATACGATTTGTAGCCTTTTGTGTCTGATCTCTTACGATAATGATTTCAAGACCCACTTATGTTGTAGTTGTCTATCAGTACTTTGTCCCTTTTTATGACTGAACAATATTCTGTTATATGGATACACCAACTTTTGTTTATCCATTCATCGGTTGATGGACATTGGGGGTCATCCTGTGTGTTGCTATTGTGAATAGTGCTCCTATGAGCATTCATGTACAAATATTTGTTAGAATACATGCTTTCAATTGTTCTGGGTATATACCTACGAGTGAAATTGCTGGGGGATATGGTAATTTTACATTTAATTTATTGTGAATCTGACAGTTTTCCACAGCAGGGTGCTTTGCAATCCATAGGAATTTTTAGTTAGCTTTTCTATTTCTGCAAAAAAGTATGCTGAGTTTTTGATAAATATTGCATTGGGTAAGTATTAGAGTGGGTGATAACACTTTGGGGAGTGTTATCTTAATATTAAATCTTATAATCCATGAACATAAGATTTTTTTTCCCCTAGGTCTTCTTTCCTTCATTAATGTTTTGTAGTTTTCAGTGTTCAAGTGTTGCATATCCTTGCTTAAATTTATTGAATAGTTTTTTGTTTAAATGCTATTGTAAATTATATGAAATTCAGACTTCAGTGTCTATGAAGTTTTATCAGAACTCAGTCATACTCATGTATTTATGTATAGTCTGTGGGTACTTTCACACTACAAGGGCAGAGTTGACTGGTTGCAGTAGAGACTGTAATGGCCCACAAGCCTAAAATTTCTTTTGTTTAAATGCTGTTGTAAGTGGAATTGTTAATTTGCTTTTTTACTGTTCATTGTAATGAGTACACAACTAATTTTTGAGTGTTGATCTTGTATCAACACTCAAAATCTTGTATCAAAAACAAATTTTGCTGAATTTGTTTCCTACTTCTAGCAGTTTCTTTGTGGATTCTTTAGTATTTTCTGCATATAAGATCATGTCATCTGCAGACAAAACTGTTTTATTTTTTTCTTTCCAATTTGGGTTTGTTTATTTATTTATTTACTTAGCCTAATTGCTCTGGCTGGAATTTTTAGTAGAGCGTTGAATATATGTGGCCAAAGCAGGCATCTTTATTTATTGTTGGTTTTTTTTTTTGTTTTAGCAATCTTAACCATTTTTGGACGTACAGTTCAGAAGCAGTGTTAAGTATATTCATATTGTACATCCAATCTCCAGAACTTTTTCATCTTGGGAAATTGAATTCTGTACCCACTAAACAGTAACTCCTCATTTTCCCCTCCTCCTTGCCCCTGGCAACTGCCATCCTACTTTCTGTTTCTATGAGTTTCATTATTTTTGCTATATCTTATATAGGTGAAATCATACAGCATTTGTCTTATTATGAATGGGTTATTTCACCTGGCATAATGTCCTCAAGCTTCCTCAGTGTTGTAGCATGTGTCAAGCAATATCATCCTTTTCTAATTTGAATGATATTCCATTGTCCCCGCTGTTGTTTATTCATTCATCTGTCAGTGGACCATTTGGGTCCTCCTCTTTTACCTTTGTTGGAATAAGGCTACGTGAACATGGATGGTACAAGTACCTTTGAGATCCTTCTTCTCAATTCTTTGGGTATATCACCAAATGGCTATGGTGTGGAACCTGTGTAAATTCTACTTTTAATTTGCTGAGAAACACCAACATGTCTAACAGAAGGCATCATTTAGCAGTCCCATCCTCAAGTGTACAGGACTGAATTCCCAATAATCCGCTGCAAACACTCATTATTCGCTTGTTGTTTGATTAGCAGTCATTGTGAGGTGATGAATTTCAATTGTGTTTGATTAATATGTCCCCTAATGATAAGTGATGTGAGTAATTATTTCATAAAGCTTGTTGACCATTTATATATCTTTTATGGAGAAATGTCTGTTCAAGTCCTCTGTCCATCTTTGAATCAGGTTATTTTGTTTGTTTTGAGTTGTAGGGGTTCTTTATATACTTTTTATATTAATTCCTCCTCAGATACATGAATTGCGAATATTTCTTCCTGTTGTGTTGGTTGCCTTTTCATTCAGTTAACTGTGTTCTTTGATGCACAATTTTTAAGTTTGATGCAGTCCAATTTATTTTTACTTCTGTTGCCTGTGGTTTTTGGTATTATATCCAAGAAAACATTGCCACATATAATGTCAAGAATCCATTCTACTATGTGTTCTGCCGTGAGTGTTGTAACTTTAGTTCTTAGATTTGGGTCTTTGATTCATTTTGAGTTAATTTTTTTTGTAGTTTTGTTTTGCGTGTGGCTATCCAGTTCTACCAACACTATTTGTTAGAAAAATTGTCCTTTCCCTAGTGCTGTTCTTGACAACTTTGTTGAAAATCATTTTACCATAGGTGCCTGGGTTTTCAAGATTATTTTGGCTATTTGAGATCCCTTAAAATTCCATGTAAATTTCAGGATGATTTATTTCTATTTCTGTTACTATGTCTCCTTTGTAGACTGACCTTTATTTATTTATTTTTTTTAAATCAATATGTAATGTTTTTCTCTTGTAACAATATTTGACTTAAAGTCTCTTTTGTCTCAGTATAGCCACCCTGGCATTCTTTAGGTTACGATCCTCTTCTGTCATTTCAATTTCAACCTATTGTGTTGTGGGTTTGTATCTAAAGAGAGTGTCTTGTAGACAATATATAGCTGGATCATATATTTGTATTTATTTTGCCAATTTCTTTTTTCTTTTCTTTTTCTTTTTCTTTCTTTTTTTTTTTTTTTTTTGAGACAGAGTCTCACTGTGTCGCCAAGGGTGGAGTGCAGTGGTATGATCTTGACTCTCTGCAACCTCTGCCTCCAGAGTTCAAGCAATTCTTCTGCCTCAGCCTCCCGAGTAGCTGGGATTACAGGTGCACACCACTACACCTGGCTGATTTTTGTATTTGTTTGTTTGTTTGTTTAGTAGAGATGGGGTTTTACTGTATTGGTCAGGCTAGTCTCAAACTCCTGACCTGTGATCCACTCGCCTTGGCCTCCCAAAGTGCTGGGATTATAGGTGTGAGCCACCATGCCCAGCCTATTTTACCAATTTCTGTCTTTTAGTTGAGAGTTTATTTACATTTAGAGTAAAAGATAAACTGATAAAGCACTTATGCCTCTTTGTTATTTGTTTTCCATGTGTATTACATCTTGTTTTCAGTTTTTCTGTGTATGCCTTCTTTTGTGTTTGTTTTTTTTTCTAACGTGTCATTTTAATTCCTTTTGTATTTCTTTATAGTCATTATTTACCTAGTGTTAATACTTGGAATTGCAGTTAACATCTTGAATTTATAACAATCTAGCTTGCATTAGTACCAACTGAGCCTTAATATTAAATTAAAACTCTGCTCCTATACAGCTTTGTCCCTGTCCTTTGTCTTCTTATTGTCACATTTTATGCCTTTGTAAATTGTGTGCACATTACCATATATTTATAATTATTGTTTTATGTATTTGTCTTTTAAATCATATAGAAAAAAGCACATAAAAGCCAAGACTACAATAAGACTGGCTTTTGCATTTACTTACAGTAGTTACTTTTACCATTTGAATTTTTTGTATGTTTGGATGGGAGTTACCATCTAGTGTCCTTTTGTTTCAACGTTTAGGACTTCCTTTTGCATTTCTTATAGGACAGGTCTAGTACTAATAAATTCTCTCAGATTCTGTTGATCTAAGAATGTTTTAATTTCTCCTTCATTTTTGAAAGGCAGTTTTGCCAAATGTAGAATTTTTGATATATTTTTTTTCTTTTGGCACTTTAAAGGTGCCATTATCCTACTGCCTCTGGCCTTCATGGTTTCTAATAAAAGACTGGCTGTTAATCTTATTTCAGATCCTTTGTACATGGTTAGTCCCTTATCTCTTGCTACTTTCAAGATTCTTTGTCTTTTGACAATTTATTATTTCTCTCAGTTTGAAGTTCTTTGAGGTTAAACTAATTATAGTTTCTTGAGAGTCTTGGACATAGGGATTCATGTCTTTCATCAATTTGGAAGGTCTTCAGACATTATTTCTTCAGATATTTTTTGGTTCCATTTTCTCCTCTTTGTCAGCAACTCTTGTTATTAACTTTTGGTATGCTTGATGTTGTCTCATGGATCTCTTAGGCACTGTCCATTTTTCCCCATTTTTCTCTGCTCCACAGAATGAGTAACCTCCATCAGTGTCTTCAATTTTGCTGATTCTTTGTTCTCTTTGAGCTCCAATCTGTTATTAAATCCTTTCACTGTTTTTAAAAAATTTTAGTTTGTGTACTTGTCAGCTCCAGACAGTCCTAATTACATTTTTATAATTTTGTTCTCTAATTTAATATTTTGTATTTGGCACGGCATCATTCTCCTGGTTTCTCTTAGTTCTTTGTCTGGTTTCATTTAGCTCTTTGAGCATATTTAGAACAGTTGATTTCAATTCTTTATCTAGTAAGACCAATATCAAAGGTGTCTTTGAGGACAGGATATATTCATTTCTTTTTTCTGTGTATCTGTGGGTCATATTATCTTCTTTGCATTCCTCATAATTTTTTATTGAAAACTGAGCATTTTGAATATTAAAATGTGCTAATTCTAGAAATCAGATTCTTTTCCCCAGAATTTGTTGTTGCTGTTTATTTTGCGTTGTTTGTTTATTTTGTGACTTTTCTAAACTATTTTTGTACGGTCAGTGTTCTTTGTTGTACATGGTCACTGAAACCTCTGTTCTATTAGTGGTCAGTTTGTGATTTGACAGAGATTTCTTTAAATGCCCAGAGCCAAAACAAAACAAAAAACTCTTCTGGTCTTTGCATATCGGCCCTGTTTTAGGGCGTTCCTGTAATGGTTTGGCCATTTACATCCTGTGGAAAACTTTACTTCCTGCTTACACTGAGCCTGAAGGTCAACCAGACATGAAAGCTTAGGTTCCTCTCAGGTTTTTTCTGAGCATGCATATTGCACTGGCCTTGCACATGACCTCAATTCCCTGGCTTATGCAGGAGCTTTTCAAACCCCTTATCCCTACCCCTGGCCCCCATATTTCCTTCCCAGTTTTTCCATTCGCAGTTTTATCAGTCCATCTGCTGCTTTTCTCATCTGGCTGCTGTGGCCTGATAATTGCCTTTAAATGCTTTCAACAAGCACTTCCTGGAAGAATAGCCCTAGCCCTGAGAAAGTTCCAAGGCAGGCAAAACAAAGACAAGCCTCTGAGCCACTTCTTCAGAGAGCTAGCACAGACAGATCAAACTACACAACTACAGTTCTCTGAAAACAAGGTGCATACTGTCCACTTTGCCATAGGCATCAGCAAGCCATACCAGGAATGTTCTGGGTGTACTAGGATTTTAATTAGATTGGAGAATTCTGAAAAGCTTGATGCTGAGAGGGTTTTTTTTTCCCCCCCAGCTTAATTGTTGCTTTAGTTTGGGGTGGAGTTTTGGAGTTACCTATTCCATTTTCAGCCTGCCTCCGACATCAATTTTTGAGTAATTACTCTGAAGCACAACAGATGTACCTAGCCCATCTTGTCCTTTTCCTGCACTACCTCTGCCATTAGCCATTTCTCCAAAGGACATTCATTGTTCTTTCTAGTGGAGGATGGAATTTAAAAAGCAAGATCTGGGTGCTCATTGCTAAAGGTTATCACTGTCTCAGACCCTCTCAATTGACAGAATTAGGAAATATGTATGTGTATGCATACATACACACACACAAATACACATGTGCGCACCTATTTTTATACTGGTCTATCTATACATGTTTTTTAAACAATGAGTTTACATAGACATTTTCCAGTTTCAATCTTAACCCTATAGCCTTTCTGTTTTCCATCTTTGTAACTTCTTTCTCCAACAGTGAGAAACCAGGCTATAACATTATCCACGGTATTTATATTTATTTGCTCCTTCTCCCTGTTTGTATCCTTTTTTTTTTTTTTTTTGAGATGGAGTTTCACTCTTGGTGCCCAGGCTGGAGTGCAGTGGCATAATCTCAGCTCACCACTGCCTCCACCTTCTGGGTTTAAGTGATTCTCCTACCTCAGCCTTCCAAGTAGCTGGGATTAGAGGCATGCACCACCATGCCTGGATAATTTTGTATTTTTAGAAGAGATGGGGTTTCTCCATGTTGGTCAGGCTAGTCTCAAACTCCCAACCTCAGGTGATCTGCCCACCTTGGCCTCCCAAAGTGTTGGAATTACAGGCGTGAGCCACTGCACCCGGCCTGTATCTAATCTCTTAAACCTGCCAGTGCTACCTGTCTCCTCAGCTCTGGTTTGATCCCTTAGATCATCATCTTCCTGGAATTATCCATACTTGCTATATTAAATATTCAAATCAGTTTTGATGTATTAAAATATTTTAGAAGTTAAAAGGTACCATTTGACTAAGTCTTATTTTTGGAAAAACATTACTTTATGTAAGCTTATCAAAAATAAAATTTCTGATTATTGGCAGCACAGTATCTAAACCTTGCTCTCCAGGTTGTCAAGCCACTACTGTGTCCATTAAGTTATAAGGACACTAATCCCATTCATGAGGGCAGAGCTTCCTAATCACCTCCTAAAGGCCATGCCTCTTTGTACTATTGCAATGGTATTAGATTCAATGAAGTTGTGAAGGGCACAAATATTCAGACCATAACACTAAGTATTTTATTCTACTGGATACTATCATAAACAGAATTATTTTCTGAATTTCCTTTTGGATGGTTCATTGTTGGAGTATTAAAAAAAACCACTAATTGTTATGTGTTGATTTCGTACTCTGCAACTTCGCTGAAACCATTTGTTAGCTCAGATTTTTTGTGGATTATTTACTAAATAATATTCTCTGCAAATACAGTAGTTTTACTTCTGCCTTTCAATTTGAATGTCTTTTATTTCTTTTTCTGGCCTATTTGCTCTGGCTAGAACTTTTAATACAGTGTTGAACTGCAGTGGTGAAAGCACTATCCTTTGCCTGTTCATGATTTTAGGCAGGGATGTTTCAGTCTCTCACTATGGAGTATGTTACCCGTGAGCTTTTCATATATGTGCTTTATTATGTTGAGGAACTTTGTTTCCATTCCTCTGTTTTCTGAGTTTTGTTATCCTCAAATAGTATTGGATTTTGTGTTTTTTTGCATCATTGATATGATCACGTGTTTATTCATTTGTTTTATTAATGTGGTGTCTTACACTGATTAATTTTCTTATATCGAACCACTCTTGCATTCCTAGGATAGATCCAACTTGGTCATAGTATGTAATGTTTTTAATATGCTGCCAAATTTGGTTTGCTTGTATTTTATTAATATTATTTTGCATCTGTGTTCATGAGGGATATTAGCCTGTAATTTTGTTTTCCTGTGAAGTCTTTTTTTGGCTTTGGTATCAAGATAATACTGGCTGGCACTCACAGGAATAAAACTCACAGGAATGAGTTAGGAAGTATTCCCTTCTAATTTTTGGAAATGTTTGAGGAAGATTAGTATTATTTCTTTAATTTGATAGAATTCACCAGTGAAGCCATCTGACCCTGGATTTTTTTCCCTTGGGCAGTTTTTTAAAAAAATTACTGATATATCTCTTTACTTTTTGTAAGTATGTTGAGATTTTATATTTCTTCTTGAGTCAGTTTTAGTAATTTGTGTCCTTCTAGGAAATGTGTCTATTTCATTGAGTTACTTAATTTATTAGTGTACAGTTGTTCATAGTATTCTCTTACAACTCATTTTTTTTGTAATGTCACTTTCATTTCTGATTTTAGTTCTTTGCATTTTTTTCTTTAGTAAATCTAGCTAAAAGCTTATGAATTTTGTTCTATTTAAGGAATCAGCTTTTGGATTTTTTGGTTCTCTGTAGATTTCTATTTTCTGTTCACTTATCTTTGCCTTAGTATGTATTATATCCTTCCTTCTGCTGGCTTGGGGGTTAGTTTGATCCTTCTTTGCTAGTTGCTGAAGATGTAAAGTTACTGATTTCTTTCTTTTTGAAAATAGGCATTTATTGCTCTAAATCTCCCTATAGGCATGCTCTTGGCTGCATCCCATAAGTTGTGATACAGTCTCTTTACCTTTTCACCCATTTCTAAGTATTTTTGAATTTCCTTTGTGGTTTCTTCTTTGATCCATTAAACATTAATACCCACGTTAAAAAATTTTTTCTGTTACTGATTTCTAGCTTTATAAACCATTATGGTAAGAATTTTTATTATTATTATTTCAGTCTTTTTAAATTTACTGAGATTTATTTTCTGCCCTAATCTGTGGGCTTCCCTGTAGAATGTTTCTTGTGCACTTGAGAATAATGTATATTCTGCTCTTGGTAGGTGGTGTATTCCACATACTTCTCTTAGGCCTACTTGGTTTATACCATTATTCAAATACTCTGTTTTCTTGCTGATCTTCTGTCTGGATATTCTATCCAATAATGAAAGCAGAGTAATGAAGTGTCCAACTATTATTACAGAACTCTGCATTTCTTCATTTAAATCTGCCAGTGTTTGCTTTATATATTTGGTTCTATTTTCTTTGATCCACATATGTTTGCAATTGATTTTTTGTATTAACACTTTTCCAGTTGTATAATGTCCTTCTCTGTCGCTTGTGACAGCTTTGTACTTAAAGTCTGTTTTTTTTTTTTTTTTTTTTTTTTTTTTTTCTGGTATTAGTGTAGCTACCCAGCACTCTTTTGGTTATTAATTGCTTAAATATCTTTTTTCATCCTTTCACATTCAGCTTACTGTCTTTGCATCTAAAATGAGTTTCTTGGAGACAGCTTTTGGTTAGATCTTTTTGTTTTGTTCCCCGTATTTTCTGTTTTTAATTTTTATGGATGCATAGTGAGTATATATATTTATGTGATTTATATACATGAGATATTTTGATATAGGCCTGCAATGTGTAAAATCACATCAGAGTGAGTGGGGTATCCATCACCTCTAGCACTTATCCTTTCTTTGTGTTACAATCAAATTATACTCTTAGTTATTTTAAAATGTATGATAAATTATTGTTGGGATTTGCTGGCAAGATGGCTGAATAGGAACAGCTCTGGTCTGCAGCTTCCAGTGAGATTGATGCAGAATGTGGGTGATTTCTGCATTTTCAACTGAAGTACCTGGTTCATCTCAGTGGGACTGGTGGGACAGTCAGTGAAACCCACAGAGGGTGAGCTGAAGCAGGATGGTGTGTTTTCTCACCCAGGAAGAGCAACGGGTCTGGGAGCTCCCTCTCCTAGCCAAGGGAAGCCATTAGGGACTGAGCCCTGAGGAATGGTGCACTGTGGCCCAGATACTGCACTTTTCACACAGTCTTTGCACCCGCAGACAAGGAGATTCCCTCTGGTTGTCTATGGCACCAGGGCCTGGGTTTCAAGCACAAAACTGGGCAGACACCAAGCTACCTGCAGGAGTCTTTTTTTCATACCCCAGTGGTGCCTGGAATGCCAGTGAGACAGAACCATTCACTCCCGTGGAAAGGGGGTTGAAACCAGGGAGCCAGTGGCCTGGCTCGGCAGTTCCTACCCCCACGGAGCCCAGCAAGCTAAGATCCACTTTCTTGAAATTCTCACTGCCAGCCTAGCAGTCTGAGCTCAACCTGGGATGCTGGAACCTGGTGGGAGGAGGGGCGTCCACCATTGCTGAGGCTTGAGTAGGCAGTTTTACCCTCACAGTGTAAACAAAGCTGCCTGGAAAATCGAACTGGGTGGAACCTACCACAGCTCAGCAAGGCTGCTGTGGCCAGACTGCCTCTCTAGATTCCTCCTCTCTGGGCAGGGCATCTCTGACAAAAAAGGCAGCATCCCCAGTCAGGGGCTTGTAGATAAAACCCCCATCTCACTGGGATAGAGCACCTGGGGGAAGGGGAGCCTGTGGGCACAGCTTCAGCAGACTTAAACGTTCCTTCCTGATGGCTCTGAAGAGAGCAGGAGATCTCCCAGCACAGTGTTTGAGCTCTGCTAAGGGCCAGACTGCCTCCTCAAGTGGGTCACTGACCCCCG
>NW_016810094.1:0-589 GCF_001698545.2 Rhinopithecus bieti | reverse complement strand
CCCAGGAAAGACAGGGGTCGACTGTGCAGGCGCAACCCGACCTCCCACGGAGAAAAACCAGAACCCGCCTAGCCACGCCTACCGCCTGGCCCCCGACCCACCTATGTCCCACCCACTGCCCTCCCACTCCCCGGCCCAGGACATAAAAGCCGATCCCAGCGGGCGCGCGGTGAACTTCCTTGGCCCCTGCTCCTGTGCGGACCTAGGAACCTCGCCCAAGAACGCCGGAGCGACTTCGTCGGCCTCCACCGCCGGAGACCGGTGAACCTCACCCCTCCTTCACATTGGGTTGTAAATAAAGTTTTCCTTTACTTTGCCTACTTGCCTGTTCTCTGGCATTTACTCTGGTGGTCGTCTGGAGCAAAGCAGTTGGTGCCGAAACCTGGGAGGAGACACCTCCTCAGGGCCCCCCAAGGTCCAAGGAGCCTCCTCCTTCCATGCCCCAGACGGACCAGGACCTGGACATCGCTTTCCCCACCTCCAAGTCTCCTAGGGGTGAGTACCTTTTGCCTCCCTCTCATATCCCTTGGCCAGAAGTCCTGAGCAGGCCCAAGGCTTTTTCTCCGGTCACCAGGTGACCCAGGGAAGT
>NW_016810093.1:0-857 GCF_001698545.2 Rhinopithecus bieti | reverse complement strand
GAGTATAAACGTAGACAGTTGATTTGTGAATGCTGTCGGCCTCAACGTGCTTGATAATAGATTCTACCGATCTAGCTGGAGTAATTTGATCACTTACTTCCTTATTAACACTAGATCACACAGTGTCTTTCTTATTCCTTCTTCTTTACTTACTGGCATGAGCACAGAGTCCCACTATCTGAAATAGAAGGGAGAGTTTGGGGGATTATTGGAGGATTCTTAAAAACTTGGTTGGCAATTGGGGACGATGGCTCATGCCTGTAATCCCAGCACTTCAGGAGGCCAAGGTGGGTGGATCAACTGAGGTCAGGAGTTTGAGACCAGCCTGACCAACATGGTGAAACCCCGTCTTTATGAAATACAAAAAATTAGCCGGGTTGGTGGTACGTGCCTGTAATCTCAGCTACTTGGGAGGCTGAGGCAGGAGAATCTCTTGAATCTGGGAGGCGGAGATTGCAGTGAGCCGAGATTGTGCCATTGCACTCCAGCCTGGGCAACAAGAGTGAAACTCCATCTCAAACAAAACAAAACAAAACTTTGTTGGCTTCCTGATACCTCACTCTCTGTTTGAGGAATTCCACGGAATCTCCAAAGATTTGGGGTAAAGTGCATTAAAGTGGACAAAGGATGGAATCAAAATAATGTTATAGTGGGAATAATTCAAGCACCTATTTAAATTGTTTCCAATTGCCAGCATAGTGATGATATGACACCAGCATATCAAAGTAAATAACAAATTAGCTACACAAACATCTTGGAATTTGATTTGGTTCTCTTTTCTCATCACAGATTTCCATGCAGAATAGTGCTCATCCTTCTTTCTTTCTTTTTTTTTTTTTTTTTAATTTTGTTTTCAT
>NW_016810092.1:0-658 GCF_001698545.2 Rhinopithecus bieti | reverse complement strand
AAAGAAAGAAAGAAAAAAAAGAAACCCAGAGAAGAAATTGAAAAGAAAAAAGAAACCCAGAGAGAAAAGGGAGAACACCAGGAACAAAACTGATCTGCTCACTCACTGCCTGTTGTGTCTGGATGTTGGACAGTGAGTGGAGATGTGAGTCTGACTGAGAAGTTAGGAGAGGGACTGATAGCTTTATGGAAACCTCTAATGCCTCCCCCTATCCCTCTCTACCCATCCGCACAAGAAATTGAGGGCAGTAGTTCCAGGAAATAAACCTCTAAGTAATCCAAAATTAGTTCTTCAACTTCTACTAATTTGCTCATAATTGGTAAACCTTTTCTACATGCATGACAAAAAAAAAGTCAAGCTCAAATGTTTGAGGAGTACATTCCACCAAAAATACATAAGCCAGCCACTGAAGCAGCGACTCTTACAAAGTGATTATTTACAACTGGGCTTAGATTTTTCAAACTTTTACATTTATGTATCAACTTACTACATTAAAAATATTGTTGTTGCACCAACGTTTTAAAAAAGCACGAGCCTAAAGTAAAATTCTAGGGTCAGAATACTGATGATGTAATTATGAAATCTATCCCTGTTATTGACCATCTTTACTCATTTTTTCCATCTGAAAATAAAACTAATATCACTATTTTTTTTTTTT
>NW_016810091.1:0-1508 GCF_001698545.2 Rhinopithecus bieti | reverse complement strand
AAAAAAAAAGAAAGTTCATAAAGTTCCTCGTTCTCAAACCTCAGAGAGCTTTCCCAGCCTAGGTCATTAGCATTTCCATATGACTTGTCTTGACTTAATAATTTATTCACGTTTGATATGTTCAGCTAACTTTGATTACTTAATCATAATTCAGTATGCAACTGCTAAATTCTTTTTCTGTGTTTCTTGGCTATTCGTCCACTTGTTTCTCAATCATTAGTTCCAAGTGGTGGGCTGCCATGTCTGTAATTTGCTTTATCCACCTTCTAGCACAGCATTCATCTGTGTAACAGATGCTTATGGTGGATCTATTATGTGCCAGACGCAGTTCTAGACCCTGTAGTGGAAGCAAACTACTTTCTTACTGGAGCTTATATATTTGTAGTCCAGATAATCAGGAAAAAAAAAAACAATGTATTTCAGATTGGAATATACTTATGCTCTAGAGAAAATGAAGTGTGAGTACGGGGAGCATAATGGTGATTGCAGGTGAAAGGCAGCACTCGTGACGGTGGCTGCGGAAGGCCCTCAGTGGGGTGACATTTGACCTGAGATTGGGGAGTTAACTACTACACGGGGGTTTCGGGAGAAAGCCTTTCAAACAAAGAAAACAGCGGGGACAAGGGCCTTTCTCTTGGCTTGTTCAAGGGACAAAGAACAAAGGAGGAAGGCCAGTGTGGCAGGGCAGAATGAGTGATGGTGGGGCCGGGCCAGGGGCTGGAGAGATTGGGATGGTGTGGGGGAGGTAGAGATGGGCTTAGAGAGCCTTGGAGGTGATGTGAGGGGTTGGATAAACGTTTATACTAAGTGCATAGGGAAGCCATGTAGGGTTTAAAACTGGGGGAATTACGATTTTATTAATGCTTCAGGTTTATTCAATAAATACCATTGTGATAGTAGTATTGAAAGTCTGTATATAATTACATGTAATAATAGCCTGTGTACTTGCGATGATGTAAATATCCCTTCTATATGTTTGGTTGAAAGCTAAAAGAAATGTTTTATGCAAAATGAGTCAATGAATTATGTCTCTCTGTGTTTCTAACATTTTAATATTCATCGTTTGGAGAAGATATATGCAGTTTTATCTATGTGGGGCATAAATTGTTCATCCGAGCGGGGCATGCCGATTTTAGCTGAGGTCTTCTCTTAATTTTGACTGTATATCCCCTGTGGCTACATGTCAAAATATGACATATCAGCATTAGGCCAACCTGGATTTAATGACTAGGAAACTGGAATTTATATGATTTGGGGCACATGGGGCTTTTCTAATGCCAATTCCAAGGATAAGTGGCATGGAGGTTATTTGATTAATTGGACAAGCATAAACTCTAGCTCAGTTTCCTGCCTGTCATCTGAACACAAAACGTTGAAGATTAGGTGACTGAGCATTCCAGAATTAAAATTGTGATA
Source organism: Rhinopithecus bieti (assembly GCF_001698545.2). Taxonomy (NCBI): domain Eukaryota; kingdom Metazoa; phylum Chordata; class Mammalia; order Primates; family Cercopithecidae; genus Rhinopithecus; species Rhinopithecus bieti. The sequence goes on along the minus strand of NW_016810091.1, from coordinate 92 downwards.
TTTCTTTTCCTGTTCACAGACTATTTTGCTTAGCATTACACTGTCTTTTAGGCAAGCATTCACTGTGCCCCTGCATATGTAATATTTACTTA
>NW_016810090.1:0-459 GCF_001698545.2 Rhinopithecus bieti | reverse complement strand
CGAGTCTGTGAGATGAATTCACACATCACAAAGACGTTTCTCAGAAAGTTTCTTTCCAGTTTTATCTTAGGAGATTTCCTTTCTCTCCATAGACTTCAAAGCGATACAAAATATCACTTCTCAGATTCCACAAAAACATTTCTAGCAAATGGCTCCATGAAAGAATTGTGTAACATTATGAGATGAATTCACACATCACAAAGCAGCTTCTAAAAAATTTTCTTTCTGGGTTTTACATGAGGATATTTTCTTTGACACCAAAGTCTTCAAAGCCATCCAAAATATCCTGTCTCAGATTCCACAAAACAGTGCTAGCAAGCGGCTCCATGAAAGAGTTGTGTAACACTGTGAGATTAATTCACACATCACAAAGTAGTTTCTCAAAAAGCTTCTTTCTTTTTGTTATCTGAGGGTATTTCTGGCCTGAATGCTCTCCCGTATATCTCATTCAGATTCTGC
>NW_016810089.1:0-456 GCF_001698545.2 Rhinopithecus bieti | reverse complement strand
TGAGATGAATTCACACAGCACAAAGCAGTTTCTCAGAAATCTTCTTTCTAGTTTTCTCTGAGGACATTTCCTTTTCACTATAGGCCTTAATGCACTCCTAAATATCCCTTTGCAGTTTGCACGAAAACAGTGTTTGCAAACTGCTCAATGAAAAGTATGGTGTAACTGTGTGAGAAGAATTCACATATCAAAATGCAGTTTCTCAGAAAGCTTCTTTCCATTTTTTAATCTGAGGATATTTAGTTTTTCACCATAGCCCTCAATGCACTCCAAAATATCCCTTTGCACATTCCATGAAAAGAGTGTTAGCAAATGGCTCCATGCAAAGAAAGGTGTAACTCTGTGAGATGAATTCACACATCACAGAAAACTTTCTCAGTAACCTTCTTTCTAGTTTTATCTGAGGATATTTCCTTTGTCACCTTAGTCTTCAATGTGATTCAAAATATCCCTTCT
>NW_016810088.1:6775-8646 GCF_001698545.2 Rhinopithecus bieti | reverse complement strand
CCAAAGTGCTGGGATTACAGGCTTGAGCCACCGCGCCCGGCCCCGGTGTTTTTGTTTTTAAGATTGAACCATGTTGATATGCATAGCCCTAAATTACTTAAGATTGATCTGTAGAATTCTATCCAATGAATAAGCCACAATTCAACTGTTTTCCCGTTGATAGACATTTTGGTTGTTTTTAGCTTGGTTGATTGTTTCTTTGCTTTTATAAACAATGTTAAATGCTCTGCATTGTTCTATGTGGGAAATACACTAGGGGAGAAGAAAAGACACACACACACTACCTTAAAGGGTAAACAAGCTTTACCCCACGTAAATGGCAATGCGGATATAATAAGTAAATGATATAATAAGCACATTGATACAATGAGCAAATTGTAATGGAAAGGGAAGGGAAAAGTGATATATCTGTTTACACTCACCGGACTGTGGAGGATTTGTCACCAGACTGCAGGCTGGGCTCCAGAGTCGGCCACTCATCTGTGCACAGACGAGGAGCGGTCTCATGAAGCTTGGGCAGAGCCTGGGACCCTAGGTCTTTTTGTAATGAGTTGTTTGGCATGAGGTCCAGTCACAAGGGCCTTTCGGGACTGGGCTTAAGGAACACAAAAAGGTCAACTTGTTTTGTGATTTTCTGCTGGTTTTTTTTTGTTTTTTGTTTTTAACCACCATATAGGAATAGATTGAAATAGAGATTTCTCCCAAACAGCGCTGGATGAACGCCTGAAGGGGCTCACACCCCGTTCCAATACTTGGTGACCATTGTTTGTGTCCACGTTCAATTGAGTTCAAATTTAGTATTTAACTTTTCCTTCACATGCATATGCATAAGGATAGTTTCTCTAGAGAAGTATTTTTCTAACTGTGAGCTGCAAGCAGCATGTTTCAAAAGTAGAAAGAGAATAGAATAGAAAATATTGGTAGGAGAGAAGATACTAGTATAAAGCATGTAGTGAGAATAGTGTTTTATAGAGCTTTTGTTTTCAGGGGTATGTGTACTGGATAAGATGTAAAATGATATTTCTTACTTGGTTGTGGGCAAAGAGGTTTGCAGGCTGTTCAGTTATATGCAGAACTTTAAACTTGACTAATTACTGAATTGCTGTCAGAGTTGTGAAGTTTACAGTCCCAATGGTGGTATACTCATGTTTCCATTGTTCTGCATCCTTCCCAGTAGTTTGTTTGGTTAAACTGTTAAATTTTTGTCCATTGAGGAGTATGAGAACAGTTATTTCATTGTGGTTTTACTTTGCCTTTCCTTGGTAACTAGTGAGCTTGGGGTCCTTTTTTTCTTTTTTCTTTTTTTAAAATGCAGGACAATTAATATAATTCACCTGGTAGATAGATACCTGATCAGTGTTGAAAATGATAATAAGTGTAATGCTCAGTGGTGTATTCTGAATACACTTCTGTGAATAAGTGAAATGACTTGACTTTCTTATACTAATGATTGACAGTTGAGGGGCTTAAATGGTTTAATTTAATGTGTTCTCTCTTTATACACTGTAGTCTGTGTTCAATTATATAAACTTGAATCTTTGAATTTAGTATAATGACTTTGTATTTATACAAGACTATCAGTAGTCATTAGTAGCAGCATCATTTTATTGATTTGAGTATTAATATTTTTATGTTTGTATAGATACCTGTCCAATTTTTTCTTTTAAAATTTTATGATGAAAATACATGCTTGAATTTTTTTTTAAAGTATAAAAAAGTAAAAAGAAATTAGTCTTCTTTTCCTGTCCCCCAACTCTCCCCAGAAGCAACGACTCTAAAAAGATTCTTATATGACCTCTTAGATATGTATACTTTATCACTATCCCTTGCCCTCCTCTTTTTTTCTTTTTTTTCTTTTTTTTTTTTTTTTT
>NW_016810088.1:0-2975 GCF_001698545.2 Rhinopithecus bieti | reverse complement strand
TGTCTTGGATATAGTATTTTCTCTTACCTTTCTGAGGCCATTAATGACAGATTTTTTTCTCTCCTCTGTGCATGGTGTGTTTCTTCTAAGTTGCTTCTTCCTATTCTTTGTTTTGGTTTTTCTATTTCATATTCAGATGTTGATTAATTCTTAATTTTCTGCTCCTCATTATCATTGTGGTACTATGTGGCCAGTTGGAAGCTCTGAGCTAGTGGATGGGCCTTATCAATTTTGACTTAACCATTGGATGATTTTATTGTCTCTTTTATTGGGGAAATCCCTCTTGTCAGTATCTTGAGGTCTGTCCTCGAGAGTAAGCTCTAGAGGAGCGATGGCATGGAAAGGCCTTTTCCTGTTTCCTGCTTGAAGCATGAAGGTCTTGCTGTTGGTATTCTGGTGGCTGAGTGGTGGAGGAAAGCTTCATTTATTGTGCACACAGCCTTTACTATGTGTATTGTCACTTAAATCCTCAGTTTTCTGTACAATACCTTTGTTCACAACTGAGCGTGGTTTCTCCCAGTCCAGGGAACCTCAATTTAACTCCTCCAGAGACTAGACCTTTGGCAGCTTGAAGGGGAGAGAGATGGTTTAGGAATCTGCTCCAGCCAGTTCCCTATTCTAGAGACACCTACCCCTCCTCATTATCATTGCTTTTGAGGATTGTGTTCTCAACCTCACCTTCCTTTTAGTTTGAGATGGACTTTCTTGGGTCTGCTGAGGCAGTAATCACTTGTTCATCTACATTTGGTTTTTTTTTTTTTTTTTGTTACTGTGTCTCCCCTACTTTATCCTTATGGGTTTGTCTTTAACAATTTTTTTTTTTCTTTTTTTCGAAGACAGGATCTCCCTTTGTCACCCAGGCTCTGGAGTGCAGTGGCACTATCTCGGCTAACTGCAGCCTCGACCTCCTGGGCTCAAGCAGTCCTCCTGCTTCAGCCCCCCAAGTAGCTGGAACTATAGGTGTGTGCCACCATGCCCGGCTAATTTTGCATTTTTTGTAGAGACAGGGTTTCACCACGTTACTCAGGCTGGTCTCGAACTTGTGAGCTCAAGCCATCTGCCCTCCTCGGCCTCTCAAAGTGCTGAGATTATAGGCGTGAGCCACTGCGTCCAGCCTAACAGTATTTCTTTAGCATGGTTTTAAGAAGGTTTCAGGAGGGAGCAAAATGAAATCTGCCACCTTAACCCAGAAACTGCTATGAGAAACAATACATAAGGTTTTAAATGTATATTCTGTGTCTTTTGGTTTGGATCAGATATTTTAAGAAATATGTGTAAAATATGTGTAATTTTTTTCTTTTCTTGCTCCCTTACCTCCCATACATGTGGTCATGGTATTCCTTGTGCCATTTTTTGTTTTGTCTTTGTTTTGACATTTTGCTGTTGAGTGGTAACACGGAAACCTTTGTCAGCAAGGTCATTCCAAATGGTGAAATAACTGTAACCACATTTGTAAAGTTTATTGCTCTCGGGAAGCTGAGGCACAGGAATCACTTGAATCCAGGAGGCAGAGGTTGCAATGAGCCGAGATGGTGCCACTGTACTCCAGCCTGGGTGATGGAGTGAGACTCTGTCTGTCTCAAAAAAAAAAAAAAAAAAAAAAAGTTGACTGCTGTGTTGTCATTGTAAGTGGAAATTCAGTCATGCTGCCAGTCAGGAAGCCTGGTGCTGTACTCTGTACAGACATTCCACAGTTAGCAGGTCACGTTCACACAGTCTCAAGTGCCTTCCTGAAAGGAGCTCATAGTCATCAGGATGGCTGGGAGCAAATTAGGAAGTAAGTGAAATTTAGTCCATGTTCCAGTTCTCCCATTCCTGTGCCTTCCTTCCTGTACTGCTTGTCCTCACCCTTTGGATATTCACTCTCACTGCCTCTTTCTTTCCCTGTGCTGCCCTTTTTGGCCAGATAGAGACCAAAGCTGCCTTGTCCACATACAGAAAAACCTTGACCTCTTTAAGGCTCATTACACGGTAATCAGTGGTATAGGTCTTAGTTTCGGAGACCTGTAAATAGAAGTAGTTGTGATAAATTAGGAATAGCCAAGAGCAACATTTATTGAGCACTTCCAGGCGTGCCTCACAGTGTCCTAAGCGTTTTATGTATTTTAAATTAATCCTTCCAACAGCCCAATAATGCAGGTACTTTATTTTTTAATTTTAATTTTATTTTAAATTATTTTTGGAGACAGGGTCTCACTGTCGCCCAGGCTAGAGTGCAGTGGCATGATCATGGCTCACTGCAGCCTCTGTCTCCCAGGCTTGGGCCATCCTCTCACCTCAGCCCCGCTAGGAGCTGGGACTACAGGCACGTGCCACCACGCCTAGCTAATTTTTAAATTTTTTTTTGTTTTGTAGAGGTCTTACTGTGTTGGCCAGGCTGGTCTCGAACTCCTAGGTTCAGGCAATCCTCCCATCTCAGCCTCCCAAAATCGTAGGGTTACAGGCCTGAGCCACCATGCCCTAACTTGCAGGCACTATTTTTGTCTGCATCTTATAGATAAAGAGCCTCAATCTCAGAGGTTAAATAATTTGCCCTTGATTTGCCCAAGGCACTGTGGCTCTTAGGAGGTAGAATCTGTAATTTTTTTCAGAATGTGTTTTATAAGAGTATTTTCAGTACCTTATTTTATATTGTAGTCTAGTTTTCAAACCGTCTTCTTGAGAAGTCTGCAACTTGCATTGTTTTAGCTGTTAAAACCAGTGCTTATAACTTGGGGAGAAAGATACTAAAATGGTTTTTGTTATATCTGCAGTGAGTATTTATGAAATCTTAACAAATTTGAAGTAAAGGCATTCTTAGAAAATCTAAACTAAGTGGCATTTCAGAAAAGTTCTGTTTCCTGATACACCAGTATCAATATATGAAACAGCATTCAGGGAAGCAAAATGTATACTATTTTATAGTTAGATAAATGCAAACCTTTGAAATCACATGACTCAGATGACTTTTTAATACCTGTGGGTGAATTTTTGAT
>NW_016810087.1:0-2149 GCF_001698545.2 Rhinopithecus bieti | reverse complement strand
AAAAAAAAAAAAAAAAAAAAAATTATCCAAGGTACTATGATTAAGTTAAAAAGAATAACACACACACAGAAGATATATTTCCCTGAAGAACTGACTCCAAATACCATTCAAATAATTTGGCACAAGAAATATGTCCATTAAAATAAGGCCTCTGACAAGGGTCTCTGATCTCTATAACTGATTTCTCTTTCTTGTAGACAAAGTTGACAGGAAAACATGTTAGGATAAGAAAAGCATCAGTGTAAAATAGACACAGATTGAAGAATTTGACAATTAACATGAAATATTGATATGATGTTGCATTAAAGAAATGCAAAAAGAAATATCTAGTGCAAAAGTTCTCAAGAAATCTCAAGTACATTGTTTAAAGTATTCTGATATGACAAAATAATAAAAAACAAAGTGAAAAATTTTCTATGTTGAGACCCACTAGTTAAGCATTCTTTCCCAGACAGACTCTATTGTCAAAACTTTATTTAATGATATTTCTATGAAGATTTTTTTAAATAGGCAATATATCATTTAAACTTGGCCACCAAATTAAAACTTGTAACATTTCCAAAATAAGGTTTTATTAAAATACTTTAAATTTTTATATGATTTATAGCCAATTTTTCTGTCAACTGATATAAGCTTAAGGTAGCAACAATAGATTTATCAGATGAGAGTGTACCTTTCGGTGGTAACATGTAGGCAGCTCTTTAATAAATTTAGTGATGACTAGATGATGACTCCTTAAGCGAAAAAAATTATTAGATTTTGTGTTAGATTTTATGTTAGTCTTATGACATTGCATGATTCAGATTATCAAAGACGAATCTTGTGAAACTTCTTATGGCAGAAGGTTAAGAAAGTGCTTAAAAATATATTGGGGGAATGTCTTGTGGATACAGGAGACAGCGTGAAGGGAATCCCACAGGCCAAACATGGAACAGTAATGAATTATAACTCATTGAAAAATAAGAATCTATGAGACCAAACTGATAATGAATAAATTAATATAGAAATAGATTAGGAAAGGCTCTTGTTTACAGTAGACTGCTGATTGCCAACTGTGGAGACAGTGTTGGAATTGGAAAACTATCATTTTGTAATCATCATGGGAAAGATTAGTTCAGGCAAGAAATGTCAGTGGAAGCTAAATCTAGGAGGAAAATTTGGATGAGAAGCATGATATTTGAACAGTCTTAAAAGTATCTCCCCACAAATTGCTTACTAAATATACATGGAAAATACAGTAAATACACAGTGGAAAGATTGGACAACAGCTGAACCAAGTCAGAAGCATCATCACCAAAGAGGGGCAAATGGTTATTGTGTGCATCCAGATGTGGTACCTCAAGAAGGACTCAACGTCACTTACATCACATTTCTATCAGGAACACTACCTAAGGCTAGACATAAGAAAACATCTAACAAACCCAAAGGGAGGAACATTTCATTGAAAGGAAGATGACTATATTCTTTAAAAATGTTAGTGTCATAAGAGACTGAAGAACTATTTCAGATTAAAGGGTCGTGACAAATTAATGTATGATTCTAGACTGTACTGGAGGAGAAAAATGCTATAAAAAAGAACATTATTGGGTTAACTGATAAAACTGGAATATGGATTAAAGTAATGCAACAATATTAAATTTACTTACATTGATAACTTTACTGTGATTATATAAAAGAATATCCCTATTTTCAGCCAATACACACCGGAATACTAGGACAATGGTATATGGCAACTTACTTTCAAATGACATGAAAATCTGTCTGTGTGTGTGTATGTGTTTAGGGGGTTGGAGAGAGAAAAAAGAATGAGAGAGGGAACATGAGTACAAATGCTAAAAGCATTTTAACAGTAACAATGTTAGGCTGGGCACGATAACTCAACTTGTAATTCCAGCACTTTGGGAGGCCAAGGCGGGCAGATCACCTGAGGTCAGGAGTTTGAGACCAGCCTGGCCAACACAGTAAAACCCCATCTCTACTAAAAATGTAAAAACTAGCTGGGCGTGGTGGCAGGTGCCTATAATCCCAGCTACTCAGGAGGCTGAGGCAAGAGAATGGCGTGAACCCGGGAGGCGGAGCTTGCAGTAAGCTGAGATCGCGCCACTGCATTCCAGCCTGGGCGACAGAGTAGGACTCAATCTATAAATAA
>NW_016810086.1:0-588 GCF_001698545.2 Rhinopithecus bieti | reverse complement strand
AGAAACTAGGACACAGATACACAAGGCAGACCACGTGCAGATACAGGGAGAAAACAGCCTTCTACATTCAGAAGAAACCAATCCTGTCACCCAGTCTGTGGTACTTTCTTTTTTTCTTTTTTTTTCACTTGTCATAGTTTTTTTTTTTTTTGACTTTTATTTTATGTTTGGGGACACACGTGCAGATTTGTTACATAGGTAAATGCCGGTCACATGGGTTTGTTGTACATATTATTTTAATCACCCAGGTATTAAACCCAGTATCCAATAGTTAATCCTTTTTGCTCCTCCCCCTTCTCTCACCCTCCCTGCTCAAGTAAACCCCAGTGTCTTTGTTTCTTTCTTTGTGTTTAAAAATTCTTATCTTTTAACCCCCACTTATAAGTAAGAGCATGTAGTATTTGGTTTTCTGTTCCTGCATTAGTTTGCTAAGGATAATAGCCTCTAGCTTCATCCATGTTCCTGCAAAAGACATGATCTCATTCCTTTTTATGGCTGTATAGTATTCCATGGTGTATATGTACCATGTTGTCTTCATCCAATCTCACTGATAGGCATTTAGATTGATTCTATGCCTTTGCTGTTGTG
>NW_016810085.1:0-459 GCF_001698545.2 Rhinopithecus bieti | reverse complement strand
AATTTGGGCAACTAATGACCTGTGTTCTACTCGGGAAGCTGGGAGGCAGGGACAGGAGATCTTTCATATAAGTGAGGAACACAACAGCCAAACGGAAAGTTTATGGTGAGAAACCTGACAGTGAAGTCAGAGACAAAACCATACCTTTTTTTCTTTTACTTTTTCTTTTCTTTTTCTTTCTTTCTTCCTTTCTTTCTTTTCTTTTCTTTTTTTTTTTTTTTTTTTTTTTTTACATAGGTTCCCGCTATGTTGCCCAAGCCAGTCTCCCACTACTGGGCTCAAGTGATCCAACCCGCCTGGCCTCTCAAAGTGCTGGGATTACAGGCATTAGCCACTATGCCCAATCAAAATCGTTTCTTTAATCAGAAGACTACCTACCCCTTGCTCCTCTACTAAAAATTCTGAAAGGCTGGGCAAGGTGGCTCACGCCTATAATCCCAGCACTTTGGGAGGCCAAGG
>NW_016810084.1:0-460 GCF_001698545.2 Rhinopithecus bieti | reverse complement strand
AACAGCTGTGTAACTTAAAGCAAATTGCTTAACCTTTCTGGGCCCAGAGGTTAAGCTCTAGGAAGTGCTTCCATGTAGGCTTCCTTGAGGTAGGAACAGGGATTTTTAATTATATGCAAATTAAGGGGTGGTTTATGCAGAAATTCCTAGGAAGAAGGCAGTAACTTCCAGGTCATCCGGTCATTGCCATGGAAAGCAAAACTCAGGCAAAGATGCCACTGGCTACAGAGTTTCTGGCTGGCAAGCCACACTCCAAGGATCCTGTAACATGATCTCCCTCCGATATCTGATCAGGGGTCATGAAGCCCTGGTGCCAACCTGAGCTGTCTGGTTTCTTTAAGCAGCTGAGCCTGTAAATGAGGGACTAAAGAGAAACAATAAGAAAAATAATTTTTCCAGCTATTTCATCAGGGCTGTCCTGGTAACATTTTAATATTAAAAAATGCTTAAAATTGGCCGG
>NW_016810083.1:0-576 GCF_001698545.2 Rhinopithecus bieti | reverse complement strand
TGATCTAGTACACCAACCTATTTTCTACTTTATCTGTTTTCTTAGAATGCTATCTTCACATACAACATTAAAAATGAATTTTTCAGAATTGTGTTGTAATTTTAATAGTGTTTGCTTGATATAGATAGTGCTGTTGTTCATTGCATGATTATTATAGGATTGTACTTTTGATTATTATAAAGGATATTCTTTGCTTTACTTGGTGGTTTTTGCTGTAAATTTTTCTTGTAGAAAATTAATATTGCCACATCTGCTTTCTTTTTTATAGATTTGCCTGGTTTACCCATATTTATGCTTTATTTTTTTTAACATTTTGTGACATTTTGGTGTAGGTATATTTCTCATTGTTAGGTTTTTTCTATTCAAATTTCTCTAATACTCATTTTCTAATTGGTGAATTTAACCCATTTTCATATTAACTGTGATAACTGCTGAGTTTGTACTTCTTCCTGCCATCTGATTTTATGTTTTCTATTCATTGTGCTTTTCAAAATTATTTTCTTGATACTTACTGAATTGTTAGCTATATCCCATTTCTGTATTTCCTGGTGGTTTTCTTAAATTATTAGCAAATAT
>NW_016810082.1:0-1098 GCF_001698545.2 Rhinopithecus bieti | reverse complement strand
TCAAAGCGACCATTTCATCTAGCTGGACTGAGGTGGCCTGCTAGCTGGAGTGAAGAATGAGTTTCCCATTCCCAGGTCTGCCACTGAGACACCCCGGGCCCCACGGGGACCTCAGACTGACTCGGACACTGGACCCCTCCCACAATCCCAGGCTCCCCAGCCTGACCTGCACATCCATCACGTAGCAAAGCAGGACTTCACCACAGTTTCTGACCCAGGACAGCAACTGAGTGTGCCAAACAATTTACCTCTGCTCAAGGAGCCTCCAGATGATTCATTGAGCAAGTCTCCTGACACCCTGCGATTTTCAAGAGCACAGAGAATCTGGAGCATCTGGCCTGTCACCTTCACTTGTTGATTCTGTGTCTCTGTGTGGCGAGGAGGCAACCTCACAACTGTGGTGGGTACTCTCTTCCTGCATGCGTGAGAGAAACCCTTCATGGTGCCAAGCAGCAGACGTTTGGGGCATGTTTCTGAAGAGCAGAAGCGAGTTCTCAGCAGAACCCGTGTTTCCGTGAATCAAGCTATTGTTAAGGGCCTGTGACTGCTCTCCCTTGCCAGTCCCATCTGGGACGTGGCGTCTTCAGTATCAGCAGATTCTGCCAGTCCTCAGACACCGGCAGACCCGTGTCAGTGCAGTCAGCGTCACAATGGTACACCCTCCGTGAAGCCAAGAGGCCTGAATTCAGGGGGAGGGAGAGGAGAAAGGGAGGTCATTTATGGATGCAGATCTGAAAAAAATCCCCTAACCGCCCCTCTGGGTGCTCTTAGACCTTCCCGTTCCTTCTAGCTTTCCTTTCCATTGCATCTCAAGGCTCTTTGACCTCAATCAGATTGCAAACCACCCTCAGATGTCAGCCGTGATCACTGACCAAGATGAAGACATGCTAAGCTACATGATCAACTTGGAGGTGAGGCCGGGAAGACTAAGGCTGGAGGGTTGAGTGCGGGAGGCTAAGGGAGATAATTGACTGCTGCAAGCAACAGTGGGCACCTCACCCAAAAAGGTGTTGAAGCTGTCTCCACCTTGTCCTGACAGCTGAAAGAAGCGAAGCATCCCATTCATCTCTGCCAGATCATGTTGTTCTTTTGGAGTAA
>NW_016810081.1:0-1098 GCF_001698545.2 Rhinopithecus bieti | reverse complement strand
TTTGAGATGAAGTCTCACTCTGTTACCCAGGCTGGAGTGCAGTGTCACCGTGTTGGCTCACTGCAACCTCCATCTCCTGGATTCAAGCAATTCTTCTGCCTCAGCCTCCCAAATAGCTGGGATTATAGGCACCCACCACCATTCCCTGCTAATTTTTGCATTTTTTTAGTAGAGACAGGGTTTCACCACGTTGGCCAGGTGCCTGGCCATAAAATATTACTTATAATCAGGCTTCGCATGGTGGCTCACACCTGTAATCCCAGTACTTTGGGAAGCCAAGGCAAGTGGATCACTTGGGGTCAGGAGTTTGAGACCAGCCTGGCTAACATGGTGAAACCCCATCTGTACTATAAATACAAAAATTAGCTGGGCATGGTGGCACATGCCTGTAATCCCAGCTACTCAGGAAGCTGAGGAAGGATAATCATCCTTCCTGCTCACTTTTGGTTTCTATTTGCATGGAATATCTTTTTCCACCTCTTTACGTTAAGTTTATGTGAGTCCTTATGTGTTAGGTCAATCTCTTGAAGACACCAAATACTTGGTTGGTGGATTTTTATCCATTTTGCCATTCTGTATCTTTTAAGTGGCGTATTTAGGCCATTTACATTCAATGTTAATATTGTATATTCCCACTTACAAGTGGGAACTAAGCTATGAGGGCACAAAGGCAAACATAATAGACTCTGGGGACTCAGAGGGAAGGCCAGGAGAAGAGTAAGGGATACAAGAATACACAATGGGTACAGTGTACACTGCTCGGGTGAATGGGTGCACCAATCTCAGAAATCACCGCTAAAGAACTTATCCATGCAACCAAACACCACCTGTTCCCAAAAATCTATTGAAATAATTTTAAAAAATAATGTGCTAGAAAAACACACAAAATATAACTACTTATAACACTTTTTTTTTCTTAACAGCAACAGAATAAAGGAGTAAGAAGACTGTGAGAAGACTGAATGATTTCATAGATCCTGTTGCAAGAAGGCAGAAAAACCTCATGGAAAATAGCATTTTCTTAATTGCATTTATTTGTTGATTCTATAAAGTCTAAGAAACTTTAATACTGCTTAATTTATTTTATTAAAGAAAAAA
>NW_016810080.1:0-1097 GCF_001698545.2 Rhinopithecus bieti | reverse complement strand
GTTGAAGGTCTTTTCTGCATCTACTGAGATAATCATGTGGTTTTTGTTGATGGTTCTGTTTGTGGGATGGATTACGTTTATTGATTTGCATATGTTGAACCAGGCTTGCATCCCAGGAATGATGCTGACTTGATCATGGTGGATAAGGTTTTGATGTGTTGCTCAATTCAGTTTGCCAGTATTTTATTGAGGATTTTCACATCGATGTTCATCAGGGATATTGGTCTAAAATTCTTTTTTTGTTGTTGTTGTGTCTCTGCCAGGCTTTGGTATCAGGATGATTCTGGCCTCACAAAATGAGTTAGGGAGGATTCCCTCTTTTTCTATTGATTGGAATACTTTCAGAAGGAGTGGTAACAGCTCCTTTTTGTACTTCTGATAGAATTTGGCTGTGAATCTCTCTGGTCCTGGACTTTTTTTGGTTGGTAGGTTATTAAATATTACCTCAATTTTAGACCCTGTTATTAGTCTATTCAGAGATTCAACTTCTTCCTGGTTTAGTCTTGGGAGGGTGTATGTGTCCAGGAATTTATCCATGTCTTTTAGATTTTCTAGTTTGTTTGTGAAGAGATGTTCATAGTATTCTGTGATGGTAGTTTGTATTTCTGTGGGATCAGTGGTAATATCCCCTTTATCATTTTTTTATTGCATCTCTTTGATTCTTCTCTCTTTTCTTTTTATTAGTCTGGCTAGCGATCTATCAATTTTGTTGATCTTTTCAAAAAACCAGCTCCTGGGTTCATTGATTTTTTGAGGGGTTTTTTGCTTCTCTGTCTCCTTCAGTTTTGCTCTGATCTTAGTTATTTCTTGCCTTCTGCTAGCTTTTGAATGTGTTTGCTCTTGCTTCTCTAGTTCTTTTAGTTGAGATGTTAGCGTGTAGATTTTAGATCTTTTGTGCTTTCTCTCATTGGCATTTAGTGCTGTAAATTTCACTTTACACACTGCTTTAAATGTGTCCCAGAGATTCTGGTATGTTGTGTCTTTGTTCTCATTGGTTTCAAAGAACATCTTTATTTCTGCCTTTATTTTGTTATTTACCGATTACTCCTTCAGGAGCATGTTGTTCAGTTTCCATATAGTTGTGCAGTTTTGAGTGA
>NW_016810079.1:0-280 GCF_001698545.2 Rhinopithecus bieti | reverse complement strand
TATTTTTTGTTTTTTTTCTGAGGCAGAGTCTCACTCTGTCGCCGGGGCTGGAGTGCAGTGGCCGGATCTCAGCTCACTGCAAGCTCCGCCTCCCGGGTTTACGCCATCCTCCTGCCTCAGCCTCCCGAGTAGCTGGGACTACAGGCGCCACTTCGCCCGGCTAGTTTTTGTATTTTTAGTAGAGACGGGGTTTCACCGTGTTGGCCAGGCTGCTCTCAAACTTCAGACTTCAGGTGACCCGCCAGCCTCGGCCTCCTAAAGTGCTGGGATTACAGGCTTG
>NW_016810078.1:0-514 GCF_001698545.2 Rhinopithecus bieti | reverse complement strand
GACTCTGCGCTCCAGAATATCCCTTTGCAGATTCCACAAAAACAGTGTGACCAAACTGCTCAATGAAAATAAGGTTTAACTCTGTGAGTTAAATTCACCCATCACAAAGCTGTTTCTCAGAAAGCTTCCTTCTTGTTTAAATCTGAGGATATTTCCTTTTTCACCATAGGCTTCAATGTTCTCCAAAATAACTCCTCGCAGATACCAAAGGAACAGTGAGGATGAACTTCTCAATTACAAATAGATTAAACACTATGAGAGGAATACACGCATCACAGAACCGTTTCTCAAGGAGCTTCTCTTCAGTTTTCATCTGAAGTTATTTGCTTTCTCACCATAGGCCTCTAGGAGCTCCTGAATATCCCTTTGCAGATTCCATAAAAACAGTGCTACCAAACTGCTCTAAGAAAATAAAAGTGTAATTCTGTGTGATGAATTCATGCATCCCAAAGAAATTTCTCCAAAATCTTCTTTCTAGTTTTTATCTCAGGATATTTCCTTTGTCACCATCGGC
>NW_016810077.1:1896216-1899310 GCF_001698545.2 Rhinopithecus bieti | reverse complement strand
ACGCTCTGTCCCCAGAAGTGGAGTCTACAGAGACAGGCAGGCCTCCTTGAGCTGCGGTGGGCTCCACCCAATTCGAAATTCCCGGTGGCTTTTTTTACCTACTTAATCCTCAGCAAGGGTGGGCGCCCATCCCCCAGCCTTGCTACCGCCTTGCAGTTAGATCTCAGACTGCTGTGCTAGCAATGAGGGAGGCTCTGTGGGCGTGGGACCCTCCGGGCCAGGTGTGGGATATAATCTCCTGGTGTGCTGTTTGCTAAGACCCTTTGTAAAGTACACTATTAGGGTGGGAGTTACCTGATTTTCCAGGTGTTGTATGTCTCAATTTCCCTTGGCGAGGAAAAGGAATTCCCTTCCCCCTTGTGCTTCCCAAGTGAGGCGATGTCTCGTCCTGCTTCAGCTCTCGCTAGTCGGGCTGCACCAGTGAACTAGCATTGACTGTTTGACATGCCCCAGTGAGATGAACCTGGTACCTCAGTTGAAAATGCAGAAATCACCCGTCTTCTGTGTCACTCACGCTGGGAGCTGGAGGCTGGAGCTGTTCCTATTCAGCCATGATGGGCGCCCCCCCCCATAAAACTTTTAATCTGCCCCAACTCTGTATCCAGAAGTTCTTCCCAAAGAAGAGATGCTTTATCTTTGATCGGCCTGTTCACCGCAAGAAGTGTGCCCAGCTCACGAAACCACGTGATGAAGAGCTGGACCCCGAATTTGTGCAAGAAGTAGCAGACTTCTGTTCCTACATCTTGAATAATTCCAAAACTAAAACTCTTTCGGAGGCATCAAGGTCAACAGGCCTTGTAAGTCCCCTTCCTAGTACTTCTGCTCATTGTTTAAGACTAGGGGAGCATAGAATATCTTCCACCTAGTTTCAGCTTTGAAAAATCCCAATCTACTACTATATTTATGTTAAATTCTAGATGGCACAAATGTTTCTAATATATATTGTTAGTCAAATTTCCAGTCTAGGAAAAGGCCAAGAGAAAAAAAGTTCTATTGCTTAAAATTGCCCTAGTGAACTGGACTTGCACATGCAATACAGTAGCCCCTAGACAAGTGTGTCTATGTAAACATAAATGTAAATAATTTAAATAGGGAAAATTTAAAAGTCAGTTCACATGGCTGTAATTCAAGGACTCATATCTACATGTACTTAGTGGCTAGCACACTGAACAGCACATATAGAATATTTCCAGCATTACAGAAAGCACTTTTGGACAAAACTGTGGTAAAATAAACTAAATGGATGACTCCTTTTAACTGGAATAGTGTCATTTGTTTCATACACATTGATCAAATGCTTACTATGAATAGACTGAAGATACAGACATAAATGAAATAGATATGGTTCCTGTCCTAACGGTGCTTGGGGTTAAAATGGATGCAAACATTCAATTAACACAAGTCTAAGTAATGTAGTACAAGAACTCAAGTACAACAAATGTTGGTATGCATGTATATCTTCTGAGGATCTTACCAAAGAGAAAAGTCTAATTCAATAGATCTTGGACAGGGTCTGAGAGTCTGTATTTCTAGCAAGCTTCTAGGTGATACTGAGGACATTGATGCTGTGAGGAAAACAGATGGTATTTGACATGCTCAGAATTACATGGAATAGAGACTTTCTTTACTATAAGAAACATTAGCATCTGTTCTCCATATGCAGGTCTAAAGAGCCTGGTGCTCACCTATGTCAATGGCATTAGCAGTAATGATCTGCCCTGCTGGAGTATGTAGTCCTGGCCTTGCCCAGATAGAGACTCAGCTGCAGTGCAAAAGACTATTGCCCACTACGAACAGCAGATGGACCAGAAGGTGCAACTCCCCACGGAAACCTCCAGGAGCTGCTGGACCTGCACAGGGACAGTGAGAGAGGAGCCACTGAAGTCTTCATCAGGAGTTCCTTCAAAGATTTGGACCATCTATTTCAAAAAGAGCAGTAATTTTTGTCTCAAATTTATACAGTTTAGGGTCATGGAAGCCAATATACTACAAGGAAAGAAAGTGAATATCTATTTTGTTAGAAGTAATTCTTCCTAGCTTCCATTCCAAGCAGGGCATAGTCCAAACTCGGACCCCAGTAACCTTCCTGATCTAGCTGCTTTGCTAGAGTTAATCCTTTTGGGTAAACCACATCCTTGGTAATATCCCTAACTATAATCTAAGAGATTATCATTAGTGTTCAGTTGTGTCTCCAAGACTCTCAGGTAGCTCTTCAGGTAGCAGTGGTGAGACTAGCTGAATAGATTAAAACTTGGGTTATTCATTTCTGTAGCCAAATCTCCTGATGAGGATAACTTAGGTATTGTTTTTGCCTTTTGGGAGAAGGAAATATGGGCCTGATAGGTTTCTAAGAAGTCTCTTCAGGCTGAAGTGCTTCGTCACTTATCAAATGTTCCCTTATCAGACCTTGAAACCCCAGCTCTCCCACATCCTGTTTGTCCTATATTCTTAAATTCCCACATGAAACACCTTCTTTCCATAATGATTAATGGTGGATTTGTTTCCATGACCAAATCCAGACTGATTCACCAACATTTTGTATCATAATATAATTCTAATAGAGAATGATTCCAACACTCCCGAAAGTGTTCACTGTTCTGTGCCCCTACACTTTTCCCACAATATGAGCACTGGGTAAAAACAGATGAGTGATTTAACTAGAAGATGGTGTCTATAAAGCCATGGTCTGACGACACTGATTTAGGTCATTTTTATTCTATACAGATATACAACGCTATGTAACTTCTTCATATATTCTCTCATCCTGAACACATGTTTTATAAATATGTATGGAATTTCAAAACAGGCCTGGCATGGTGCCTCATGCTTATAATGCCAGCACTTTGGGAGGCCAAGGCAGGTGGATCGTTTGAATCTAGGAGTTTGAGACCAGCCTGGGAAACATGGCAAGACCCCATCTCTACCAAAAAAAAAAAAATTAGTCAGATGTTGTAATGTGTGCCTGTGGTCCCAGCTATTCAAGAGGCTTAGGCAGGAGGATCACTTGAGCTGAGGAGGCAGAGGTTGCAGGGAGCTGAGGTTGCACCACTGCACTCCAGCCTGGGTGACAGACCCAGACTCTGTCTCAAAAAAA
>NW_016810077.1:1890026-1896044 GCF_001698545.2 Rhinopithecus bieti | reverse complement strand
AAAAAAAAAAAAAAAAAAAAAAAAAAATCAAACCAGAAATTAGGAAAAATATTTTTTTAAACTCAACTCTTTATTATGGTAAAAAGAATTTTGATAATTTCAACAAATGGTTTATTTTGAATTTCCTATACCACTAACTGTACACTGATATGTTTACTTACAATGCATTGCATTATTTTGTACTGATTGCTAAAAGCAACTGGATGAGCAAAATCATAATTAAATTGTAAGAAAATTAATATGCAACACATAATTGATAAGATACAACAGGGAAATCTTACAAAACAATGTATAATAATGCAGCTGCAAAATAATCACTGTTCTCTCACATTATTAATTTTTTTGTCATATCCTCCAACAAGAACATTGTTTACTATGTTATATTTGGTTCACAGTGCAGTCTTCTCTTGATAATCATACTATGTTCTATTAAATGGAATTCTCTTGACTGGGGTTTGTACATTTTTTAAAAGGTGAATTAATGTTAGGAAGGATGTGAAGGATGTGAATCTGAGTAGTCAGAGAAAGGGTTAGCATCGTGGATAACATTATTTTAATTCCAACAGCCTTCTGTTTCTTGCTGCTTCCATGATATTTGGCAATAATTCGGGGCAATTGTTTCCAAATAGTTCTATAAGTCCCCTACACTTCACCCAATGGTGGGAACAGTGACAAAACAAGAAACAGGCAAAGTCAGTGGAACTCCTGCTTCAATCAGAGCAATTCCACTTCTTATTTGTTTCCTATACTAGCATTTCATGCACAGTTTTATTTGCAAAAAATGTTCTGGTGCTACCGTAATTTTGAAAAACACTGATAAAGGGCATAGGTGCTAATTAACTTTTAGCAAGAAAGATTTAATTAACAAAACATGTAATCTTTGACTCAGAAAATAGTGGATATTCTAAAGACTTCCTATCCTTTTTTACCTTCTATTTTGCAGAAATGTGGGCGCATCTTATTATTATATAATGTCTGGATCCTTACTGGATTTCACATGGAGCCTTATTAGAAAATTAGTAATACATTTGTTCTGGCCAAAAAATGGCTCAAAAATATAATGGAAATAAGTTTAACTCTATTTTTAAAGAAAGGAAGTATTTCATTAAAATATGCAAATGCACTATGACTTTTAATACAATTAAAATACGTAGCAATGAACTACTCTCTACCCTTCCCATGACAGAAGAGATCCAACAGCAGTGGCTGTAGCCAGATTAGCCTTGGTGAGTGGAAGTCCATGTTGCTGAGCCCATGCATAACCTCCATCCCTGCCACTATGGCCACTTTGTTCATGGGACCATTGATGATGATGGGGTGGCTGGGGAAAGAGGCTGAGTGGTGTCCACAGAACGAGTCATCCTATCCACTTGGTTATTAAAATCCTTCTCTGCTGAGGTCACCTGTTGGTGAGCACTCACATGGAATACAAATATCTTCACAATTTCTGACCACTCAGAGAGGTCCCTCCACATACTTCTTCCCCAAATTTCTTTGTCATCAATTTTCTAATCATGTTTCTTCCACGTCACTGATTATCCAGCCAAACCATTGGCTACAGCCCAATAATCAGTATATAATCACACATCTGGCCATTTCTCATTCCATGCAAAGTACACAGTCAGGTGCACTGCTCAAAGTTCTGCCCACTGGGAAGATTTCCCTTCACCACTGTCCTTCAGGGATGTCCTAGAAAGGGGCTGTAGTGCTGCAGCTGTCCACTTTTGGGTGGTGCCTGCATATCATGCAGAACCATCTGTGAACCAGGCCCTGGTCTTCTCTTCCTCTGTCAACTGATCATAGGGAACTCCCCATGAAGTCATCGGTGCAGCCTAGGGGAGAGTAGGCAGGGTGGCAGGAGTGGAGACCATGGGCATTTGAGCCACTTCCTCATGTAACTTACCTGTGCCTTCAGGACCTGCTTGAGACTGATCATGAATATGCCACTTCCATCTGATTGTGGAATGCTGCTGTGCACAACCCAATTTGTGGCCAGATAGGTCAGAGAGCACCCAGTTCATAATAGGCAGTTTGGGTTACATGGTGACTTGACCTATAGTCAAAGGTTCATTTTCCACCAAAATCCAGTAACAGGCCAAGAGTTGTCTCTCAAAAGGAGAGTCGTTATCTGCAGAAGATGGCAGGGCCTTGCTCCAAAATCCTAGAGGTCTCTGCTGTGATTCACCTATGGGGGCCTGCCAAAGGCTCCAATCAGCATCCCTATCTGCCACTGACATCTCAAGTAGCATTAGATCTGCTGGGTCATATGGCCCAAGTGACAGAGCAGCTTGCACAGCAGCCTAGACCTGTTGCAGAGCCTTCTCCTGTTATGGACCCCACAAAAAACTGTCAGCCTTTCGAGTCATTCAATAAATGGGCTGGAGTAACAGACCCAAATGAGAAATGTATTGCCTCCAAAATCCAAATAGACATACTAGTAATTGTGCCTCTTTCTTGGTTGTAGGAGGAGTCAAATGTAGCAACTTATTCTTCATCTTAGAAGGAATATTTCAGCAGGCCCCACACCACTGGACCTGTAGAAATTTTACTGAGGTACAAGGTCCATGAATTTTAATCAGATTTAGTTCCTGTCCTCTGGGATGAAAATGCCTCACCAATAAGTTCAGTGTGTTTGCTACTTCTTGCTCACTGGATCCAATCAGCATAATATCATCAATGTAATGGACCAGTGTGGTATCTTGTTGAAGTAAAAATCAATCAAGGTCTTTTCAAACGAGATTCTGACACAAAGCTGGTGAGTTGATATACCCCTGAAGTAGGACAGTAAAAGTATATAGATGGCCTTGCCAGTTGAAGACAAATTGCTTCTGGTGGGCCTTATGGACAAGAATGGAGAAAAAGGCATTTGCCAAATCAATGGCTGCATGCCAGGTACCAGGAGATGTGTTAATTTGCTCAAGCAATAAAACCACATCTGGTACAGCAGCTGCCATTGGAGTCACCACTTGGTCAAGCTTACAATAATCCAGTGTCATTCTCCAAGATCCATCTGTCTTCTGCACAGGCCAAATAGGAGAGTTGAATGGGGATGTGGTGGGAATCACCACCCCTGGGTCTTTCAAGTCTTTTATGGCGGCACTAATATCTGCAATCCCTCCAGGGATGTAATATTGTTTTTGATTTACTATTTTTCTAGGTAGATGCAGCTCTAATGGCTTCCATTTGGCCTTTCCCACCATAATAGCCCTCATCCTATCAGTCAGGGAGCCAAAGTGGGGGTTCTGCCACCTGCTAAGTCTGTCTATGCCAATTATGCATTCTGGCACTGGGGAAATGACCACAGGATGAGCTCACAGACCCATTGGACCCACTGTAAGTCGGACCTGAGCTAAAACTCCATTAATTACATGACCTTTGTAAACCACTACTTTAACAGGAGGACCACAGTGACATTTTGGGTCTCTTGGAATCAATATCAGCTCAGAGCCAGTGTCCAGTAGTCCCCAAAATATCTGATCATTTCCCTTACCCCAATGCACACTTAACCCGGTAAAAGGCTGGAGGTCTCCTTGGAGAAGGATGAAAGAAAGATTCACTGCATAAATTGTCAGCAGTGTAATGGAGTCCTTCCTCAAGAGGACCGAGCCTCCCCTTTGTTCAAGGAATTCTGGGTCTGTAAACTGGCTCAAGTCTGGAAATTGATCAATGGGCCATGATTCTCTGTTTTTATACTTCAAATTAGTCTTTAGAATTTGACCAGAAGTTTTCTGCTTATATAAATTAAGTAGGAATGCAGTAGGCTCCCTATCGATTTCATATCTAGGAACACCGTGATTAGTCAATGCCACAGCCCTACATGAGTCAGACTATTCTGCTTGCCACTTTGTCTCTTCTGTCCATGGTAGCTACACCCACCTTGCCTTTGACGGTTGAGTCCTGCCACTTGGCCCCTGCCACTTCAGGATCCAATTATTCTCATTGTATTTAAATTTTGTATTTGAGCGACTGAAGTTCCCAATGTTAGATCTGATAGACAGAGAAGAGCAATTATGGGCTCTACAAAGATGCAGGTGCTGCCCTCACAAAGCTATTTTGCAAGACATTGGTCAAGAGTATATCTTCTGAACCCTCCCAGCTGGGTTGAGTAGGTCTAAAGTGACTAATCCCCTCCACCACCCAAATCTCCCTAAGCCTTTGGAGCCCTTCCCCTACATTAAATCGAGGGAGGTCAGGCATTTCCAGCTCACTGACAGTGGGCCATCTTTTAATCTATATTTCAGCTAACCAAGCAAATAAACTATTAGGACATTTTTCTAACTCCCCAAGCTGCAACATTAAATGCAGAGTCTTGACTTAGTAGGCACAAATCAATATATTCAGCCTGATCCAACTCTGTGTTCTTTCCACCATTATCCCACACCCTTAATATCCATTCCCATGGCTGTTCTCCAGATTTTTGTTTATATAAATTAGAAAACTCAAGCAGTTCTTTTTGAGTGTAGCACACCTGCTCATGGGTCACACTCTCAACTTCATGTGTAGGGGCCCACCAGGACTTTAGTCTAGTTATAGGTCTAGAAGCAAACAGGGGTGTTGGGGGTGGCTCCTGAGGAGAGAGAATCAACATTATCTTGCCTGGCAACTGCCTCAGGGGAGGCCATCACTGTTGCCTCAGGCAGCACAGGGTTTATCCCCTTAGACAAATGTGAAAAGGCTGATGGCAGCCTGGGTTGGGGAGGGTATGTTGCTATTACTGGGGATGGGGAAGCTGTTTCTTCTGGCAAAAATGTTTCATCAGTGTTTACAAACTCGGTGTCTCCAGCTTCATCAGGGTTCACCCACATGTTCCCATTCCAAGTTGCATGCTCCCGTTCTTTTCCAATCAATGACCTCACTTTAACAATAGACACCTCATGGGGCTGTGCATGCACCTTTCATTGCAGGTCAGCCACTTGCATGATAAGAGCTGTGTCTGTTTTTCCACGATTTCAGCTCTTTCTCTACAGGAGATAATTATCTTACTCAGGGCAGTGTTAGCAGATTTGAGGCTCAGTATCTGCTTCTGAATCCAGGAGACAGAACCCCTGAATTTATCATTTACTTTCATCACTTTGTCCACTAAACTTAGGAGCAACTAACCAGCTTCATTATGTTCCGTGGCTCTCCACATATGGTCAAAGTTATTATGTATAGAGTCACTAAACTCCTTGCCTCTCATGAGGAATGAATCAGGAGTATCAAATGCATTTATTTTGCATAACTCTCCAAACAGTTCATGCCAAGGACTATCAGTGTTTTCCATACTATTAGAAGTAGAGTCCTTAACATTTTGGGGTCTAATAATATTAAGCAGCCAACTCCAGAAACCTCAAAACCAAAAAAGAACTCCATCCTTAATATTCTGTTCCTTTAGAACCACTCCTAGTACCAAAATCTGTATTAGTCAGGGTTCTCTAGAAGGACAGAACTAATAGGATAGATATGTACATGAAGGGGAGTTTATAAAGGAGTATTAAATTTACACAATCACAAGGTTCCACAATAGGCCATCTGCAAGCTGAGTAGCAAGGAAGCCAGTCAAACTTCCAAAGCTGAAAAACTTAAAGTCTGATGTTCAAGGGCAGAAAGCACCCAGCACAGGAGAAAGATGTAAGCTGGGAGGCTAGGTCAGTCTAGTCTTTTCACATTTTTCTACCTGCTTTATATTTAGGCCATTCTGGTAGCTGATTAGATGGTATCCACCAGATTAAGAGTGGGTCTACCTTTCCCAGCCCACTGACTCAAATGTTAACCTCCTTTGACAACACCCTCACAGCCACACCCAGGATCAATACTTTGCATCCTTCAGTCCAATCAAGTTGACGCTCAGTGTTAATCTATCACAAAAAGTATAGCTATTCTTGCTCTTTTTTGGCCTCCATTAGCATGGAATATCTTCTTCTATTTCTTTATTATCATTCTATGTGTGTCTTTGTAGGGGAAGTATGTTTCTTGTAGGTTTTGTGTGTGTGTGTGCGTTTTTTTTTTTTTTTTTTTTTTTTTTTTTTTTTTTTTTTT
>NW_016810077.1:1877772-1889785 GCF_001698545.2 Rhinopithecus bieti | reverse complement strand
TTTTTTTTTTTTTTTTTTTTTTTTTTTTTTTTTTTTTGAGACAGAGTTTTGCTCACTGCAACCTCCACCTTCCAGTTTCAAGAGTTTCTCCTGCCTCAGCCTCCCAAGAAGATGGGATTACAGGTACCTGCCACCACACCCCGCCAATTTTCGTATTTTTAGTAGAGATGGGGTTTCACCATTTGGCCAGGCTGGTCTCGAACTCTTGACCTTGTGATCCACCAGCCTTGGCCTCCCAAAGTGCTAGGATTTCAGGCATCAGCCACCACACCTGGCCTGGGTCTTTTCTTTTGTTTTTTTGTTTGTTTGCTTGTTTTGTTTTGAGACGGAGTCTCACTCTGTCGCCCAGGCTGGAGTGCAGTGGTGCGATCTCAGCTCACTGAAAGCTCTGCCTCCTGGGTTCATGCCATTCTCCTGCCTCAGCATACTGGGTAGCTGGGACTACAGGCACCTGCTACCACGCTCAGCTAATTTTTTTGTATTTTTATTAGAGACAGGGTTTCAACATGTTAGCCAGGATGGTCTCGATTTCCTGACCTCATGATCTGCCTGCCTTGGCCTCCCAAAGTGCTGGGATTACAGGCATAAGCCACCACACCCAGCCTGGGTCTTTTTTTAAAAATCCATTCAGGCACTCTGTCTTTTGATCGGATAGTTTAGTCCATTTACATTTAATGTTACTAATAAGTAAGGACCTACTCCTGCATTTTGTTATTTTTTTCTGATTGTTTTGTAGTCTTTTCTTTTTTTCCTTAGATTATTCCTGTCTTCCTTTTACTGAAATTGATTTTCTCTGATGGTACAATTTAATTTCTTGTTTTTTACTTTTTGTGTAGTCATTGCATGTTTTTCTGATTTAAGCTTAGTACTAGCTTATAACCCATTATTTTAAATTGATGACTACTTAACACTAATTGCATAAACAAAGAAGCAAAAGAAAACTAATAAAACTCTACACTTTATCTCCCCACTTTGTAATTTTTTGTTGTTTCTCTTAATGTCTTAGTATACTAAGTCTTGAATAATTGTTGTAGTTCTTATTTTTTATTGGTAATATCCTGGGTTTTTCTGTATATCTTATGTTACTAGTGAGTTTTGTAACATCAGACAATTTTTTATTGCTCAATAACACCCCTTTCTTTCAGATTGAAGAACTCCCTCTAGCATTTCTTGTAGGACAGGTCTGATGCTGGTGAAATCTCTTAGCTTTTGTTTCTTTGGGAAAGTTTGTATTTCTCCTTCATGCTTGAAGGATATTTTTACTGGAGATACTATTTTGGGTAAAAGTATTTTTTTTTCTTCAGCACTTTAAATATGTCATGCCACTCTCTCTTAGCCTATAAGATTTCCAATGAAAAGATTTGAAAAGTCTGCTGACTGATGTATTGGAGCTCTACTGTATGTTGTTTGTTTCTTTTCTCTTGCTTCTTTTAGGGTTCTTTCTTTATCCTTGTCCTTTGGGAGTCTGATTATTAAGTACCTTGAGGTAGTACTGTTTGGACTAAATCTTCTTGGTGTTCTATAATCCTCTTATACTTGAATTTGATATTTTTCTCTAGGTTTGGGAAGTTCTTCAACATTATCCCTTTAAATAAACTTTCTACTCTTATCTCTTTCTCTACCTCCTCTTTAAGGCCAATAAATCTTAGATGTGCCTCTTTGAAGCTATTTTCTAGATTTAGTAAGCATGCTTCATTCTTTTGCATTGCTTTTTCCTGTGTCTCCTCTGGCTGTGTATTTTCAAATAATCTGTCTTCAAGCTCACTCATTCTTCCATTTGATCAGTTCTGCTGCTAAGAGACTCTGATACATTCTTCAGTATGTCAATTGCATTTTTCAACTCTAGAATTTCTGCTAGAGCCCTTTTAATTATTTCAACATCTTTGTTAAACTTATCTGATAGAATTCTTAATTCCTTCTCTGTGTTAACTTGAATTTGTTATTTTTTATTCTCTGTCTCAACAGTCATATATCTCTTTCTCCAGGATTTGTCTCTGGTGCCTTATATAGTTCACTTGGTGAGGCCATGTTTTCCTGGATGATCTTGATGCTGTGGATGTTTGTCAGTGTCTGGGCTTTGAAGAGTTAGGTAGTTATTATAATCTTCACAGTCTGGGCTTGTTTGTGGCATCTTTCTTTGGAAGGCTTTTCAGGTATTCAAAGGAATTTGGGCCTCAGCCCCAATAATGCTGTGGTTTTTTAATACTCCAAGGTACCATCTTGATGGTTAAGGATCAGATCCAGAAGATCTATCTGGACTGCCAGGAATATAATCTTGTTCTTTTCCTTTACTTTATCCCAAACAAATGGAGTATGTCTTTCTCTGTGCTGAGTCACCTGGAGCTAGGAGTGAGGTGACACAAGTACCACTGCAGCTACCACCACAGGGATTGCACTGAGTCAGACTTGAAGCCAGAATAGCACTGGGTCTTGACCAAGGTCCACTGTAACCACTACCTGGCAACTATCTATGTTCACTTAAGGACCTAGGGCTCTACAGTCAATAGGTAGTGAAGCCAGTCCGATTTCTGCTCTTCCCTTCAGAGCAACAAGTTCCCTCAGGTCCTGGGTGGGTCCAGAGATGCTGTCTGGGAGCCAGGGATTGGGATCAGAAATCTTAGAAATTTACCTGGTGTTCTATTCTACTGAGGTTAAGCTAACCTTCAACCCACAAGACAAAATCCCTCCCACTATTCCCTCCCTTTCCATAGGCAAAGGAGCCTCTCTCAATAGCCACCACCACTACCGGCCCATGAGGAGTTCTTCCAGGCCACTGCCAATATTCACTTAAAGTCCAAGGGCTCTTCAGTCAGCTTGTAGTGAATGCCAGGCCTGAGACTCACCCTTCAGGCCTGAGACTCACCACTCTGGTCTAGGGCAGGTCCAGAAATGCTGTCCAAAAGCTTAGGTCTGGACTCAGGGATCCCAACAGTCCACTAGGTGCTCTACCTCACTGGGGTCAAGCTGTACTTCAGGTACAAGACGAAGTCCTCTTCGCTTTTCTCTCTGCTTTTTGCAAGCAGGAGTCTTTCACCATAGCCACCAGAGCTGGGAACATGCTGTGTCTCACCTAAAACCAGCACATCTCCGGTCTTACCCAAGATCCACAACATACTACCTGGGTATCACTGTTGGTTATTCAGGTCCCAAGGGCTCTTTAGTCAGCACGTGATGAATCCTGCCAGGACTGGGTCATACTCTTTAGGGAAGCAGGTGCCTTTCTACTTTAGGGTATATCTAGAAATGTAGTCTGGGAGCTAGGGCCTGAAATATAGGGCTCAAGACTCTGCCAGTGTCCTATCCTATTGAGCTGACCTGGTATTGAAGATGCAAAATGAAGTCATCTTTACTCTTCACTCTCCTCTCCTCAAGGAGAAGGAAGGAGTCACTTTCATTGCTGTGAGCTGAGCTTCCTGGGGTTGGAGGAGGGGAGGTACAAGCACTCCCTTAGCTGCCTGGCTGGTATCTCCTTGGATCACATGCTACCCTAGTCCACCAGCTCTAAGCTCAGCCTAGCACTAAGACTTGCCTAGGAATTGAAGCCCTTGTGTCCTAGACTGCCTTTCAACTTTTCCTAGGACCCCAGAGCCCTTTAGCCCACAGTGACGAGGCTTGCCAAGAAACTCAAGTTTCAACTGCTGGGATGGGCAATTTCCCTCTGGCTAAGGCTTATCCAAATACTCCCTCCTTGGCGCAGGCACCAGCTGAGTTCAACATGATTTTGCTTTCCACTGTGACAAGGCAGCACTGAGTTCAATGCCAAGTCCCTTAGTCATTGTGCTTGCCCTCCTCCAAATACACAGATTCTCTCTCCATAATCGGTGAGGTAAGGCATTGATGATTGATGATTGAAGACTGTCTTTCCTACCCTCTTCAGTGACTCTTTTAGTGATATGAAGCTAAAACCAGATATTGTGATTGCTTACCTGATTTTGGTTTTATGATGATGTTTTGTGTATAGTTGTTAAAATTTGGTTGTTCCTGCAGTGGGGACAATCAGTGGAAAATTCTATTGAGCCATCTTGTTCTGCCATTTTCTAAATACCCTGATGAACTGATGCTAAAATCCTCAACAAAATACTAGTGAACCAAATTCAACAATACATCAAAAAAAAAAAATAATTTATTATGACTAAGTGGGATTTATCCCAGAGATGCAAGGATGGTTCAACATATGCAAACCAATCAATGTGAAATATCATATATATTACATGAAGAAAAAAGCAAATAATCATTTCAACTGATGCTGAAAAAGCATTTGATGAAATTCAACTTCCCTTCACAATAAAAAAACTTAAAAAACAGTATAGATGGAACATATCCCAACACAACAAAATCCATATATGACAGACTTACAATTAGTATCATACTAAACAGGAAAAACTGAAAGTCTATCCTCCAATACCTGGAACTTGAAAAGCATACCCACTTTTGCCACTGTTATTCAACATAGTACTGGAAGTCCTAGCTAAAGCATTCAGATAGGCAAAGAAATAAAGAGCATTCAAATTGAAAAGGAAGAAGTCAAGTTATTTTTGTTTGCAATTGATAGCTTATATTTGGAAAAACCTAAAGACTCCACAAAACATTCTTAGAACTAATAAATTAATTAATAAGTTTGCAGAATAAAAAATTAGCATATAAAATCTGTAGCATTTTATGTGCCAATAGCAAATAACCTGAAAAGAAATTAAGAAAGTCATTTCATTTATAATAGCTACAAATAAAATAATATACCTAGGGATACACTTAATCAAAGAAGTAAAAGATCTCTACAACACAAACCATAACACATTGATGTAAGAAATTGAAGAGGACTCAACAAATAGAAAGATATTCCATGTTCATGGATTTGAAGAATCAACATTTTTAACTGTCTACACTCCCTAAAGCAACTTACAGATTCAATAGACTATCAAAATATCAAGGACATTCTTCACAGAAATAGAAAAAAAAATCCTAAAATTTATATGAAACAACAGAAGAGCCAAAAGAAACCAAGCTATCCTGAGTGAAAAGAACAAAACTGGAGGAACCACATTACCTGACTGCAAATTATACTATAGAGCTATATAACCAAAAGAGCATGGTACTGGCATAAAAACATACAGGAGACCAATGGAAGAGAATAGAGAACCTAGCAATAAGTGTATACATCTCCAGTGAACCCATTTTCAGCAAAGGTGTCAAGAATATACACTGGGGAAAGGACAGTCCCTTTAATAAATGGTACTGGAAAAACTGGATATCCACATGCAGAAGAATGATATTAGACCCCTACTCTTGTTCTATACAAAAATCAGACCAAAATGGATTAAGATTTAAATTTAAAACCTCAAACTATAAAACTACTAAGAGAAAACATTGAGGAAACTATCAAGGGATTGGACTGGGCAAAGATTTCTTGAGTAATACACCACAGACACAGACACTATAGTCAATAATTAATTGTACATTTTAAAATAACTAAAAGAATATAATTGGATTGTTTGAAACAAAAAATGATAAATGCTTGAGAAGATGGATACCAAGTTTTTCAAGAGGTGATTATTACACATTGCATGCTTGTATCAAAGTATCTCATGTTCCCCATAAATATACATACCTGTTATATACCCACAAAAATTAAAAAATAAATTTAAAAAATAAAATAAAATGGACACTGGGCATGAAAAATCCCTAAGCAAACAAATTAACTGGGCCTTAAAAATAGCCTTAACCTTACTTAAACTACAAACATAAGTGAAAAGTTAACTTGGGTAATTTCTGGCAAATGTTTATGTTAGAAAAAAAAAGCTTAAGCTCAGCCAATTGAAAGAGTTAAAATATGCTATTCTGCCATATTGAATGTTTAAGCTAAAGACACTACAAAGATAGCAGGCTTTGATCATAATGCTGTTTCTTAAAAGCAGAATATGAAACTCCCATGTAAAAGACACACTCTCTATACTAGAAGGAAAGGCAACATTCTTGTATTTAGGATGAGAAGCTGAAACCAAGAGAATTCTGTACAGACCTTGTTAAAATAGTTTTATCTTTTAAGCCTCCCCAAATAATTTAGCTACTTCTTCAATGCCGATTGTTCTTTGTTTAATTCACTACATAAGTAACTAATTCTAACTGCTTCTTCGAGTCTTCATTTCTTTACATGGCTCTCGTGCCATGTAAAACATCCTAAGTGTCTTTCCTCTTAATCTTTCTTAGGTCAATTTTTGCACCCAGCAAGGACTCTAAAAGGATGGAGGTAGAAGTTTTTCTGCCCTGACTCAGTCATAAGCAGTGAAATAAAGTATGATTACAAGACTACAGACTTTCCAACAACGTAAACTAAAAAAGGCAATCCTGTCACTGCTAAAATAATTTATTTATTTTGCTTCCATAGTTGCCTTATAAATACTTGCCTCTGATGCTTTGTCATCCTAACACTGAACCTCCTTGGGTATGGTGCTTCCCAATTCATGTTTTCTTCCTCAAATAAACTCTAAACATCCATTGTGCCACAGATGTGTGTGTGTGTGTGTATGTGTATATATATATGTAATTATATATACACATATATATGAATACATACATACATACAGGTAGACCTCATTTTATTGCACTTCACTTTATTGCACTTCACAGACATTGTGTGTTTACAGGTTGAAGGTTTGTGGCAACCCTGTGTAGAGCAAGTCTATCAGTTTCAGCTTTCCAACAGCATGTGCCCACTTCAAGTCTCTGTGACACACTTTGGTAATTATCACAATATTTCAAACTTTTTCATGATTATTATACCTGTTGTGGTGATCTGCAACCAGTGATCACTGGCGTTACTATTGGAATTGTTTTGGTGCACCAAAAACAGAAACTAAAAATGTGTGTGTTCCCACTGCTCTACTCACCAGTTATTCCCCTGCTATTCTCCCTCTCCTTGGGCACCCATATTTTCTAGGACACAACAATATTGAAATTAGAACAGTTAATAAGTCTATAATGACCTCCAAGTGCTCAAGTGAAAGAAAAAGTTGCAAATCCCCTACTTTACATCAAAATCTAGATACGATTACGTTTAGTGAGGAAGGCATAGAAAGCCGAGATAGGCCTTATGTGGCTGCTACTAAGTTGTAAATGAAAAGAAAAGTTCTTGAATGAAATTAAAAATGCTATTTCAGTGAACTCACGAATGATGAGAAAGTGAGACATCCTAATCACTAATAGCAAGAAAGTTTTTGTGGTCTTTTATTGCTAACATTTTAGTGGAGACAGCATTAGAAACAGTGGAAAGTTTAGTGATAGATCAAAGCAGCCACAACTTTCCCTGAAGACCAATCCTAATCCAGAACAAGGCCATAGCTTTCTTCAATTCTATGAAGGCTGAGAGAGGTGAGGAAGCTGCAGAAGAAAACTTGGAAGCTAGCAGAGATTGGTTCATGACGTTTAAGGAAAGAAGTTGTATCTATAACAGAAAAGTGCAAGATGAAGCAGCAAGTGCTGATGTAGAAGCTGTAGCAAGTTATCCAGAAGATCTAACTAAGATAACTAATGAAGGCGGCTGCACTACACAACAGATTTTCAATGTAGAAGAAACAGCCTTGTATTGGGAAAAGATGCCATCTAGGACTTTCGTAGGTTAAGAGGAGAAGTCAATGCCTGAATTCAAAGCTTCAAAGGACAAGGTGACTCTCTTGTTAGAGGCTAATGCAGTTGGTAGCTTTAAATCAAATCCAATATTTGTTTACTATTTTGAAAATCCTAAGACCCTTCCCTGAAAATTGTACTAAATGTACTCAGCCTGTGGTCTATAAACGGGGCAACAAAGCCTATATGGCAGCACATCTGTGTACAGCATGGTTTAATGACTATTTGAAGCCCACTGTTAAGACATATGATTCAGAAAATATATATATATTCCAAAATATTACTGCTCATTGACCATGTACCTGGTCACCTTAGAGCTCTGATGGAGATGTATAGGGAAATTGATGTTGTTTTCATGTCTATTAACACAGCATGCATTCTGTAGCCCACGGATCAAGAAATAATTTCAACTTTCAATTCTCATTACTTAATAAGTACATTTTGTGAAGTTATTAGCTGCCACAGATAGCAGTAATTCCCCTGATAAATCTGGGCAAAGTAAATCGAAAACCTTCTGGAAAAAACTTATCCATCTTGGTGCCTTTAAGAACATTTGTGATTCATGGGAGGAGGTCAAAATATCAATGTTAACTGCAGCTTAGAAGAAGTTGATTCCAACCTCCCTAGATGGCTTTGAGGGATTCAAGATACAAGTGGAGGAAGTAACTGGAGATGTGACGGAAATAGCAAGATAACTAGAATTGTAAGTAGAGCCTGAAGAAGTGACTGAATTGCTGCAATCTCATTAGAAAATGTGAGTGGATGAGGAGTTGCTTCTTATGGATGGGCAAAGAAAGTTGTTTCTTTTTTTTTTTTTTTTTTTTTTGAGACGGAGTCTCGCTCTGTCGCCCAGGCTGGAGTGCAGTGGCCAGATCTCAGCTCACTGCAAGCTCCGCCTCCCGGGTTTACGCCATTCTCCTGCCTCAGCCTCCGGAGTAGCTGGGACTACAGGCGCCCGCCACCACGCCCGGCTAGTTTTTTGTATTTTTTAGTAGAGACGGGGTTTCACTGTGTTAGCCGGGATGGTCTCGATCTCCTGACCTCGTGATCCGCCCGTCTCGGCCTCCCAAAGTGCTGGGATTACAGGCTTGAGCCACCGCGCCCGGCCGAAAGTGGTTTCTTGAGATGGAATCTACGCCTGGTGAAGATGGTATGAACATGTGGCAAGGACAGCCCAGGGTTTAGAATATTGCATCAACTTAGTTGATAAAGTCGTGGCAGGGTTTGCGAGGACTGCCTACCATTTTTTAAAAAACTTGGTAAAATAATATCAAATAGCATCTCATGATACAGATAAATATTTTGTAATGGAAGAGTAAGTCAATGCATCAAACTTCACTGTCATTTTATTTTAAGAAATTGCCACAGCCACCCTGACCTTTGGTGACCACCACCCCAATCAGTCAGCAGCCATCGACAGTGAAGCAGGACTCTCCACCAGCAAAAAGATTACAACTTGCTGATGGCTCAGATGATTATTAACGTTTTTCAGCAATAAAGTATTTTAAATTAAGGTAGGTAATTTTGTTTTAGACATAATGTTATTGCACACTTAGTAGACTACAATATAGTGCAAACCTAAGTTCCATGTTGCACTGGGAAATCAAAGTTTTGTGTACTCACTTTATTGCAATATTCACTTAATTGCAGTGGTCTGGCAGAAACCTGCAATATCTTTAGGTATGCTTGTGGTGGGAAGTAGGAGTCATGGAGACAGGGGAAACATACTTAAAATGTCAGAAGCTGTACACTAAAAAAAGAACCCAGGAATTCTAACTAGAAGAAAATGCTTAAAATATTCTTGGTTTCTAGAGCTTTGTTTATGTTTCTACTGTGGATTTTATCTTCTGTGCAAAAAAAAAAAAAAAAAAAAAAAAGCTGAAAAAACTAAAGCCAACTGCGAGAAGTATCAAGAAGAAAGCCAGTGAAGCCTTCCAAGATGCAGAAGACAAAAGCAATCTGACAGGACTGTGCTTGCTAAGGTGTGACTGTGTAGTATCTGTGGCTTTTTCTGACCTCTTCTCACCCCTGCACCCAACCACCATCCTCAAACTCACATCAGATGATTCACGCATGTCTTGGCTAACTCTTCAACAATAGCATGGATTGATTTTACATTCAAGTTTAGTTTTGTTGCACCATCTCATTTGTGGAAATAACTAGCTCCCTCAGCTTTTTATTTTTTCTTCCTTTAAGGGGGAACAGAAAAGAAAACTAGAGGGAGAAAAGAGAGGAAGGGGTGAGTGAGGTAACTGAAAACTGCTCTTGGACCTGCGGTGCTGTAGAGCAGGTGTGTTCACTTTCTTTTAAATGCAACTTAGTCCCTAACTCAAGACTTGGTTTCTGATTAAGAGTGGCAACTGAGGAATGGGCAGGAAGGGCAGGGCGCCTACTGCCTGGCCTGCAGGAGTCTATGGCTGCCTTTAGTTCTGGGGAAGCTCAGCTTCTCCACTTGAACCAGTGACAGCTGAGCAGTGACAGCCAGGCATACCATGTCCCCCTGTGCTGCTCCCCAAACATCAACTCAGGGCAGCAGTGAGTGGCCTGGAAAAAGCCATGGTGGGCACCTGCATGGCTACCTCTATCAGGCCCTGCAGCAGGCCCAAAAATGCAGAAAGCAAGACCGTCCCTGTCAAGGAGCTTCTAGGCAATCATAACCGGAAGACAGAGTTTCTTTTCTATCTTTCTAGTAGTCACACTTTGGAAAGCTTCAGAGTAAGAGCTGTATACACTTCTATTAGAAATAAAATTAGTCCCTATCTGGCTGATCATTATTACTTAAAAATAACTATATAGTCCAAATTCTGTGTGTGTATGTATGTGTTTTATGGATATATATATATATATATATAATATGATTTTCATAGGTAGAGAAGAGAAGTCAATGCCTGGCTTCAAAGCTTCAAGGGACAAGCGAACTCTCTTGTTAGGAGCTAATTATATATAACATACCAATATATAAATATAAATGTATATACTCATATATTTGTGTAGTTAAGCAAGTGATAATTTTACAATAAAATTATTAAAAAATAAAGACAAGTAAGGATAAAAATGACTAATCCTTAATTGCATGCTCTAGAGATGCTCATCCTTAACATTTTGCTCGAATTCTTGCACTTTTTTCATAAAAGGCTAAATAAGCCAAGCATGTTATCATGCACCAGGAGTAATAGCTACTCTAGAGGCTGAGGCAGGAAGATCGCTTGAGGCCAGGAGTTTGAGGCCATCTACTACGCTCCAGATGTAGGCAACTCCATCTCTGAAAAAATTTAAAAGCCAAATAGTAATAGTTTAGGATTTGCATACTATAAGTCTCTGTCAAATCTATTCTTCCAGAGCAACCATAGACAATATGTAACAAATGAGTGTGGCTGTGATCCAATAAAACTTTATTTACAAAAGTAGGCAGTAGGATAAATTTGGTCCATCTCTTGTTTGCTGACCCCTGGATTAGGTAAAGGTAATGGAACAATATGCAAGGGATTATTACTAGCCCAGGTATCTTAAAAGTTAGTGGATCAGTTCCATACTCTCAATCTAAGTGTCTACTTCTAAGGTGATTTGGATCAAACAGCGTGTAAAAATTCTCATCGGAGCAGAGATACCAACAAAAAAATGTGTTTACTCTGTCTATCTGACTATCAGTCCAGTGAATTTCTGCCTGGATTCCTCAGCAATGAATTGACATGTGCACTCAACTAATTGTCTAACTCCCAACAGCATAGCGCTGCCCACAGCTCCTACATAAGCCATAGAGTAACACGTGGCGATGGAACATAATCAGTAGTAATAAGGAAGAACCTGGTCTGGCTGGGGGGACACTTGCCCAGGTCTACAGGCCCCTGTGAGTGAGCAAGAAAGCCTAACATTTGGATGTATGTCATGATGACTCCGGCTAGTCCTAGTGGGGTAGGCAAAGATGAAGGTTACAAATATAGATTTTGCAGAGATATTTCTGCTTGCATTTGCTAGATACGGCCTGTTCACCTCAAAGACAGATTAAGGAACAGCACTGTCATCATGGATGTATCATGCCTACACTAAAGAGATAAGTGCTCGCAGGCACTGCCATCATGTGGCTATGTTTGGTAATTTATTTGGTAATACATGAATGAATTTTCCTGTGAAAAGTGATATCGATATAGAATATATAGATATCAACATAGAATTTATAGAAATTTATTGATGGCAATATAGAGTTTATAGAAATTCATAATAAATTATAAATTATGGCTAAATCAAATTTATTTTTCAAATATTTGAAATAAATTTTATATATAAAGTTTACTATATTAATATTGTAAATATAAACTTTATCTATGTATTATTTATTAAATATTGACTAAATATGTTATAAATAATGGTATTTATATAAATATTTATTATAAAA
>NW_016810077.1:1865325-1877574 GCF_001698545.2 Rhinopithecus bieti | reverse complement strand
AAATATTTATTATAAAATGAATTTTGGTGATATATTAATTATAAAAGAAATATTAATAAACATGTATTTGAAATATAAAATAAATTCATAATAAAATTTAAATTATAATAAAGTTGAAATCCAGCTATATAAATAAATCAAATTCATACACTGAGAACACTGTCTGTATGCATTTTCTAATGTAAACACGGCTATGATGGAGGTTTTTAAAAGGTTAATTGAAATGATGAAAGAAATGGTAAGGTCTTAGATTCCCATGGGGATAATGTGTTTTTATTTGTCTCTCTCCAAGAAGGAAAGACTTGGATGTGTATAGTCTATTTGGGAAATGGTGACAGGAAGCCAGGGAAAGAGAGATTAAGACGCGGACAAAGCTGAAAATGCTAATTAATAAGTTAGTTACTATTGTGAGCAACTGGAGATCAATCCCAAAGTGGATATTCTGAAGAATTACATAGAGTGCATTTCATAATTGTCTCTCTGAGGGACAATGTGGAGTATTTATTTAACAACCCAGTTTCCATTGGTTGAGAGTTCCCCTCAGGGACTTTAGCTCCTCTGAATTTATAAGCTGTGCTTGTGCAAAAGAGGCAGACTTACATAGCCTGAACAAAAACCTGAGTAAGTAAAGGAGAAACACCCTCAGTAGAGGACATAGCAGCATGCTGGAACTGTCTGCCATGGCCGCACTGCTAAATGGATTTGAGAATAGAAGCAAATGGCAGAATGAGCAGATATGAGTTTTGGCAACAACTTAGGCTGAGGATTTGGGGAGTGTGGTAGACTAATCTGAATAATCTATGCAGACAAAGATTTGTGCTGAAAAAAATGCAAAATGTTGGATTTTAAAATGTTTAATTTTTTTAAGGCAGTATTAAAAATGGACTAATTTGTCATGAATGATCTTAAAGACCAAATTCCAAGGGAAGGTGGGAGACCAAAGACTTAAGTGGAGTATTGAAGCTGATGTTTTCCTAACAGCATTTGCAAACCAAGGGAATGAACCTTTAGGGATTTGTTTGTTGTGCTTTTTATTTTATTTACTTTATTTATTTATTTATTTATTTTTATCATACTTTAAGTTCAGAGATACATGTGCAGAACGTGCAGGTTTGTTACATAGGTATACATGTGCCATGGTGGCAACCTTCAGTTTTGAAGGCATTTATGAAGTAAGCAGACAGAGGTCAAAGACCAGAGCTTGTCTAAAGTAAAGAGTCTAGTAGGAGGCCTCCTTTAGATGTTAAAAGACTAAATAAGTGATTCTTAATACTTGCTGCACTTAAACATCAACCGGGATTCTCCTTAAAAATCCTTATACTCAAGCTCTGACCTATCACCAGAGACTGATTGATTAAGTCTAGAGTTGAGGCTGTGTGAGTGTTTTTAAAGCCTCGTCCCACCTCCAGGTGGTTCCAGTTACAGTCAAGAATGCAAAGAACTGGAGTAAAGGTTCAGAACAAGTGTGAACTAGGATTAGCAGGGCAAGCAGGTTTAGGATTGGCTAGCTGGAATAATTTCAGTGGGCTCTGGGGCAGAGGAATTGTTCTTACTTTCTGGTACTTGGCCTTTGGGTGAGTAGGGCAGATGGACAGTGGCCCAGAGTGTGAGAGCCAACAGAGAAAGTGGTGGAGTGTGGGCTCCAGGTTGGTTAGTTTGCATATGAAAGGCACACTTGCAGGAGAATCCCTTAGTAACTCTAAGAACTGATCCTGGGAGGGTCAGTCTCTCCAGCATCAGCAAAGCCCCAAGATATCTAAAGCTTTAAATAGAGAAACTAGAAAATGTGGTAATTACGGGGTTGCATATCTTGGATGGTCCATGAAGTCAAGTCAAGAGCTTAGCACAAAACACCCAGAATAGTCAAAGTGACCTGAGAACGAAGAACAAAGCTGGAGGCATCACACTTCCTGATTTCAAAATGTATTACAAATTTACAGTAATTAAGACAGTGTGGGAACTGGCATAAAGATAGACATATAGACCAATGAAACAGAATAGACAGCCCAATAAAACAGAATAGAGAACCCAGAAATAAAATATTTTGAAAATATATTGAAAAGGCGCTCAATATCACTCATAATCAGAGAAATGCAAATCAAAACCACAGTGACACATCACCTCACACCTGTTAAGATGGCTATAATGAAAAAAAAAAAAAATAGGCCAGGCACAGTGGCTCATGCCTGTAATCCTAGCAGCTGGAGAGGCCGAGGTGGACAGATCTCTTGAGCCCAGGAGTTCAAGACCAGCCTGCATAACATGGCAAAACCCTATCTCTACTAAAAATACAAAAATTAACTGGATGTGGTGGTTTGCGCCTGTAGTCCCACCTACTGAGGAGGATGAGGTGGGAGGATCACCTGAGTCTGGGGAGATCAAGGCTGTGGCTCGCCCAGATCATGCCACTGCACTCCAGCCTGGGAGACAGAGTGAGACCCCATCCAAAAAAAAAAAAAACTTTTAAAAATAACAACAAGTGTTGATAATGATTATAGAAATTGGAACCCTTGTACACTGTTGATTAGAATGTACAATGGTGTGGCTACTATGCAAAACACTATGGAGGCTCCTCAAAAAATTAAAAATATTACTACCACATGATCCAGCAATATCACTTCTAGGTATATATTTAGGAGAAGAAAAACCAGAACCCTGGAGAGATATCCGCACTCCCATGTTCATTATTGACAATAATCTTTATTCACAATAGTCAAGATATGGAAATAACACAAATATCCATAAATGGATAAAAATGGGCGTGTGAATATTATTTAGCTTTTAAAAAGAAGAATGTTATGTCATTTGAAACAATATGGATAAACCTGAAGACATGCTAAACAAATAAAGCCAGTTGCAGAGGACAAATGTTGCATTACCTCACTTACATGTGGAATCTAAAATAGTGAAACTCATAAAAGCAGAGAATAGAATGGTGGTTGCCAAGAGTTGAGGGAAGACAAAATTGGGAGTGGTTATTCAATGGGTACAAAGTTTCAGTATCATACACGTAAAAATTTGTTAAGAGTCTAGATCTCATGTTATATGTTGCTACAAAACATAAACAAAAAACAACAACAAAGAGGTACAAGGAAACTTCTGGAGGGGTGAATATGTCTATTGCATCGATTGTGGTGATGATTTTATAAGTGTATGCATACATTGAAACCTATCAAATTGTATATAATAAATATGTGCAGTTGTTATATATCAATTTCACCTCAATGAAGTTGTTTTAAAAATAAATAATTATTTGCTTGCAGCTAGGTCAAAAGGGGGAAATTGATACTTAAAATAAAAGCCATTACTTACAAAACTGTACTATGGTTGACAAAATAGATGAACTGCACTAAATCCCAGCATGCAAGACAAACTAAATTCAAACTCTTTTTAATACCATATTTAATTAGGAAGTATTACAAAGTCTTCAAATTACTTTTAAATGGTTCATCAAAGAAAGTATGCAGAGAGAAAGCATGCCAAAATATTAACCAATTTTTAATTTTGATGAAAGTTATGTGGGTGTTCATTGCTGTATTCTTTCTACTTATCTGGATGTTTAAAATGTTTCAATTTAAAATGTTGAGAGGGAAAAATGTTCCGTCCTACCGCACAAAGACATTCTTGTAATGTTGTTAAAACATTATAAATGGGCCTGGCATGGTGGCTCATCCCTGTAATACCAGCACTTTGGGAGGCTGAGGTGGGAGGATCGCTTGAGTCCAGGAATTCGAGGCTGCAGTGAGCTATGATTGTTGCACTGCACTCCAGCCTACGTGACAGAGAAAGACCTTGTCTCTGGAAAACAAACCAATGAAACAGAAGAGAGAGCCCAATTAAACGTAATAGAGAACCCAGAAATAAAATAGTTTGAAAATAAACTGAAAAGACTCTCAATATCATTAATAATCAGAGAAAATAATCAGATAAAAACAGTGCAATTGAGATCTTGGCAATAAGAAATTGCTTGAATGCATTTGGTACACTGGTGCAGCAACCAAGTGGATTCAGTCTGTCAGTCTACAAATACCTACTGAGGAAATTATCTGCATCACATACCGTTCTAATCCCCGAGGATGTGTAGTGATAAAGATAGAGAAGGTCTCAGCTCTCAGGGACCCCATATTCTATACAGGGTAGAACCAACACAAGCAAACATATAAGTGAACAAGATCATTTCAGAGGATGAGTGACTTATGGCATGGGAAATGACAAGTGACAGTGGAGATTCTTTAGATTGAAGACAAAGGAAGGCCATGCTAAGGTGGTGGTCTTTGGGTTGAGGATTGCATGACAACAAGAAACCAACCAAAGGAAGACCTTTCAAATCTTTCTATCCTCACAAAAGGAAATCCAAGTGCAAAAGCATTAATGCCAATATGAGAAACACTACACAGCATTAAAAACATGATGTCAATTACACATCATAGCACAGAAAAATTCTTGCAATATGCTGTTTTGTGTAAAGAGTGGTATAAAACCATTTGTAATCTATAATGGGATACAATGATTCTAGGAAGTATATACACATATAGGATGACAATGCAAACTATTAACGGTATGACAGAATGTTGAGATTCACGGGTCACTTTTATTTTCTTTCTTTCACTATCTGCTTTTCTTACAGTTTGTACAAATAAACATGTGTTATTTTATAACTTCAAAACTGAATTCTGTCCACTCCTGGAGGAAAAATAAAGCAACAGCAGAAAGAGTTCACAGAAACTCTCGGGTGCCCAGGATGAAGGTCAATCGGGACACCAGAGAAAGACCATCCTGATCCCACCTAGAAACAATCCAACAGATGGCAGCCCTTTCCATTCCAAAGAGAGCTATCAACTCTTTACATGGAGAAGCATCATGCACTTTAATGAAGAAATTGCTTTTGTTTTCTCCTTTGACTACGGACCTTGCTACTGAGACAAGAAAATAAGGAAGAACTAGTCATGTGCTACCAGCACCAGGAAACTAGCTGAGTCTATCGAATTAAACCGAAGACCTGGTAAAGCTGTGACTGTGGGTCAAACTCCTGGCAGCAGCCAGAGATGGAGGCAACTCACAAGGAGACCATTGGTGGAAGCCAGGGGATAATTCCACCCATTCCTCTTTAACCACTTGACCATCAGTTTCGAGGACATCGTGCTTCTCAGCAGATGTCCACATGAGGGCAGCAGAGGGATTTTTAAGAGAGTTGAATTGATCCTTACAGAACTGACAGAGACAGACAAAGGAACACATAAGTATAGAGGGAGACAGAGAGAGGGAGGGAGGAGGGAGAAAAAGAGAGAGAATTAATAAACAGTTACGTTTACATACTTCTCTTTTGTGGGACAAGACTGGATTTCCAAGAGGCAACACACTGTGCTTCTAGAGGTGAAAGATTCTGCCTGGAG
Source organism: Rhinopithecus bieti (assembly GCF_001698545.2). NCBI lineage: Eukaryota > Metazoa > Chordata > Mammalia > Primates > Cercopithecidae > Rhinopithecus > Rhinopithecus bieti. The sequence continues at coordinate 1,872,181 of NW_016810077.1, read as the reverse complement.
AAAAAAAGTTTACAAAGGTGAAAGTTTATAGGAAGAGATTCAGGGCAGATAAGCCAAAGGCAGTAGAAGAAAGAGGTAAGGAAATCTGAATCCACCAGAACCCGCATATTACTAAGTGAAAGAAGTCAATTTAAGAAGGCTGGATATATGTGATTCTAACTATATGACACTGTGGAAAGTACAAAACCATGGAGACAGTCAAAGAATAATGATTTCTAGGGGTTGAAGGAAGGGAGGCATGAACAGGCAGAGTACAGAGGATTATTAGGGCAGTGAAACTATTCTGTATAAGGCTATAATGATGGATACCTGACATTATGCATTTGCCCCATGGAATGCACAACACCAAGGATAGCCCTATGCAAATTATAAACTTTGTGTGATAATGATGTGCCAGTGGAGATCCATAAATTGTCACACAAGTGCCACTCTAGAGGAGGATATGAATAGTGGGGGAGGTTATACTTGCCTGGGAGCAGTGGGTACATGGGAAATATTGGTACCTTCTGCTTAGTACTGCTGTGAACCTAAAACAGCTCTAAAAATAAAGTGTATAAAAAAAAAACAAAGATCATTTACTTACTGCTTCTGAACTGCCATATGTGATAAATGTAAAGGAAACGCTCTCGTAGTCCAACAGACCCAGAAGTCTGAATATCCACTGATACAGAACCATCTATTTTGTCCTTCAAGGTACTCAAATTTCTTTTTCCTTTAAGGTATCTCCTTCCTTTATCTTTGCCCTTATGCCCACACTCCCATCCCCAATTTCTACTCTGTCTTACATAATGTGATTCCTTTGAAGCCAATGCTGGGTGACAGCTACATAGGCTCATAAACTCATCTATGGCTTTAGGAGCTTTGCACTATTCTCTGGTTTTAAGCACAGAAGTGACGAGTATTCATTGGAAGGCTTTAGGTTTGTTCCAGTGAACTTATTTCAATACAGTCTTTCAGACTGAGTGGCCCAGCAGCATAGACAGATGATGAAGCTGCTCCCTGCACTAATCTGCTGCTCTTATCCCATTAGCAAATGTTAGCTAAGCATTTACTCTGTGCTGGGCATTGTGCTGCATGTTAGGAAGTCAAACAAGTAATACATGATCTCTACCTTTAAAAAAGTTCCAGGTAACTAGGAAGTGACTAGAAGTTATTAAGCTCCACAGGTAACTTTCCAGGAATTTCACCATAAGCAAGCAGTGTGTCTAAAATCTGCTGCAAAGTGTTATCATTCTCTTAATTCATGGTTGACACATGTGTTCTTATCACCATTAAAACATTTTCAAAATGGCTGTTATCCCAACACACACTTTTAGAGGTGTGTTAGTCCTTTTGCCCCAGTGACTCTGTGACCAGCCCTAGACAGCAGGGTTTTGTAGAGCATGCCCCAAATTCTGAGCTGAATTCAGTGTGACCCTTGCCTCATTTCTCCCATTGGCTCTTTCCAACTCCAACATGCTTTGGAGAGTTCAGTCTACACCTGGCAGAGACTAAGTACCGACTAATTGTTGACCTAAGTTTTTTTCTCCCCAAGTTTTAGTTGAATCACTTTGAGTAAAATTTAACCAAACCAACCATCATATTCCTTAGTGTTGAGCTGCTATAGTAATCAACTGATGCTTCTTCTATATTTACTGATTTCACCTGATTGAGCCTCTTCTGCAACTGGTTATTTTTCAGAAAGGCCAAATGAGACCATATAGGAAAGAATCATTTTATCTTGGGTGGGAAAGATCTTTTAAGAAAACTCCAAAAAAATTACACATAATAGAGGGAAAATCATTGAATTTCTTTTCATTAAGGGAACTCCTAAATCCATAAAATACAAGTGACTTGGCAAAGCTAGTTACAGCACCTAAAATTGATGTAATATCTACATCTGGGTATATGTAGAATATATAACATTATAATATATATGTACACATGTATATGTGATAAAGTTAGCAAAAGGCTGAGAGGTTTCAACAAGAAATTGTAAATATATTAACCCAATAAATAAGCAATATCTAGAACATTCAAGACATACCAACAAATTAACAAGCAACTAAAACAAAAAGCTAGTTAAGCCAATAATGAGCAAATAATTTATATCCATATAAATTATGTATACTATTTGTATCCGTAGAATGGAAAAACCTGAAAACTAGTAAATATATAGTGTTCAACCCTACTAGTGTTAAAAAATTAAAAAATAGATCTGACACCGCTTTGTAACTATCACCTGTAAAAAAATAAAAATCAGAGTCAGAAAACACTAAGTGTCAGCAAACCAATGCTAAACAAGAACATTTGTTCTTCTGGTAGAAGAAGAAATGGTATAATCTTTCTAGAGAGCAATCTGGCAATACTTGTACCATAAGCCTTCTTCCAACTGCTGGATGTATATCCCAGAGCAACTCTTTCCAACTTCTCTACAGGTACATGTAAATGCATATGCATCTATGGCAGGGGATACTGAAGCACCCTGAATGACCATAGCCAGAGTGGAAAACTAACATGCTGGATGGACAAATCTTGAACAACACAAAAATGAGTGGAAAAAATAAGAAACATTGAATGTATTTTACATCCCATTTAATTAGAAACACACACATGTATAAAATAATGCTGCATGATTTTATGTAAAATGTGTATATTCAAAGACACATAGCAAGTGTGTTAAATAGGACTTAATGAAAAGGCAGTGGAAGAAATGGGAATGATAATTGGAGGGGAAAAATAAAAACATTAAAATTAAGGTAACATTAAACAAAACTGGTCCCTTGTACTGATAAATACTGAGAAGTACACTGAGTTAGAAGCAAGACTCAGCTTCAGTTGTGATAGCCTCATTTACTGAGACCTTGATCTGTACTAGTTACTGTACTAATAGCTTCACACATGTTATTTTAATCCTCACACAAAAACATGCACAAACATATAGAACTCATATTATTATTCCCATTTTACAGATAAAGAAGCAGAAATTCAGAGAAGTTATATTATTTGCCTAAGGTCAAACAGCTAGTAAGTGGTATAGCTGGGGTTTTAATGCAAGTCTACATGGCTCTGAATCTCATGTACTGTCTCATGTACTGTGTTATCTGCTATCTGTTCATATATTCAAGAAATAAGTGAAGGTACCAAAAATAAGCTCATTCTTTCCGACCCCATTCCCCAATAGTCCATCACTGACCACTTTGGTTTCTTTGGTAGGCTGAATAATGGCCCCTTAGATATGCCCACAGCCTGAAATCAAAAACCTCTGAATGTTTCCTTGTATGGTACAAGAAACTTTGCAGGTGTGACCCAGTCAAGGATCTTGAGATGAGAGGATTCTCCTACATTACCCAAGGAAGCACAATAAAGTCAAAAGGGTATTTATACAAAAGATGTTGGAAAAGTCAGAGAGGAGTAGGAGACATGATGATGATGGAAGCAAGAGGTGGAAGTGATCCCAGGAAGGGGCTATGACCAACGAGTGCAGGGCCCTCTACAGGCTGAAAATGGCAAGGAAATGGATTTTTCCCTAGAGATTCCAGAAGGACCCAACACCTTGAGTTTAGCCCCATGAGACCCATTTTGGACTTCTGACCGCCCTCCAGAATTGTAAGAGTTTATATTGTGTTCTTTAAACCACTAAATTTGTGGTAACTTGTTACAGTGGCAACAGGAAACTAATATACTTAGAAATCATTCAGATTCACTTCAAGATATTTCAAGCTGTTATAGGAATAGTAGTTACATTTCCAAGAGCAAGCAATAGCTAAGTAATGCCAAATCCAGAGCTAGAATCCAGACCTCTTGACTGCCTCAGTGCTAGGCTCTTTCCACTATACCTAGCAGTCAGCAAGTGTAAGTCTCTGAAGTAATAGCTATAGGGAATTTAAAATCAAGTAAAATGTAGACATTAAAAGTGGATACCTTGTTTCCAAGGGAGCACTGTGGTTCTGTTACAGAGAATAGCCCAAGATATGCAAAGAAACTTTTCTGCACTTAAACTTCTGTACTGGCTATTTGTGATGTAGAATAATTCAGGTTTGATTCCACTGCACTAGCAATGCTATCTACATATACAAATGTGCTCTTAATACAAATCCCTTTTATAGGGCAAGGACAATTTTTAAAATATTATTGAATTTTTAAAATGTTAATAGTGTAAAAAAATTACTGAATTCGAAATCAGAATGCAGTTCATCTCTCAACTCTGCCATTAGCTCTATGACCTGAAAAAGTCAGTTCACCTCTCTAGGTCAGATTACTTTTCCATGGAATGATCCACATAGTCCATTACAGATCTCCTGTGCTAGACTAATGCAGGCAGTGTTCTCCTAAGGAGATGGTGCTGTCCCAATATAGACACTGGACTGATTCTAAAAAGAGGAGTCTTGACATTCACCAAGTGCTTCCCGTGAGCTGTGCATCACACTTCACTTCTGTGGCTTTGGTCAATATTCATAATACACAAGGTTGCCTTATGACACATATTTTACAGCTGAGGAGACAGATACCCATAGAGCTCAAGTAACACACTCAAATTCATGCAGCACATACTAGTTACAACTAGTTCTGTCTGACTTGAAATGTGGTCTGTGACAATGTCATCACTTACCTAAAGATTAAATAATAGTGATTCACACTCTGACAACACTTTTCAGGTTGCAGACACTGCCACACTCATTAGTTAATTTAAACCCATCAAGAACCCCATGTCGAAGCCAAGGAATGTGAAAAACAGGACCAGATATATTTCAGGAACCTATCCAAGGTAACACAGGAAATGACAGAGATGGTGGAAGTTGAATTCAGGTCTCTCTGATGCTGTGCCCTTTCCAGTATGCCCCAGCACCCTACTCTACCACCACTAAAGGGACCTTGGACAAATCACTAACATCTTTAAACAACTCCCTTTACTAGAAGCTCTCAAATACCTGCCCCTGGCATCATCCTGAGGGTTAGGGAACTCATAGAAAGTATTTTGCAAGTGTTTATAAACATACGAATGACAGGGTGTTTCAGCTTTTCTTGAGCAATGACCATTTGTATTATCCAAATTGGCTCCTTCTTTAAAAGTTTAGACAGAACTATCAAAACAAATTGGGGACTAAATACCTCTGTGATATACACTTCTATAAGGCCTGGCACAGGATGAAAGCTCAATAAATGTGTGTTTTCTATTGTTGGTAAGCAAAGAGGCTTTAATCAATAGCTGTCCAGAATGACAATTGTAGCAAATCCTGATCATGGATAACACATATCTAGAATAAAAGCCAGTCCATCAAATCATGTTAAAACCACAATACCACATCCCTGCTGTGCTAGGGAAGCATTCTTTTGTCCTGAATGAAGTTCAGTATAATATCAAAACTTCTGTGAGAAGGATAAATCCAAAACAATTAAAAATAAAAATTGTTGTGTTAGGACAGGTCATACAAGTAGTTTCCCTGGTGATAGCCCCTGTGATACTGGTAATAAAGATATTATGTGGTTAGCAGACACATCATCAACCACAAAGAAAGAGTTGTGTGCCATAGCAAACTGGCCACACCATTAAGTTTCTACTACCTGAATGCACCTATTGTGTGGAGTCATGTGGAAATGTAACACGGGTTATTTTTTGTTTGAGATTGACCTGGTTTTTGTAAATCGTTAAATTTTCTTTCAGAGCAATTGGATTAACTTTTATTGTAAGTAAAATGCAACTTCTTTTGGTTTGTTTAGAACAATGTATGTATAGTATGTGGGAGGAGAAGAAGGAGAGGGGAGAATGGGAGAAGCAGGAGGGGAAGAAGATAAGCAAAAGGAAAGGAGATAAAATGGCCATTGTGAAATAAATGTTTTCATTCAAGAGAAAGACAAAATATTTCCAAATCTTTTTTTTAATTTTTATTTTAGGTCTCAGGGGTACATGTGCAGTTTTAGTATGTAGGTAAATTGCCTATCACAGTGGTTTTATGTGCAGATTATTTCATCACGCAGGTGTTAAGCATAGTATATGATAAGTAGTTTTTTGATCCTCTCTCCTCCAGCTCTAAATTGTTATGTATGTAATAACAGAGCCTCAAAATAAATTCTCAACAAATTTCAAAGGGACAAAATCATATAGAGTATATATTTGGCCACAATAAATTAAGAAATCAGTAATGAAAAGGAGCTTGGAAAAAAACACATATTTTAAATGACCCATGTGTTATAAGAAGTCACGATGAGAATTAAAAAATATTTTGGACCCTTCTTTGCAATGATAAATGGATATATCCGTCTTTCATTTGTGCAAAAGTCTCTGTGCCTTTTTTTGTGGTTTCTAAAACACTGGGCATACCTCTGCTCGGCTGAAAAAAAAACCAGTATCGTACCTTCATGCCAAGTATAATTCTCTGCTTTATAGAAACAAATTCTGAAATTCAGGATTGAATCTCCATTTGCTTAACATTAATAACCTCCAGCTCTGTCTCAAGTTAGTTGGTGTTGGCTACAAGCCAGGTTTATATTTTAAAATAACAGTGGAAGAAAGCTTTGTACTGTGGTTATCAATTGCTGAAGGAAAAAAAAAGTCTTTTTAACGAAATTTTCCATATACCAAGATAGGTGTTTATGAGTAAAGGCAATATTGTAGTCAAAATAGTTTCTCAACCTGATATACTATTGTTAGCTTGCTAGAATTAAAATAGTTTCACTTTCAAGATGTTATACAGTAACTAGCCCGAAAGGAGCAACTTTTAAAAATTTTCCTTTAATGATAGATTTATTTGTTGACAATTTTTTATACTAGCATGGTAGTTCAGTTTGATTATGAATTAATAACCTGTGTACTTAAAATAATCATAAATGTTGCTGAAGAATCACAAGTGGTACATTTAAAAAGATGTTTCTAAAG
>NW_016810077.1:1813753-1863781 GCF_001698545.2 Rhinopithecus bieti | reverse complement strand
AAATGATTCATCTTAAAGTCTTTTTCAGTTTATTTAGTTTAAAACATCATAAATTAAATTCAGTGAAGCTGCAGAGTTTGAGAAAAATAAGAAAAGACAAACAAAAATCAGAAATTGTTTTACAATAGCTGAAGACAGAGTGAGATTAATTTTTTTCTTTTAATTCCTGCCAACCTGGGAAAGAGATGAATAAATGAGCTCCAAAACCTAACTTTATCCACAGAGTGGGCATTCATTTTTACCTTCTCCTCCACTAAAGTTAAATGAAGAGCTACTTAGGTGAGCAGCATTTCCCTGGGCTGCATTCCAGATTCCAACCACCCTTCCAAGGTCATCTGGTGAAATTAGAAATGGCCAGAATATAGACAAAACCAAAGAATAAGAAAGAGTCCTGAATATTAAGAGACATTTTAAATGCACAAAATGTTTACTCCAAAAACCTCTGCAGAAATTCTGGAAATAAAAGCCTTCTGTCTGCCCCATATGTCACTCTATTTATCTTTAGAGCTGATGGTTGACTAGCGTGGTTGATAGTCCTGTCTCCTCTAAGTCTCATATATTCCTGCCAGTGCTAAGAGGTCAACCCATGAGGACAATATTCCTCTCCAAGCATGCACGAGTAACTGCAGTTCCCTAAACTTTTCTTCTCTAACAAAGGTCTATTTGTATCAAAATATTCAGGAAATATCTTGAAATTATATTAAATGACAAGGAACCTCACATTCCAAGAATCTCTAGTTTTTTGACCCTTCCACATCTATTTATGTATTACTCTAATAAACCTAAGTGATATAACAAATTTAAGAAATAATCAATGTATGCCCTAAGCTCTGAGCTAGAGAACGAATGTTAAAAGTAAAGAAAACATGGACACAGGGAGGGGAACATTACACACCAGGGTCTATTGGGGGGTGGGGGTCTAGGGGAAGGATAGTATTAGGAGAAATATGTAATGTAGACGACAGATTAATGGATGCAGCAAACCATCATGGTATGTGTATACCTATGTAACAAACCTGCACATTCTGCACATGTATCTCAGAACTTAAGTTATAATAATAAAAAAAGAAAAAAGAGAAACAATGAACTTTCTAAAAAAATAAAGAAAAGCAAAGAAATTTACAAACTATATAAATCTTTATCTGTAAAATTAATTATTTAGATAAGAGTCTCAATCATGACAATCAGCACAAAAAGTGATTTTGCTTAATGGAGTTCTCTGATACAAAATGAAATAATAATATACTATATTTTCTTAAATTCTAATTTGTTTTATTTTAGTAGGTAATAAATGCATGTGGTTCAACATTCAAATTATATAACACAAAAAGTCCATTTCTAACCTGTCTTCCCTCTATCCAGTTTCTCTGCCTACAGTTGCTTATGTACTCTTCTCAAGATATTTTATGCCTTTACAGGCATATATTCCCCACCCCTACCACCACAGGTTTTTAAAATATAAGTGGCGACCTTATATTTGTATACTATTCCACAATGCACATTAAGGTAAATGTGCACTTATTTTTTAAGTCTCAGATCTCCTTGAGGTAGTCATTTGTTCCAATTTTACAAATAAAAACACTGAGAAAACATTTAAAATACTTGCCCACAGGCACAGATCAACACTCCTTGAGGTAGCCTTTTACTTCAGCTTCACAAATAAGGGCACTGAGAAAACACTGAAACACTTGCCCAAAGGCAGAGACAACAAATAAACCTACCTCTTCTTATTCCAATTAACATTCCTTTCACTGTACTCCAGCATCTTTATTTATTTATTCATTCATCCATCTATTTATTTTCCAAATATATACTAAGCTCTCATTCTATGCAAAAAATTATGTTAGGTAGTTTGGAATGTGTATATTTTGGTAATACACAATTTCTTCTTCCTAAGCTTAATTGTATAGCAGAAACAAAACAGATATCAACCACGTAGATGATTACAGTGATTTTAAGACTGTAAAATAAATATAGATATCCTGAAGAGAAAACAACTATTTTGCCTGGAGATATCAAAAAAGGTTCATGATGAAATTAACATTTTTGTCAAGTCTTGAACTACAAATAGAAGAGAAAATATTCAAACATACCTGTACAATTAAAATGTTTGTTTGCAGAGCATTATACATAAAACAGAGGCCTTTAAGTAAGTAAATAAAACAATGTCCAGAGCAATAAAATGTGAAACCCCCATACTTCATTAATTCATTCAATAGTCTTCCCTTATTCAAAATCAGAATGGTTATAAATATGGATTTTTTATATAGAGTATAGCATATTTTGGACATTCAATAAAAAAGGAAAACACGCCCATCTAGCAATGGCAAACAAAGTATTCAGACCAATCCTTCCACTGGGAACAGATAAAAAGAAGTGAAAAAGCTTATGCAAACATGGATCTCACAGCATCTAAGCATTAAAAATATAGAGAAAAATTAGGTGGCCAAATTCTGGGAGAAACCCAGAGTTAGACCAGGCACCTCAGGCTGATTTTCCCCTAGGGATATCTGCTAATTCCAGGAGACACAAGTGAGGGGCTGAGAAGCTGAGCAAGGATGTAAACAGATTTCATAGTTTGTAGGACAAAATTGGGGTTCAAGATCTGCCAAAGATTAAGGATCCTGATGGACTACAGGTCTTTTGTTGGAACCCTAAAGGGTACTACAGTAGGAGGAAGGAAACACTAGAAATTGACAGGGCTTTGCAGGGACTTATATTCAGCTTAATATACTAATTCCTGATTATATATCTGGATTTGTAAACATAAATCATTTCTAGAAGAACATGACATCATTCTAAACTTCTAACAATCTCTATAATCTTCAAATACAATTTTGAATGATCATCATGAGGCAAGACATAGATACACCAAGTAAGAAAGTAGACCCACATGAGATACAAATAATGGTTATTAAACACGTACTTAAAAAGAAAAAAACCATGATGAATATAGTTAAGAAAATTTTTTTTTAAAGATTTGGAAGGTAGAACATCAGGGAAGGTCCAAGACGGCCAATTAGAAGTAGCTGTGGTCACTGTTGGTGGGAATGTAAACTAGTTCAACCATTATGGAAAACAGTATGGCAATTCCTCAAGGATCTAGAACTAGGATGTACCATTATGACCCAGCCATCCCACTAGCTGGGGTATATACCCAAAGGATTATAATCATGTCTGCTATAAGCACAGACCGTATGTTTATTTGCGGCACTATTCACAATAGCAAAGACTTGGAATCACCCAAATGTCCATCTGTGGACAGACGGGGAATTAAGAAAATGTGGCACATATACACCATGGATACTATGCAGCCCATAAAAAAGATCAGTTCGTGCTCCTTTGTAGCCGACATGGATGGCAGCTGGAAACCCATCATTCTTAGCAAAAACTATCAAGAACAGAAAAACCAAACACTGATGTTCGTCACTCATAGGCTGGAACTGAACAATGAGATCACTTGGACTCGCGGAAGGGGAACATCACCAAACGGGGCCTATCGAATTGGGCGAGGGGGGAGGGGCGAGGGATTGCATTGGAAGTTATACCTGATATAAAATGATGAATTGATGGGTGCTGACGAGTTGATGGGGTGCAGCACACCAACATGGCACAAGTATACATACGTAACAAACCTGCACGTTATGCACATGCTACCCTAGAACTTAGAACTTAAAGTATAATAAAAAAAAGAAAAAAAAAAAGAAGTAGCTGTGGTCCACAGCACTCACAAAGAGGAACAAAAAAGGTGAGTGAATACAGCACCTTCAAATGAAATACCCAGGTTCTTGCATTGGGACTGATTAGGGAAACAACTCAACCCATGGAGAACAAAGAAAAGCACAATGGGGTGAAGGCCCACCAGGGAGTGACATGTAGCCAAGGGAACCCCCATCCCTAGCCAAGGGAAGCCATTAGTGATTGTGCAACCCCAGGAAACCAGGCTTCTCCCATGGATCTTGGTAACCCATGGATCAGTAGTTTCCCTTTGTGAGCCCATACCACCAGGGCCTTAGGTCCAACACACTGAGCTGTGTGGAGTCTTGGCAGAGCAGCTGTTCAGGCATGCACAGAGACCCAGGTGCTTTACATACTCTGGCCCTGGGATTTCCAACAAACACGTCTGCAACTCAGGCAAGGCAAGAGATCTGCACATACCCCTAGGAAGTGGTCAGAATCCAGGGAGCTGAGCAGCATTGTTCTGCAGGCCACACTTCCATGGCACCTGAAAAGATAAGACCCACTGGCTTGAAATTCCAGCCAGATACCAGCAACAGGGTAGAGCTTGCCTGAGACCAGATGGAGCCCCAGGGGGAAGGGTGGGCACCATCTCTGCTGTTTGGTCAACAGCTGTTCCAGCCCATAGGCTTTGGAGAGTCCAATCAGTTGGGACAAGTAATGGTCCCCCTAGCAGCAGAGCACAGTGGCTTTGCCAGATCGTGGCCAGACTGCTTCTTTAAGTAGGGCCCAATCCATTCCTCCTCAATGGGCAGGACCATACAGCCAGGCCCTCTAGCCAGCCTGCCCTCCCCTCTTATGGACAGAGCTCTGATATCCCTATAAGATGGAGTACCCAGGGGAGGGGAGGCCACCACCTACGTTGGTTGAACAACTCAGCCATTCCAGCCTGTGGGCTTTGGAGAGTCCAAGCAGACAGGGGCAGAGGCAGTTCCCCAACACAACACAGCTGTTGTGTTGAGGTATGACAAGACTGATTCTTTAATTGGGACCCTGATTCACTCCTTCTTACAGGGCAGGTCCTCCCACTGGGGTTCTCCCAGGTGGGGCCTCTAGCCACCCCCACCCATATTCTACCAACCAACAGAGCCCTATTTCTCCCTGGGACAGAGTGCCTGAAGGTCAGGGCAGACTGCCACCTTGGCCATTCAGGTTTCTCAGCCAGTCCACACTGTGGCCTTTGGAGAGCCCAAACCAATTGAGAGCTGAAGGGATCCCCAACACAGCACAGCTGCTCTACTAAAATGCAGCCTGTCTGCTTCTTTAAGGGAGTCCCTGATCCTGTTCCTCCTAACTGGGTGAGACCTGCCCACCATGGTCTCCAACTACTTCCTACAGGTACCCTTGGGCCAGCAATAGGTCAGTCTCACCTGGGACAGAGCTTCCAGAGGAAGGGGCAGGCTGCCATCTTTGCTGTTTTACAGCCTTTGCTGGTGATACCCCCAGGTATGAGGAAAACTAAGGCAACTAGGGTCAGGAGTGGCACCCCAGCAAACCACAGCCGACCTATGGAAGAGTGGCCAGACTGTTAGAAGAAAAACAAACAGAAAACAACAAAACCACCAAAAAAATAAAAAATCCAAAAGTCAGCAACCTCAAAAATCAAAGGCAGATAAGCCCACAAAGATGAGAAAGAATCATTGCAAAACACTAAAACTCAAAAGCCAGAGGGCCCCTTTTCTTCCAAATGACTGCAACACTTCTCCAGCAAGGGTTCAGAATTGAGCTGAGGCTGAGACAGCTGAAATGACAGAAGTAGGCTTCAGAATGTTGGTAATAACTAACTTCACTGAGCTAAAGGAGCATGTTGTAATTCAATGTAAAGAAGTTAAAAATCATGACAAAATAATACGTGAGGTGATAGCTAAAATAGCCAGTTTAGAGAAGAAAATAACTGACTTATTGGAGCTGAAACACACACTATAAGAACTTCACAATGCAATCAATCATGAGTATTAACAGCAGAATAGACAAAACAGAGAAAAGAATCTCAGAACTTAAGGACTATCTTTCTGAAATAAGACAGGCAGACAAAAATACAGAAAAAGGATGAAAAGGAATGAACAAACTTCTGAGAAATATGGGATTATGTAAAGAGACTGAATCTACAACTGATTGGGGTACCCGAAAGGGACAGGGAGAATGGAACCAAGTTGGAAAACATACTTCAGGTAGCTACCATCCAGGAGAACATCCCTGACCTAGCAAGTCAGGCCATCATTCAAATTCAGGAAATGCAGAGAACCCTGGTAAGATACTCCATGAGAAGATCATCCCCAAGACATATAATCATCAGATTCTCCAAGCTCAAAATTAAAGAAAAATTGTTAAGGGCAGCTAGAGAGAAAAGCCAGGTCACCTACAAAGGGAAGCCCATCAGACTAAGAGTGGACCTCTCAGTGGAAACCCCACAAGCCAGAAGAGATTGGGGAAAACTTTCAATTCTTAAAGAATTCTTAAAGAAATTCATAAAGAAAAGCATTTCCAAGCCAGAATTTCATATCCAGCCAAACTAAGCTCCATAATAAGAAGGAGAAATAAGATCCTTTTCAGACAAGCAAATGCTGAGTCAGTTCATTACCATAAGACCTGCCTTGCAAGAGCTCCTGAAAGACGCACTAAATATGGAAAGGAAAAACTGTTACCAGTGACTACAAAAACACACTGAAGTACACAGACTAGTGACATTATGAAGCAACCACATAAGCATGTCTATAAAATAACCAGCTACCAACATGATAGGATCAAATCCAGACATAGCAATACTAACCTTAAATGTAAATGGGCTAAATGCCTCAATGAAAAGACCCAGAGTGGAAAGCTGAATAAAGAACCAAGACCCATCGATATGCTGTCTTCAAGAACCCATCTCACATGCAAAGACACACATAGGTTCAAAATAAAGGAAGGAAGGAAAATCTACCAAGCAAATGGCAAACGGAAAAAAAGCATGAGTTGCAATCCTAGTTTCTGACAAAACAGATGTTAAACAAACAAAGATCAAAGAAGACAAAGAAAGACATTACATAATGTTAAAGGGTTCAATTCAACAAGAAAATCTAACAATCCTAACTATAAATGCACCCAACACAGGAGCACCCAGATTCATAAAGCAAGTTCTTAGAGGCTTTTATAGAGACTTACACTCCCACACAATAATAATAGGAGACCTGAACACCCCACTGACAATATTAAACAGATCATTGAGACAGAAAATTAACAAAGATTTTCAAGACCTGAATTCAGGTCTGGGTGAAGTGGACCTGATAGATATCTACAGAACTCTTTACCCAAAAACAAGAGAATACACATTCTTCTCATCCTTACATAGCACTTACATTAACATTGACCACATATATGAACAGATACTTCTCAAAAGAAGACATTCATACAGCCAACAGACATATGAAAAAATGCTCATCATCACTTGCCATCAGAGAAATGCAAATCAAAACCACAATGAGATACCATCTCATACCAGTTAGAATGGCAATCATTAAAAAATCAGGAAACAACAGGTGCTGGAGAAGATGTGGAGAAATAGGAACACTTTTACACTGTTGGTGGGACTGTAAACTAATTCAACCACTGTGGAAAACAGTGTGGCGATTCCTCAAGGATCTAGAACTAGAAATACCATTTGACCCAGCCATTCCATTACTGGGGATATACCAAAAGGATTATAAGCCATGCTGCTATAAAGACACATGCACATGTATGTTTATTGCGGCACTACTCACAATAGCAAAGACTTGGAATCAACCCAAATGTCCATCAGTGACAGACTGGATTAAGAAAATGTGACACATATATACCATGGAATACTATGCAGCCATAAAAAAGGATGAGTTCGTGTCCTTTGTAGGGACATGGATGCAGCTAGAAACCATCATTCTCAGCAAACTATCGCAACAACAGAAAACCAAATACCACATGTTCTCACTCATAGGTGGGAATTGAACGATGAGATCACTTGGACACAGGAAGGGGACCATCACACACTGGGTCCTATTGTGGGGAGGAGGGGGAAAGGGATAGCATTAGAAGACATACCTAATGTAAATGATGAGTTGATGGGTGCAGCACACCAACATGGCACGTGTATACATATGTAGTAAACCTGCACGTTGTGCACATGTACCCTAGAACTTAAAGTATAATTAAAAAAAAAAAAAGAATCTGAAAGTCTAAGACAGGAAAAAAGGGGAGTCTTCAAATCTATAAAAAGTACTGTAACAGCCCAATGGGTTCACCTTGCCTGCTGCCTAGACAGAACCGATTTATCAAGAGGTATTACAGTGGAGAAGTAATTCACGCAGAGCCGGCTGTGTGGCACACCAAAGCTTATTATGCAACTCGGTCTCCCCAAGCATTCGGAGATCAGAGCTTTTAAAGATAACTGGTGGGTAGGGGCTTGGGACCTGGGGAGTGCTGATGAGTCAGGTTGGAGATGGAATCATAGGGGGTTGAAGTTGAGTTTTTTTGCTGTCTTCCATTCATGGGTGTGATGGTACAACTGGTTGGGCCAGATTACCAGCCTGGGCAGGATCTGCAACACATACCAAGCCCTGATCTTAGGTTTTACAATAGTGATGTGATGTTACCCGCAGGAGCAATTTGGGGAGGTTCAGAGCCAGAGACTGCATGACCCCTAAACTGTAAATTCTAATCTTGTAGCTAATATGTTAGTCCTGCAAAGGCAGACTGCTCCCCAGGCAGGAAGGGGTTCTTTTCAGGAAAGGGCTGTTACCAATTTGCTTTCGGAGTCAAACTGTGAACTAAATTCCTTCTCCAAGTTAGTTTAGCTTACACCAAGAAATGAACAAGGACAGCTTAAGGTTTAGAAGCAAGATACAGAGTTGGTTAGGTCTGATTTCTTTCACTGTCATAATTTCCTTAGTTATAATTTTGTAAAGGCGGTTTCAGTACTTCCATCAATATGCCTAATAGGTTTTAATATGTATTTGTGTGTTGTGTACAGAATGTTCCACTACTAAAAATATATAAAAGAGCTCTAATTAAAAAAAAAAATTGATCACATAATCAGAAGTAAAATACTCCTCAGCAAATGCAAAAGAACTGAAATCATAAACAGTCCTTCAGACACAGCACAATCAAATTAGAAACCAATATTAAGAAATTCACTCAAAATAGCCCAACTACATGGACAGTAAACAACCTACTCTGGAATGACTCTTTGGTAAATGATGAAATTAAGGCAGAAATCAGTAAGTTTTGAAACCAATGAGAACAAAGAGACAACATACCAGGATCCCTGGGACACAGATAAAGCAAAGTTAAGAGGGAAATTTATAGCACTAAATGCAGAGACATCAAAAAGCTTTGCCCACATCGAGAAGCTAGAAAGGTCTCAAGTTAACAACCTAACATTATAACTAAAAGAATTAGAGAACTAAGAGCAAACAAACACCAAAGCTAGCAGAATACAAGAAATAACCAAAATCAGAGCTGAACTGAAGGAGACAGACACACACACACACACACACACACACACAAAACCTTCAAAAAATCAACAAATCCAGGATTTGGTTTTTTGAAAAAATAATGAAATAGACCACTAACCAGACTAATAAAGAAGAAAAGAGAAAAGATTCAAATAATCACAATAAGATATAATTTGGGGGTATCACCATTGACCAACAGAAATGAAGCCATCAGAGAATACTATAAACACCTCCATGCACATAAACTAGAAAATCTAGAAGAAATTGATAAATTCTTAGACACGTACACCCTCCCAAGACTGAACCGGGAAGAAACTGAATTTCTAAATAGACCAATAATGAGTTCTGAAATTGAGGCAGTAATAAATAGCCTACCAAGAACAACAACAACAACAACAACAACAAAAAGCTCAGGTCCAGACAGGTTCACAGCTGAATTCTACCAGAGATACAAAGAAGAGCTGGTACCATTTCTACTGAAACTATTCCAAAGAACTGAAAAGGGAGGAATTCACCCTAACTCATTCTATGAAGACAGCATAATCCTGACACCAAAACCTGGCAGAGATACAACAAAAAAAGAAAAATTCAGGCCATTACCTTTGATAAACGTTGATGCAAAAATCTTCAATAAAATACTTGCAGCACATCAAAAGGCTTATCCACCACAATCAAGTAGGCTTATCCCTGGGATGCAAGGCTGGTTCCCCATATGCAAATCAATAAATGTGATTCATCACATACACAGATCTCAAGAAAAAAACACATAATTATCTCAATAGGTACAGAAAAGGCCTTCAACAAAATTCAACATTCCTTCATGTTAAAAACTCTCAATAAAGTAGGCATCAAAGAAACATACCCGAAAATAATAAGAGTCATATATGACAAATCCACAGCCAATATTACACTGAATGGGCAAAAGCTGGAAGCATTTCCCTTGAAAACTGACACAAGACAAGGATGCTCTCTCTTAGCACTCTTATTCAACGTAGTATTGAAAGTCCTGGCCAGAACAATCAGGCAAGAGAAAGAAAAAAGAATATACCAATAGGAAGAGAAAAAGTCAAATTATCTTTATCTGTAGATAACATGATCCCATATCTAGAAAACTCTATTGTCTCAGCTCAAAAACTAATTAAGCTGATAAGCAACTTCGGCAAAGTCTCAAGATACAAAATCAATGTACAAAAATTACTAACATTTCTAGACACCAACAACAGGTGAGCCAAGAGCCAAATCAGGAATGAACTCCCATTCACAATTTCTACAAAGAGAATAAAATACCTAGGAACACAGCTAACAAGAAAAGCAAGCAATCTCTTCAAGGAGAACTACAAACCACTGCTCGAAACAAACTGAGATTATACAAACAAATGGAAACATATTCCGTGCTCATGGATAGAAAGAATCAAGATTATTAAAATGGCCATACTGCCCAGAGCAATTCCAAATTCAATACTATTCTCATTAAACTACCATTGACATTTTTCACAAAATTAGAAAAAACTATTTTAAAGTTCATATGGAATCAAGATAGAGCCTGACTAGCCAAGACAGCCCTAAGCAAAAAGAATCTACATGGAGGTATCACACTACCTGACTTCAAACTATTCTATAAAGCTACAGTAACTAAAACGCATGGTACTGGTACAAAAACAGACACATAGACCAATGGCACAGAATAGAGAACCCGGAAATAAGACCTCATATCTAACACTATTTAATCTTCAACAAACCAGACAAAATCAAGCAAAGGGAAAGGAGTCCCTATTTAATAAATAGTGCTGGGAGAACAGACTAGCCATATGCAGAAAATTGAAACTGAACCCCTGTTTTACACCATATACAAAAATCAGCTCAAGATGGATTAAAGATATAAATGTAAAACCAAAAACTATAAAACCCTAGAAAAAAATCTAGGCAATACCATTCAGGACATACGCACAGGCAAAGATTTCTTGATAAATATGCCAAAAGCAAAGATTGACAAATGCAATCTAATTAAACAAAAGAACTTATGCACAGCAAAAGAAACAATCATCAGAGTGAACAGACAACCCACAGAATCGGAGAAAATTTTTGCAATATATCCATCTGAAAAAGGCCTAATATCCAGCAACTACTAGGAACTTAAACAAATTTATGAGAAAACAAACAACCCCGTTAAGAAGTGGGCAAAGGACATAAACAGACACTTCTCAAAAGAAGACCACATGCAGCCAAAAAACATATGAAAAAAAGCTCAGCATCACTAATCATTAGAGAAATGAAAATCAAACCACAATGAGATACCATCTCACATCAGTCAGAATGGCTACTATTAAAAGTCAAAAAAACAATAGATGCTGGTGAGGTTGTGGAGGAAAAAAATGCTCTTACACTGTTGGTGGAAATGTAAATTAATTCAACTATTATGGAAGACAGTGTGGTGATTCCTCAAAGACCTAGTGGCAGAAATATCTTTTGACCCAGCAATCCCATTGCTGGGTATATACCTAAAGGAATATAAATCAATATATTATAAAGATACATGCACATGTATGTTCATTGCAGCACTATTCACAATAACAAAGACATGGAATCAACCTAAATCCCCATCAATGATAGACTAGATAAAGAAAATGTGGTACATATACACCATGGAATACTATGCAGTCATAGAAAAAAAGGATATCATGTCCTTTGCAGGAACATGGATGGAGCTGGACACCATTATCCTCAGCAACCTAACACAGGAACAGAAAATCAAATACCACATGTTCTTAGTTATAATCGGGAGCTGAATGAGGAGAACATATGGACATATTGAGGGGAACAATACACACTGGGGCCTGTTGGAGGAAAGAAGGTGGGAGGATGGAGAGCATTAGGAAAAATAGTTAATGGATGCTGGGCTTAATACCTAGGTGATTGGGTGATCTGTGCACCAAATCACCATGGCACACATTTACCTGTGTAACAAACCTGTGCAACCTGCATATGTACCACTAAACTGAATATAAAAGTTGGAAATCAAAAAATAAATAAATAAAAAGTAACATTTAAGAATGTTTAGAAGATATTCAGAAACTCAAGAAAATTTTTTAACTAAAATGGATCACTAGAAGAAAGAATGAAGTTCTGACACATGATACAACATGGATGAATCCTGAAGACATTGTACTAAGTGGAATAAGCCAAGAATAAAAGGATAAACATTGTATAATTCCACTTACATGGCACTTTATTAGTCAAATTCACAGAGACAGAAGATGGAGTGGTAGTTCCCAGGGGTTAGAGAGAAGGTGAAGTGGGTGTCATTGTTTAATGGGCATGAAGTTTAAGTTTTAGAAAATAAAAATGTTCTGGAGATGGATGGTGGTAATAAATGTACAACAGTGTGAATATACATAATATATATCAGCAATTATATTAAATATTAGTCTATTTTTATGCTGCTAATAAAGACATACCCAAGACTGGGCAATTTACAAAAGAAAGAGACTTAATGAACTCACAGTTCCACATGGCTGAAGAGGCCTCACAATCATGGCAGAAGGAGAAAGGCAAGTCTCCTGGTGACAGACAAGAGAAGAGGATGAGAACCAAGTGAAAGGGGTTTCCCCTTGTAAAACCATCAGATCTCATGAGATTTCACTACCATGAGAACAGTATGATGGAACATGTCCCTATGATAAAATTATCTCCCTATGGGTTCTTCTCACAAAACCAGAGAATAATAGAAGTTACAACTGAAGATAAGATTTGAGTGGTGACACTGCCAAACCATATCATTCTGCTCTGGCCCCTCCCAAATCTCATTTCCTCACATTTAAAAACCAATCATGCCTTCCCAACAGTTCCCCAAAGTCTTAACTCATTTAGCATTAACTCAAATGTCCATCATCCAAAGTCTCATCTAAGACAAGGCAAGTCCCTTCCAGCTATGAGCCTGTAAAATCAAAAGCAAGTTAGTTACTTCTTAGATACAATGGGTGTACAGGTATTGGGTAAATACGCCCATTCCAAACGGGAGAAATTGACCAAAACAAAGGGGCTACAAGCCCCATGTAAGTCTAAAATTCAGCAGGGCAGTTAAATCTTAAAACTCCAGAATGATCTCCCTTGACTCCATGTCTCACATCTAGGTCATGTTGATGCAAGTGGTGGGTTCCCATGGTCTTGTGCAGCTCCATCCCTGTGGCTTTGCATGGCACAGCCTCCCTCCTGACTGCTTTCACAGGCTGGCATTGAGGTCTGCAGGTTTTCCAGGTGCATTGTGCAAGATATCAGTGGATCTACTATTCTAGGCTCTGGAGGATGGTGGCCCTATTTTCACATCTCCACCAGGCAGTGTCTTAGTAGGGATGCTGTGTGGGGGTTTTGATCCCACATTTCCCTTCCACGCTGCCCTAGCAGAGGTTCTCCATGAGGGCCCCGCCCCTACAGGAAACTTCTGCCTGGACATCTAGGCATTTCCACACATCCTCCGAAATCTAGACGGAGGTTCCCAAACCCCAATTCTTGACTTCTGTGCACTGGCATGCTCAACATCACATGGAAGCTGCCGAGGCTAGGGACTTGCACCCTCTGAAGCCATGGACTGAGCTGTACCTTGACTCCTTTTAGTCATAGGTGGAGCGGCTGAGATGCAGGGCACCAAGTCCCTAGACTGCACACAGCCGAGGGACCCTGGGCCTGGCCCAAGAAACCACTTTTACCTTTTAGGCTTCCAGGCCTATGATGGAAAGGGCTGCCCTGAAAACCTCTAACATGCCCTGGAGACATTTTTCCCATTGTCTTGGGGATTAACATTCAGCTCCTCATTACTTATGCAAATTTCTGTAGCCAGCTTGAATTTCTCTTCAGAAAATGGAATTTTCCTTTCTATCACATTGTCAGGCTGCAAATTTTCTGAACGTTTATGCTCTGCTTCCCTTTTAAAACTGAATACCTTTGACAGTACCCAAATCACCTCTTGAGTGCTTTGCTGCTTAGAACTTTATTCTGCCAGATACCCTAAATAATCTCTGTCAAGTTCAAAGTTCCAAAAATCTCTAGGACAGGGGCAAAATGCCACCAGTCTCTTTGCTAAAACTAGAGTCACCTTTGCTCCAGTTCCCAACAAGTTCCTCATCTCCATCAGAGACCATATTAGCCTGGATTTCATTGTCCATATCATTATCAGCATTTTGCGCAGAGCCATTCAACAAGCCTCTAGGAAGTTCCAAACTTTCCTACATTTTCTGTCTTCTTCTGAGCCCTCCAAACTGTTCCAATCTCTGCCTGTTACCCAGTTCCAAAGTGACTTTCACATTTTTGGGTATCTTTTCAGCAGCACCCACTCTACTGGTACCAATTGACTGTAGTCGTCCATTTTCCTGCTGCTGATAAAGACATACCCAAGACTAGGCACACTCGTGGTGGAAGGCAAAAGTCACATCTCACCTGGTGGCAGACAAGAGAAGAGAATGAGAGTCAAGCAAAAGATTTCCCCTTATAAAACCATCAGATCTCATGATACTTATTCAGTACCATGAGAACGGTATAGGGGAAACTACTCCCATGATTCAATTATCTTCCACTTGGTCCCTCCCACAACATGAGGGAATTAGGGGAGCTAGAATTCAAGATGAGATTTGGGTGGGGACACAGCCAAACCATATCAAAATATAAACGGATTAAGTGTCCCAAATAAAAGACAAAGATTATCATACTGGATAATATTATAAACCTATCTATATTCTGTTTACAAGAGACACATTGTAAAATATTAGAATGAAATGTTGAAATTAAAATAATAGAAAAATGATATACCATAAAAATTTTAACCAAAATAAAACTGGTATAGATATATTAATATTAGAAACTAGATTTTAAAACAGAGTGCATTTTTTAAAGATAAAGAGGCTATATAGGCCAAACATGGTGGAATACTATGGAGCAATTAAAATGGAAGAACTGTAGCTCATCACAACATAGATGAATCTCTCAAACATAACGATGAGCAAAAGAAACCAAATGCTAAAGAATACATACTGTGTGGTTCCATTAATATAAAGATTAAAAGCGCCAAAATGGCACAAGAAGTCAGAATAATGTGTTCTGAGACTTTGTGCAGTCTTTAGTTGTAGCTGACTTCTTGTCTTTAGTTTCACAAAGGAATATGCTACTGAAGTATTTCTGGTGTTGAAGCTTTGGGATGTGATCCAATAGGTGGCACTGATAGTTTATTGAGCAGAACACATAATTTATTCATTTTTCTGGATTGACATACTTAATTCTAATTTTTTTCAATTTTAAAAATATGAATATAAAAAAGCATGTCTTTATTTTGTTTATTATGCTTCCACAGTGGAAAGTAGGAGTTGGTAAAAATTATTTTGAGTTGATAAAGTGTGATGACGATATGTAGCACCTGCTGTGATAATCGTAGAAACCTATTAGCAAATGAGCCCATTACGGACATCTAAGTTTGATGTTTAGGAAGTGCCTCTTTCATCAACATTACAAATCACCATTAGATAGCGTTACTTTTCCAATTATATTATTGGATTCTGATATATATTAATACATGTTGCTTCACCTCAATATGACAATTGAATGATTTATGAAATTATTGAGATTTTATTAATATCTCCAAAGTCATAATTTTGTCAACATACATATATAGGCATTTCTTATATTTCTGCTTGTAATAATCACACATTGGGACAAAATGAAAGGGAACAAGCCTTGAATTCTATATGGACTCTGGTACAAGAAAGAAACAGTAACAATCTCCAACCACTCGGTGATGACAAGGATGTCTTGATTCCTATTGCTGGTAAGCACATAAAGCAGATAAATTCATGATAAATAAGGTTCCCACTTCTAATGAGTTTCTTGCTGGAGGAAGAAAGCAGTGAGAGATAATCCTTTATTTTTGATGTAACTCTAGAAGAAGAATCTGTGAGAAACAGAATTCTCTAAGTAGATGAACTCTGGCCACAAGAGGGCGATATGAGGTGTGCAGCACACTGATTCCAAGGCTGTGAGATCTATGGCCACCCAGTCAGTACTACAATGGAAATCACTAACATCACCTTAATCACTAGCTGCATCCATTCCAAATCCTGTGCAATTTTCTGCCCTTGTCCAAGAAGGGTAAAAGGAGTACTCAGTGGCAGTTCTTTTTCCTGTTTCTTGGTTGTACTTAATAATAGACTTCTTCCATGTTTAGGAACCTGTTCTTGAACACTCAATTCAAACAGCCCATATATTAGGGAAAATTGAATAAGCTCTCTTTTTCCATCCTCAATTCTCCTAGTAAACTTCATTCTGTTCCTACCAGAATAACATATGACAATAGAACTGTTCTAGAACCATTCCAGTCTTTTATGCCATTGAATGCTATACATATTTATTAGGCTAATACTAATTAGTTGACTAATACTAGTCTAATAGTTAATACTAGTCTAATACTATTAGACTAATACTAGTACTACTAGACTAATACTAAGACTAATATTCTGCTCTACATCTATGTGAAAAATAAAATAAAGGGAGAATGAAAATGAAAGTTGGCAAAGTTCTGTAACAATTAGATATATCTCTAAGAGGTACAACTATATTACGTCTGTAATAATATTTAATGGCAGCTTTTTATTTTATAAATTTATAAATGTTCTCTATAAAATACTTATTTAGGTTGGAATGGGTTGACTGTTCAAAGTTAACTAGAAGTCAACAAAAAAGAAGTATTTATAATGACAAGGTAGATGATGAAAACCCTTTGACCACATATTTAACCGCAAATCTGAATACACTTTAAGATAAAGCAACCAGTAAGAGTTGCCCATTTTCACTGCTATGGCACAAACAGGCTGATTGATGTCAATGCTTTATAACTTAGCCACAGATGCAAGATATTTTCCTTTTCACCTGAACTATAGCAAAACATTTAATGACTTCTTCCTTTACTGCCTTCATATAATAATACTACTTAATTCTTTACTTCTGGGGAAGTTGGGTTACTTTAAGATATTTTATATACGAAATTTTATATTTTACATCTTAAAGTCACAATGAAAACAAAGAAGTTAAAACTATCTAAAACTATTTTCTTCAGTCAGCATGTTGCCTGTGGTGGTTTGGAAAGTATGTCCACAAATTATTTGACTCTCCTCCCTTTAAGAGGTATAGCCTAATTCCCCTCCCCTTGAGTATAGGTTGGTTTTAATGACTAATTCCTAATAATTTGAATACACCAAAAGTACAATATTCACTCTTTTTATCATTATTATTATTATNTGAATACACTTTAAGATAAAGCAACCAGTAAGAGTTGCCCATTTTCACTGCTATGGCACAAACAGGCTGATTGATGTCAATGCTTTATAACTTAGCCACAGATGCAAGATATTTTCCTTTTCACCTGAACTATAGCAAAACATTTAATGACTTCTTCCTTTACTGCCTTCATATAATAATACTACTTAATTCTTTACTTCTGGGGGAAGTTGGGTTACTTTAAGATATTTTATATACGAAATTTTATATTTTACATCTTAAAGTCACAATGAAAAACAAAGAAGTTAAAACTATCTAAAACTATTTTCTTCAGTCAGCATGTTGCCTGTGGTGGTTTGGAAAGTATGTCCACAAATTATTTGACTCTCCTCCCTTTAAGAGGTATAGCCTAATTCCCCTCCCCTTGAGTATAGGTTGGTTTTAATGACTAATTCCTAATAATTTGAATACACCAAAAGTAACAATATTCACTCTTTTTATCATTATTATTATTATTATTATTATTATTATTATTATTATTATGCTTTAAGTTCTAGGGTACTTGTGCTCACTCATAGGTGGGAATTGAACAACGAAAATAACAATATTCGCTTCTAAGACTAGGTTATTACAAACCTACAGCTTTTATCCTTGGAACTGGTTTCTTTGTCCCTGGGGGAAGCCATGTCATGAGCTTTATGGAGAAGCCGATGTGAAGAGGAACTGAAGCCTCCTGCCAACAGCCATAGTTGTCAGTCAAGCAGCTCCTCCAGACTCAGTTAAGACTCAGATGGCACCAGCCCTGGAAGATACCTTGACTGAAGCCGCATGAGAGACCTAGAATCACAACTATCCACCTAAGACTCTCTCATATTCCTGACCCACAGAAGCTATGAGACAATAAATATTTATTATTTTTCAGCTGATAAGTTTTAGGTAATTTTTACACAGCAATAAATGAGGAATATATTGACATATGCTGAATTGGATGGACAAATTTCACAGAAGCTTAAGCGAACAACAGATTGGGCCCCTCTTGTTTTTTCAAATGTTTAACAAAAAAATGTTACAGAAATAGACTCCATGCTTTTTCTACTACTACTGCTATCACTCTGTGACTGTTAATGGCTAACAAAACAAAAGGTACAATTTAATTCAAAAGTTCTCTTAGCTTAACTTTATTTTTTATCCATATAGTAAATTAAGATTCTTCAAGGATTATGAGGGCAATAAATCCCATAGAGGAACACAGAGTTCACCTTCCTATCTAATAGACTGACAAAAATTTATGATTCTAGGTCATTTTGACAGCCCATGTGGGGAGACGTACTGCCAGACATGGAGCATGATAGAACTGATGACTAGTGCTTATAAATCATTTTAAGAGTGGTTTTTAAATCATTTTAACTAGTTTTCATCTTTATTAGTTAAGATAATTGGTGTTTTTCCCATTTTACTGATAAAGAGCCTGGGAAAGAGGAATACTACATTCCTGAGCCAATCAAATATCATGAGAGTCCAAGTAGAAATCCATGTCCCTTTATTTTAGATTAATAAGAATTTATTGAGTTTCCACAATATTCTACACACTGTGCTAGCCACAGGAAGCACCAATAAAAATAAGTATATCTCATTTTCTCCAGAAGCTTAAAATCTAGTCAATTTAAAAGCAAATGGTAAGAGCTATGATAGTAGCAATATATAAAGTACAGTGGAAGCAATGAGGAGGAGCACTTACCATATTCTCTTATGATCAGGGGATGATACCTGGGCTTCAGTTTCTAATGATGAATAAGGATACTTATTTTTCCTATTTCTTTTGTATCCCAATGAACTCTAAATTACCTGTATCCTAATTCTCATCTGTTTATGAGGACCTTTTTGATTGATCTATTTTGTTGTATGATAGGATAGCAAAGACGAATTTTTATCTCACACATCAAGATACAATAGATATTGAATCCCAAAGTGAGTGTCAGACTCTACATAAATTTTCAAATGAAATTATGAGAACCAGTTTTGATACATTTAACACCTGTCATCCACATTGAAGACATAAAAGGTTGAGAATAGACACAGAGGGTAGAATTACAAACAAACTTACCTCTTGAAAAGAGCTTTGTCCTTCAAATAGGTCTAGGAAGTGTTTCAGGAGACCCCTGGAGACCTTAATCAGTGCTGCTTGCAGTTAGGGAGCACACTGGACTGGTGTGGGACACAAGTCTGAGCTCTCTGTGGCAGGAGGCTGTGACTGTTTGCCTGAAGGATCCAGAAAGAGACATCTAAGACACTTGCTGTTGGCTTTTCAGGAAATGGGATCTGGGAGGATCTCTGCCTAGAATCATGGCAGTGATCCTGCCAGGTTAACCAGAGCTTTGGGTAGATGGCAGGAGAATTCTAGCAGAGTCTGGGCTTGGCATGGGCTGCTTAAAATCCAGAAGCTAAGGGGCAGTGGTAGTGATCAGCAGAATGAGGACACTGCCAATGCTGTGTCAGGTATGGTCAGAGGGGCCCAGCAGGTGAGCTGTCAAAGAATCCAGACTGGCCCCACAGAGAAAAATTTACCTTTAAACATCAGTCAGGCTCAGAGAGTAAAATGGCAGAATTAAAGCATGGTCAAGTAAGAACTTTCTAGTCCCTTTCTTTTTGTCCTTCCCTGAGCTCTATACTTGGAGAGACCTGAGGGTGCTTAAGTGGGGAAAGCAACCCACTGCCCTCCCTGTGAAGGCAGATTAGAAAGCAGCAAGGGACAGAAGGGGGCAGGAGAGATGAAGGAAGTCTTACCTTTAAATAAAGATTAGAATTTGGACTAGAATTTCTAATTTCTGAATCAAATTCTGTTTTGCAACTTGAACCAACCATGGGATTTTTTGTCAAGTTCCCTTGGGCTTTTATCCAGCAGCAGAAAAAACCTTTATTCCACTAAATACACTTGAAAGTGACATTGGGAGACAAAATTAAAATTGTTTTCCTTATTATATTGCTCAACCCATATTTAGCCAATATATCAGTTCTATTTACATTAATTGAAATATTATTTAGGTTAGCTTGTGAATAAAAGCAGGAATTTAAACGGGATATTTCATTGCTATCATGAAAAAAATATGACTATAAGTAACAGCCACAGGCCAGGTATGGTGGCTCATGCCTTAATCCCAGCACTTTCATAGGCCAAGTCAAGGGGATTGCTTGAGCTCAGGAGTTTGAGACTAGTTTGGGCACCATAGTGGGACCTTGCCTCTAGACAAAAAAATAATAATAATAAATAAATAGCTGGGCATAGTGGCATGTGCCTGTAGTCCCAGCTACTCAGGAGGACGAGGTAGGATAATTGCTTGAGCCCAGAAGGTCAAGGTTGCAGTGAGCCATGATGGCACCATTGCATTCCAGCCTGGTCGGTAGAACAACACTCTGTCTTTTAAATAAAGAAAGAAAGAAATACAAGCCACAATGCCTTACATCTAAAAAAACTTTTTAAAAACTTAAAAGTCACTTTTACATCTGTATTTCATTATCTCTACAACACTTCACAGTAGTAGCAGAATATATTAAGCACCACATAGACATCCACATACACATAGCCAACAAAACTCTTCTAGGAAAATAGCCTGTTGCATGTCAAGAGTAATGCTATCTTGAAGCAAAACCACTATCATGGCCGGTGTTTGACCCCCACATACCAAGGTGTTCTGCAGTAAGGTCTTTACACAATGTCAGTAGCCTAGATAACTCCTCATAAAGACGCTTCTCTAATCTCTCCATGAGTTTTGGCAAGAAAGTCTGAAATCTGACCAGCTGCACATATTTTGGCCTAAAATCTTGCTTTATAAAGAATACTTTCTGGAGGGCAGGTATGCAGATCCACCATCTAGTGACTGCTCAAGACATTGCTTCTATTTTTATATCCCGACTAAATGTTTATTTCTGAGAAACAGGACTTGTCAGCCTCTTTCTTCAGTCTGTCAGCTCCCTCAGCATTTTGGGGTAGGTTTGCACAGACCTGCTCATCGTGGAACATTTGATGATTTGGGTCCTGGGGCACCTGGTAGCAGGGGCTGCATTGTGGTTTAGACATTATATTAAAATGTTTTTTATGGTCTTGTTTTTGGCTTTATTGTTACTGTGGAAACTGCCTCCAATGGAGCCAATGCACTGCTGTTAAGCTATGCAAAATTAGGCACATTTCCTCTAGACCCAGGGACTACTGAGGAAGAAGTAAAGGAGTAAGACTGTAAGGGCCAGTTCGGGCTCAGGGGTGAAGTATAAGGAAACAGCATGTTGCATGATAAGAGTGATGCCATCTTGAAGCAAAACTGATGATTGACCCCCACATACTCCCCACATGTTCTGCAGTAAGGTGTTTAAACAATTTCTATAGCACGGATAACCCCTCAAAAAGATGCTTCCCTAACCTCCCAAGTGGTCATGAGTCTTTGCAAGAAAGTCTGAAGATGTGACCAGCTGTATAGGTTTTACCCTAAAACCTTGCTATATAAAGGATACTCTCTCGTTCGAGAGGAGGAGCCAGATGGCTGAATAGAAGCCTCCAGCTATCATTTCCCCCTATAAGAACACCAAATTGAACAGCTATCCACACAAGAATGTACTTTCATAGGAACCAAAAATCAGGTGAGCAATCACAGTACCTGGTTTTAACATCATATAATGGAAAGAGACACTGAAGAGAGTAGAAAAGACAGTCTTCAATTGCTGACACAACCCCTCTCCCCTCGCCAGCAGCAGCCATGTGGCATGGAAAGATAATCTGTTTGCTTAAGGGAGAGAGAACACAGTGATTTTGAGACTGCATTGGAACTCAGTACTGCCTGTCACAGTGGAAAGTAACATGGGGCAGAATTCAGTCAGCACCCATGGAAGTAGTGTATACAGCCCTAGCCAGAAAATTGCCCTTTCTGGTAGTCAGAATCTGAGTTCCAGCAAGTTCCAACATTGTGGGCTAAAGTGTTCTGTGGTTCTGAATAAACTTGAAAGGCAGTCTAGGCCACAAGGACTGCAATTCCTGGGCAAATCCTGGTGCTGTGCTAAGCTTGGAGCCAGTGGACTTGGAGGGTACACAACCAAGTGAGACACCAGCTGGGGCAGCCAAAGGAGTGCTTGCGTCACTCCTCCCTAAACCACAAGCAGCACAACTCACAGCTCCAGGAGAGACTACTTCCTTCCACCTGAAGACAGGAGAGGGAAGAGTGAAAAGAACTTTGTGTTGCAACTTGAATACCAGCTCAGCCATCATAGAAAAGGGCACTAGGCAGAGTTTTGAGGCCTTCTCCCGTTCCAAGCCCCAGCTCCTAGATGACAATTTTAGATATGTCCTGGGCCAGAAGAGAACTTACTACCTAAAAGGGAAGGACCCAGTCTTGACAGGATTCATCACCAGCTGACTAGAGAGCCCTAAGGCCTTGAATAAATATCCGTGGTACCCAAGGAACTCTTACTGTGAGCCTTAGATAAGACCCAGGGCCATGCTGGCTTCAAATGTGACCCAGAACATTCTCAACTGTAGTAACCATGCATGGAAATGTCTTCTGTTAGAGGAAAGGGGAAGGAAAAGTGAAGGGGACTTTGACTTGCAGCTTGGGCACCAGCTCAGCCACCATGGGATAGAGCATTAAACAGACCCCTGGGGTTCCTGATTCCAGGCTGTGGCTGCTGGACAGTATTTCTAGACCCACCTTGGGCCAGAGGGGAGAGACCTAGGCCTGGTAACATTCATCATAAGTGAATTGAAAAGCCCATGAGCCTTGAATGAACATCAACAGCATCTAGGCAGTAAGAGCCACTGGCTGGTGTGGTGGTAGCCACAGGGCAAGACTCTTTTTGCATGAGGAAAGGAGAAGGAATAGTGGTAAGGACTTTGTTTTATGGCTTTGGTGCCAGCTGAGCCACAGTAGAATAGAACACCAAGTAGATTCCTAACATTCCTGATTCCAGGCCCTGGTTCCCATCTCCAAGCCCTCGCTCCCAGACAGTATTCTGGGACCCACCCTGGGTCATGGGGGAGATCACTGCACTGAAGGATACGACACAAGCCTGACTGGATTCACCAAATGCTAACTGAAGAGCCCTTGGGCCGTGAGTGAACACTGGCAGGGACCAGGCAGTGGTTGCCTCAGGCCTTCAGCAAGACACAATGCTATACTTAGTTTTGGTCTAACCTGGTGCAGTCCCAGTGGTGGAGGCCACAGGGTCTCTTGCATCAATACTCTCCCAGGTCCAGGCAGCTAAATATAGAAAGAGAGACTTCATTTGTTTGGGGGAAAGTAAGGTAAGAGAATAAGAGTCTCTGCCTGGCAATCCAGAGAATTCTCCCTGATCTTATCTGTATTAGTCCATTCTCATGCTGCTGATAAAGACATACCTAAACTGGGAAGAAAAAGAGGTTTAACGAACTTACATTTCCACAGGCTACAGAGGCCTCACAGTCATAGTGAAAGGCAAGGAGGAACAAGTCACATCTTACACGGATGGTGGCAGGCAAGGGAGAGCTCGTGCAGGGAAACTCCCATTTTTTAAAACCATCAAATCTTGTGAGACTTATTCACTATCACGAGAACAATGTAGAAAAGACCTGCCCCCATAATTCAATTACCTCCCACTGGGTTCCTCCCACAACACATGGTAATTGTGGGAGTTACAATTCAAGATGAGATTTTGGTGGGGACACAGCCAAATCATATCATTCCACTCCTGGCCCCTCCAAAATCTCATGTCCTCACATTTCAAAACAATCATGCCTTCCTAACAGTCCCCCAAACTCTTAACTCATTTCAGTATTAACTCAAAAATCTGCAGTCCAAAGTCTCATCTGAGACAAGGCAAGTTCCTTCTGCCTATGAGCCTGTAAAATCAAAAGTAAGCTAGTTACTTCCTAGATACAATGGAGGTACAGGTATTGGGTAAATACAGCTACTCCAAATGGGAGAAATTGGCAAAAACAAAAGGGCTGCAGACGCCATGTAAGTCTAAAATCCAGCAGGACTGTCAAATTTTAAAGCTCAAAAATGATCTCCTTTGACTCCATGTTTCACATCCAGGTCACACAGATGCAAGAGGTGGGTTCCATGGTCTTGGGCAGCTCCACCCCTGTGGTTTTGCAGAGTATAGCCTCCTTCTTGGCTGCTTTGAGTGTCTGTGGCTTTTCCAGGTACAAGAGTGCAAGCTGTATGTGGATCTACCATTCTAGGGTCTGCAGGATGATGACCATCTTCTCACTGCTCCACTAGGTGGTGCCCCAGTAGGGGCTCTCTGTGTGGGAGCTCCAATCCCACATTTTCCCTCCCTACTGCCCTAGCAGAGGTTCTCCATGAGAGCCCTGCTCCTGCAGCAAACTTCTGCCTGGACATCCATGCATTTCCATACATCCTCTGAAATATAGGAAGAAGTTCCCAAACCCTAGTTCTTGACTTCTGTGCACTGGTAGGCTCAAAACCACATGGAATCTGCCAAGGCTTGGAGCTTGTTCTCTCTGAAGCCATGGCCTGAGGAGTGCCTTGGTCCCTTTCAGCCATGGCTAGAATGGTTGAGATAAAGGGCACCAAGTCCCTTGGCTGCACACAGTAGGGGGACCCAGGTCCCAGCACATGAAACCCTTTTTTCCTCCTCTGCCCTTGGCCCTCTGATGGGAGGGGCTGCTGTGAAGACCGCTGACATGCCCTGGAGACATTTGTCCCATTGTCTTGGGGATTAATATTCAGTTCCTCATTATTTCCACAAATTTCTGCAGTCAGCTTGCATTTCTCTTCAGAAAACGGAATTTTCCTTTCTGTCACATTGTCAGGCTGCAAATTTTCCCAACTTTTATACTCTGTTTCCCTTATATAACTGAATCTTTAACAGCACCCAAGTCACCTCTTGAATGCTTCGCTGTTTAGAAATTTCTTCTGCCAGATACCCTAAATCATCTCTCTCAAGTTCAAAGTTACAAAAATCTCTAGGGCAGTGGCAAAATGCCACCAGTCTCTTTGCTAAAATATAACAAAAGTCACCTTTGCTCCAGTTCCCGACAGATCTTCACTTTTTATGTCTGAGACCAAATCAGCCTGGACTTTATTGTCCATATCACTATCAGCATTTTGGGCAAAGCCATTCAACAAGTTTCTAGGAAGTTCCAAACATTCTCACATTTTCCTATCTTACTCTGAGCCCTCCAAACTGTTCCAACCTCTTCCTGTCACCCAGTTCCAAAGTTGCTTCCACATTTTTGGGTATCTTTCCAGCAACACCTCACTCTACTGGTACCAATTTACTGTATTATAGTCCGTTTTCAGACTGCTGATAAAGACAGACCTGAACCGGGAAGAAAAAGAGGTTTAATGGACTTACAGTTCCACATGGCTAGGGAGGCCTCACAATCACAGTGGAACACAAGGAGAAGCAAGTCGCGTCTTACATGGATGGTGGCAGGCAAGAGAGAGCTTGTGCAGGGAAACTCCCATTTTTAAAACCATCAGCTTTCCTGAGACTTATTCACTATCACAAGAACAGCTTGGGAAAGATCTGCCCCCATAATTCAATTACCACCCACTCGGTTCCTCCCACAACACGTGGGAATTGTGGGAGTTACAATTCAATACGAGATTTGAGTGGGGACACAGTCAAACCGTATTATTATCCAAGACCTAAGGCAGTACCTCTACGAGTCTGCAAGTGTCATAGCATTACTTGGCTTGAGGTGTGCCCTAATGTAGACATGGCTGCAGTGACCAAAGATTTAGATCACAACACTCAATTCCCTTTGAATACTTGGAAAACCTTCCTAAGAAGGATGAGTACAAGAAAGCCCAGACTGTGAAGACTGCAATAAATACCTAACTCTTCAATGCCCAGGCATCAACAAACATACACAAGCAACAAGATCATCCAAGAAGACGTGACCTCACCAAACAAACGAAATAAGGCACCAGTGACCAGTCCTGGAGTGACAGAAATATGTAACTTTTTGGACAGAGAACACAAAATAGCTGTTTTGAGGAAGCTCAATTAAATCTAATATAACACAAAGAAGAAATTCAGAATCCTATCAGATAAATTTAACAGGAGATTGAAATGATTTTCAAATATCAAGCAGAAATTCTGAAGCTAACACACTTAGTTGACATACTGAAAATGCATCAGAGTCCCTCAACAACATAATTAATCAGGGAGAAGAAAGAATTAGTGAGGTTGAAAACAGACCATTTGAACAGTCAATAGAGACAAAAGAAAAACAAATAAGAAAGAATGAAGCATACTTACAAGACCTAGAAAATAGGCTCAAAAGGGCATATCTAAGATTTAGTGGCCTTCAAGAGGAGTTAGAGAGAGAAATCAGGGTAGAAAGTGTATTTAAAGGGATAATGATTTTAAAATTGTCTAAAACTAAAGAAAGACACTGATATTCAAGTACAGGAGGATTATAGAACACCAAGCAGGTTTAACTCAAATAACACTAACTCAAGACATTTAATGAGCAAACTCCCAAAAATTAAGGATAAAGAAAGGATCCTAAAGCAGCAAGATAAAAAAACAACATACAAAAGAGCTCTAATACATTTGGCAGTAGATTACTCAGTGGAAGCCATGCAGGCCAGAAGAGAGTGGCATAAAATGCTTAAAGTGCTGAAGGAAAAAAAAATCTTTTAACCTAGAATAGTATATCCAATGAAAATCATCCTCAAGCATGAAGGAGAAATAAAGATTTTCCCAAACAAAAGCTGAGGGATTTCATCAACATCAGACCTGTCCTACAAGAAATGCTACAGGGGGTCCTTCAATCTGAAATAAAAGAATGCTAATGAGAAATAAGAAATCATCTGAAAGTACAAAACTCACTGGTAGCAGTAAGTACACATACAAACACACAATATTATAGTATTGCAATTGTGGTGAGGAAACTCTCATGAGCAACAAGACTAAAATATGAACTTATAAAAATTAATAACTACAACAACTTTTCAAGCCATAGACACTATAATAAGATATAAATAAAGTCACCAAAAAGTTAAAAAGTGAGGGGGGGATGAAGTTAAAATGTAAAGTTTGTATTAGTTCTCTCTCTGCTTTTTTGTTAGTTTGTCTTTACAATCAGAGCTAAGTTGTCATCAGTTTAAAATAATAGATTATAAGATATTATTGGCAAGTCTTATGCTAATCTCAAAACAAAAACTCTACAACAGGCACATTAGAAATAAAAAAAAAAATTAGAACATACCATCAGAGAAAACCACCTCCACAAAGGAAGACAGGAAAGAGAGAAGAAAAAAAAGATCAGAGAACAAGTAATAAAGTGGCAGGGGTAAGTCCTTACTTATCAGCAATAATATTGAACATAAATGTAGTAAATACTTCAATTAAAAGATATGGAGTGGCTGCATGGATGAGAAAATAAGACACCACAATCTGTTGTCTACAAGAAACACACTTCATGTATAAATACACACATAGACTGAGAGTAAAGGAATGGAAAAAGATATTTTACGCAAATAGAAAGAAAAAAAGACAACAAGTATCTATAATTATATCAGACGAAAACAGATTTCAAGGTAAAACTATAAAAAGAGACAGAGTCATTATATAATGAAAAAAGAATCAAATCAGTAAGAGGATATAAAAATTGTGACTGGGTGCAGTGGCTCATGCCTATAATGCCAGCACTTTGGGGAGCTGAGGTTGGGGGGAATTGCTCGAGTCTAGGAGTTCAAGACCAGCCTGGGCAACATAGCAAGAGCCTGTTTTTACAAAATGTGTTTATAATTAGCTAGGTGTGGTGGCAGGCACCTCTGGTCTAAGCTACTGAGGAGGCTGAGGTAGGAGGATTGATTGAGCCTGAGAGATAGGCTGCAGTGAGCTGTGATCATGTCACTGCACCCCAGCCTGAGCAACAGAGCAAGACCTCATCTCTAAAAAATAAAAATAGAAAATAGAAAAAGTATAAATATATATGCATCCAACACTGGAGCACCCAGATATATAAAGCAAATATTAAAGCTAAAAACAAAGATAGACCCTGAATTAGTCAGCATTCTCTAGAGGGACAGAACTAATAATACATATATATAGGAGTTTATTAAGTATTAACTTACACGATCACAAGTTCCCATAATAGGCTGTCTGAAAGCGCTGGTACAAGGACAACCAGCCTGAGTCCCAAAACTGAGGAACTCGGAGTCCAGTGTTCCAGGGCAGGAAATATTCAGCACGGGAGAAAGATGTAGGCTGGGAAGCTAGGCCAGTCTCTCCTTTTCATGTTTTTCTGCCTGCTTTATATTCACAGGCAGCTAATTAGATCGTCCCCACCCACTAAGGGCAGATCTGCCTTCCCCAGCCCACTGACTCAAATGTTAATCTCTTTTGGCAACACCCTCACACCCAGGATTAATACACTGTATCCTTCAATACAATCAAGTTGACACTCAGTATTAACTATTACAAGTTCACCCCTTGTCAGCTTGAACCCATGCACATCTCAAGAGATCATACATAATCTTCAAATAAAGACAATAATAAGATCATAATTACACCTAACATAATACAACCATCCTTCATACAAAAGGAAACACACCAATCCCCAACCCAAATACTATTACATAAAGTTAACAATACTTAAATGCTGACATGAAGTCAATAAATCTTATGTCACATGATAAAGGAAAAAGGAAATAAAGATACTTTCTTAATACAAGTGTATACATGAACAAGCATGTTTTTAGTAAAATAAGGAGGAAATACATGTGACAATTACAGCCTACATTTCTGCAGCTGGTCACGTGATTGTAGCTGGTATTGATGACTACCTTCTTCTACTACCCATTCTGTATTCCCTTTGCCTTCAGAAAGCATCTCATCAGGTCGTGGTTGCTCTCCTGGTGGAATAACCCAAACCTTCATTCCTGAAAGGTCTAGGTCATGTGTAGTCCTGCCTGGATTGGGCTGTTGTAGTTTCACATTGACATTAATCACAGGGCATGGTTGTACTAAGAGATGACCTAATGGACCTCCTGTATTCCATGCACATTCTTCCTTTCCTCCATTGTGGAGTAGCAGACTAATTTCATCTTGATAGTCCAGGTCAATCACCTGAGCCAACACTGTAACTTCCTTCTTAGCCTGTTGACTTAAAGGTAGGAGAAGCCCAAAGTGTCCAGGTGGCAATCTTAACTTCCAGTTTAACAGAATTGTTGTTGTGTCTCCCAGTGGCTTAATTCCTCCCTCTGGAACTGAGACCTCTAAGACAGCAGAAAGTAATGTCGTGTGAACAAGAAGCAAACATTTTGCTAGCTGATCACTAGGAGTGATGGTGAATGGTGCCACTTCCACTTCCACCCCTTGATTCCTGGACCTGGGAATCCTGGCCATGGGAAAAAAAGTACTTTATACTGGACACTGATTCACAGCATACACAGCCTTCTGGAGAATTTGCCCCAGCCCTGCAAAGTATTGTCACCTAGCTGGCATTGTAATTATGACTTCAAAAGGCCATTCCACTGTTCTGTCAAACCAGCTGCTTTGGGATGATGGGAAATATGGTAGGACCAGTGAATTCCATGAGCATGAGCCCACTGCTGCTCTTCTTTAGCCACAAAGTGAGTGCCTCGGTCAGATGCAATGTTATGTGGAATAACATGACAGTGGATAAGGCATTCCATGAGTCCATGGATGGTAGTCTTGGCAGAAACATTGTGTGAAGAATAGGCAAACCCATATCCAGAGTAAGTGTCTATTACAGTGAGGAAAAACCACTGCCCTTTCCATGATGGAAGAGGTCCAATACAATCAACCTGCCACCAGGTAGCTGGCAGAGATTACCCCGAGGAATGGTGCCATATTGAGGGCTCAGTGTTGGTCTCTGCTGCTGGCAAATTGGGCACTCAGCAGTGTCCATAGTCAGATCAGCCTTGGTGAGTGGAAGACCATGTTACTGAGCCCATGCATAACCTCCATCCCTGCCACCATGGCCACTTTGTTCATGGGCCCATTGGGCAATGTCAGGGGTGGCTGGGGCAAGAGGGTGAGTGGTGTCCACAGAATGGGTCATTTTAACCACTTGATTACAGAAATCCTCCTATGCTGATGTCACTCCATCAGCAGAGGAGATATTTGGGATACAAATATCTTCACACTATTTGGCCACTCAGAGAGGTCCATCCACATACCTCTTTCCCAATTTTCTTTGTCATCAATTTTCCAATCATGCTTCTTCCAAGTCCCTGACCATCCAGCAAAACCACTGGGTACAGCCCATGAATCATTACATAATCGCACATCTGGCCATTTCTCCTTCTGTGCAAAGTTCACAACCAGGTACACTGCTCAGAGTTCTGCCCACTGGGAAGATTTTGCTTCACTGCTGTCCTTCAGGGATGTCCTAGAAAGGGGCTGTAGTGCTGCAGCTGTCCACTTTCGGGTGGTACTTGCATATCGTGCAGAACCATCTGTGAACCAGGCCCTAGTCTTCTCTTCCTCTGTCAACTGATCATAGGGAACTCCCCATGAGGCCATCAGTGCAGGCTGCGGGAGAAAAGACAGGGTGGCAGGAGTAGAGACCATGGGCATTTGAGCCACTTCCTCATGTAACTTACTTGTGCCTTCAGGACCTCCTTAAGTCTGATCACATATATACCACTTTCATCTGACAATAAAACGCTGCTATGCATGACCCACTTTGTGGATAGATGGGTCAGAAAGCATCCAGTTCATGATAGACAGTTCAGGTTGTCCATAGTCAAACGTTCAGTTTCCATCAAAGTCCAGTAACAGGCCAAGAGTTGTCTCTCAAAAGGAGAGTCATTATCTGCAGAAGATGGCAGGGCCTTGCTCCAAAACCCTAGAGGTCTCCACTGTGATTCACATATGGGGGGCTGCCAAAGACTCCAAATAGTATCCCTATCTGCCACTGACACCTCAAGCACCATTGGATCTGCTGGGTCATATGGTCTATGTGACAGAGCAGCTTTCACAGCAGACTGGACCTATTGCAGAGCCTTCTCCTGTTCTGGACTCCACTAAAAACTGGCAGCCTTTCGAGTCACTCAATAAATGGGTCAGAATAACACACCCAGATGAGAAATGTGTTGCCTCCAAAATCCAAATAGGCCCATTAGGCATTGTGACTCTTTCTTGGTTGTAGGAGGGGATAAATGCAGCAACTTACCCTTCACCTTAGAAGGAATACCTCAATAGTCCCCACACCACTAGACTCCTAGAAATTTTACTGAGGTAGAAGTTCCCTGAATTTTAGTCAGATTTATTTCCCATCCTCTGGCATGCAAATGTCTCACCAATAAGTCCAGTGCATTTGCTACTTCTTGCTCACTGGATCCAATCAGCATAATGTTATCAATGTAATGAACTAGTGGAAGCAAAAAGCAATCAAGATCTCTCTGAATAAGATTATGACACAAAGCTGAAGAGTTAATATACCCCTGAGGTAGGACAGTAAAGGTATATTCCTGGCCTTGCCAGCTGAAGACAAATGGGTTCTGATGAGCCTTATGGACAGAAATGGAGAAAAAGGCATTTGCCAAGTCAATGGCTGCATACCAGGTACCAGGAGATGGCTTAATTTGCTCAAGCAATGAAACCACTTCTGGTACAGCAGTTGCAATTGGAGTCACCACTTGATTAAGCTTACAGTAATCCAATGGCATTCTCCAAGATCCATCTGTCTTCTACACAGGCCAAATGGGAGAGTTGAATGAGTATGTGGTGGGAATCAACACCCCTACATTTTTCAAGTCTGTGATGGTGGCAGTAATGTCCACAATTTCTCCAGGAATGCAATATTGTTTTTGATTTACTATTTTTCTAGGTAGAGGCAGCTCTAATGGCTTCCATTGGCCTTTCCCACCATAATAGCCCTACCCTACCAGTCAAGAAGCCAATGTGGGTGTTCTGCAAGCTGCTACATATGTCTATGCCAACTATGCATTCTGGCACTGGGGAAACGACCACAGGATAAGTCTGGGGACCCACTGGGCCCACTGTATGTCAGACCTGGGCTAAAACTCCATTAATTACCTGACCTCCATAAGCCCCTACTTTAACTGGAGGATCACAATGATATTTGGGTCCCCTGGAATGAACATCAGCTCAGAGAAAGTGTCCAGCATTCCCCAAAATGTCTGTTCATTTCCTTTTCCCCAGTACACAATTACCATGATAAAAGGCTGGAGGTCTCCTTGGGGAAGGATAGGGGAAAGACTCATTGCATAAATTATCAGTAATGTAGTGGGATCCTTCCTCAAAGGGACCAAGTCTCCCCTTCACTCAAGGGGTCCTGAGTCTGTAAACTGGCTCAAGTCTGGAAATTGATTGAGGGGCTATGATTCCCTTTCTTTATAATTCAAATTAGTGTTTTGTCCATTTGACCTACATATTTTTTGCTTGTATAAATTAAGTAGGAATGCAGTAGGCTTCCTATCAATTTCACTTCTAGGAACACTGTGCTTAATTAGGCAATACCAGAGCTCTACACACGTCAGACTATTCTGATTGCTGCTTTGCCTCTGCTGTTCATTACAGTAGCTACACCCACCTTGCCTTTGATGGTTGAGTGCCACCACTTGGCCCCTGCCACCTTGGGATCCAATTATTCCCATTGTATTTATATTTTGTAGTTGAGTAACTGTGGTTCCCACCATTAGATCTGACATACAGAGAAGAGCAATTACAGGGATCTTCAAAGATGCTGGTGCTGCCCTCACAAGTCTATTTCACAAAGCATTTGTCAAGGCTATATCTTCTGGCCCCTTCCAGCTGGGATAAGTAGGTCTAAAGTGACTAATCCACTCCACCATCCCAATCTTCCCAAGCCTTTGGATTCCTTCTTCTACATTAAACCAAGGGAGATAAGGCATTTCCAGTTCACTCACAGTGGGCCACCTTTTAATGCATTTTTCAGCTAAACAAGCAAATAAATGATTAGAATCTTTTTTGACTCCCCAAGCTGCAACACTAAAAGCAGAGTCCCTACTTAGTGGGCCCAGATCAATAAATTCAGCCTGATCCAACTCTATGTCTCTTCCACCGTTATCCCATACCCTTAGTGTCCATTCCCATGCCTTTTCTCCAGATTTCTGCTTATATAAGTTAGAGAACACAAACATTTCTTTTTGAGTGTAGTGCACCTCCTAATGGGTCACACGCTGAACCTCACATCAAGGGGCCTGCCAGGACTTTAGTCTAGTCATAGGTCTAGAAGCAAACAGAGGTGTTAGGTGTGGCTCCTGAGGAGGATCAATATGCCGGGACTTTAGTCTAGTTATAGGTCTAGAAGCAAACAGAGGTGTTGGGGGTGACTCCTGAGGAGAATCAATATTATCTTGCCTGGAAACTGCCTCAGGGGAGGCCATCACTGTTGCCTCAGGAAGCACAGGGTTTATCACCTCAGACAAAGTTGGAAAGACTGATGGCAGCCTGGATCAGGGAGGAGATGTTGCCACTACTGGGGATGTGAAAGCTTTTCCTTCTGGCAAAAAATGTTTCAGAGTTTACAACCTCAATGTCTCCAGCTTCATCAGCATCCTCCCACTCGTCCCCATTCCAACTTTCCAGGTCCCACTCCTCTCCAATCAATACTCTTACTTTAACAGGAGACCCCTGGTGAGGCTGTGCATGCATCTTTCATTGTAGGTCCGCCACTTGCATGATAAGAGCTTGTGTCTGTTTTTCCACAATTTTAGCTCTTTCTCTACAGGAGATAAGACTCTCACTCAGGGCAATCTTAGCAGATTTGAGGCTCAGTATCTGCTTCTGAAGCTGGAAGACAGAATCCCTGAGTTCATAATTTTCTTTCATCACTTTGTCCACCGAACTTAGGAACAACCAACCAACTTCATTA
Source organism: Rhinopithecus bieti (assembly GCF_001698545.2). Taxonomy (NCBI): domain Eukaryota; kingdom Metazoa; phylum Chordata; class Mammalia; order Primates; family Cercopithecidae; genus Rhinopithecus; species Rhinopithecus bieti. Next base: position 1,829,491 of record NW_016810077.1, on the reverse strand, counting down.
TGTTCCTCGGTTCTCCACGTATGGTCAAAGGTAGTATGTATAGAGTCACTAAACTCCTTGCCTTTCATGAGTGGTGAATCAGAGTGTCAAATGCATTTATTTTGCGTAACTCCCTAAACAGTTCATGCCAAGGACTATCAGTGTTCTCCATACTATTAGAAGTAGAGTCCTTAGCACTTTAGGGTCTAATCATATTAAGCAGCTGACTCCAGAAACCCCACAACCGATAAAAGAACTCCATCCTTAGTATTATGTTCCTCTAGAACCACTCCTGGTACCAAAATCTATAATAGTCAGGGTTCTCTAGAGGGACAGAACTAATAGAACATATATAAAAAGGGAAGCCCATTAAGTATTAACTTACATGATCACAAGGTCCCACAATAGGCTGTCTGCAAGCTGAGGAGAAAGGAGAGCTGATCTGAGTCCCAAAGCTCAAGAACTTGGAGTCCAATGTTCCAGGGCAGGAAGTATCCAGCACTGGAGAAAGATGTAGGCTGGAAGACTAGGCCAGTCTCTCCTTCTCATGTTTTTCTGCCTGCTTTATATTCACAGGCAACTGATTAGATTGTGCCCACTAGATTAAGGGTGGACCTGCCTTCCCTAGCCCACTGACTCAAATGTTAATCTCTTTTGGCAACACAGAGATTGGACAGATCATCTGACAGAATATCAACAAAGAAACATTGGACTTAATTGACACTATAGAATAAATGGACCTAATAGATACTTAAAAACTATTTCATCCAGTAGCTATAGAATACACATTCTTCTCCTCAGCTCATGAATTATTCTCAAAGATAGGCCATATGTCAGGTCACAGAATGAGTCTTTTAAAATAAAGAAAAAGTGAAACTGTATCAATTATCTTCTCTGAAAACAATGGAATAAAACTAGAGATCAATAACAAAAGGAACTTCTGAAACTATACAAATACATGGAAATTAAGCAATATGCTGCCAAATGACCAGCAGATCTATGAATAAATTAAGAAGGAAATTTAAAATTTTTTGAAACAAATGAAAATGGAAACACAACATACCACAACCTATGGGATAGAGCAAGAGCAGTTCTAAGAGAAAAGTTTGTATCAATAAGTTTCTTCATCACAAAAGTAGAAAAACTTGAAATAAACAAGCTAACAATGCATCTTAAAGAATTAAAAAGGCAAGAGCAAACCAAACCCAAAATTAGTGGAAGAAAAAAAATAAGAAGGATTAGAGCAGAAGTAAATGAAATTGAAATGAAAAAAACAATACAAAAGATAACTGAAATGAAAAGTTGATTTTTTGAAAAGATAAATAAAATTGACAAATTATTAGCCACTTTAGGAAAAAAGATAAAATGCAAAAAATAAAATCAGAGATGAAAAAGAAAACATTACAATTAATATCACAGAAACTCAAAGGATCATTAGCGGCTACTATGAACAACTATATGCTAATAAATTGGAAAACCTAGAAGAAATTAATAAACTCCTAGACACACACAACATACCAAGATTAACCATGAAGAAGTCCAAAACCTGGATAAACCAATAATAGGTAACAAGAAGGAAGCTGTAATAAAATGTCTTACAGCAAAGTAAAGCCTGGGACCCAATGGCTTCACTATTTAATTTTGCCAAACATTCAAAGAAGAACTAATTCCAATCCTACTCAAACTATTCCAAAAACTATAGGAGGAGGGACTATTTCTAACCTCATTCTATGAGCTCAGTGTTACCCATATATCAAAACCAGACAGACACATCAACAATAGAAAACTACAGGCCAATATCCCTGTTAAACATTGATGCAAAAACTGTCAACAAAATATTAGCAAATCGAATTCAACAATACATGATAAAGGTCATTCATCATGACCAAATGAGATTTATCCTAGGGATGCAAGGATGGTTCAACATAAGCCAATCAGTGTGATACATCATACCAACAGAATAAAGGACAAAATCATATGATTATTTCCTTTAATGTGGGAAAAGCATTTGATAAAATTCAACATCCCTTCATGACAAAAACCCTCAAAAAACTGGGTGCAGAAGGAACATACCATAACACAATAAAAGCCATATGTGACAGATCCACAGCTAGTATCATACTGAACAGGGAAAAACTGAAAACCTATCCTCTAATATACGGAACAGAACAACAATACCCACTTTACCACTGTTATTCAACATAGTACTGGAAGTCTTACCTAGAGCAATCAGACAACAGGAAGAAATAAAGGGCATCAAAGTCAGAAAGAAATAAGTCAAATTATTCTTGTTTGTAGGTGGTATGATCTTATTTAAAAAAAAAAAAATACTGAAGACTCCACCAAAACACTATCAGAAGTGATCAACAAATTCAATAAAGTTGCAGAATTCTAAGTCAACATATGAAAATCAGTAGCATTTTTATATGCCAACAGTAAACAATCTGAAAACTAAATAGAGAAAGTAACCCCATTTATATTCACTACAAATTTTAAAATACCTATGAATTAACCCAAGAAGTGAAAGACCTCTACAATGAAAATTAGAAAACATTGATGAAAGAAATTGAAGACAACACAAAAAAGTGAAAAGATATTCCATGTTCATGGATTAGAAGACTCCATATTGTTAAAATGTCCATACTAACTAAAGCAATCTACACATTTAATGTAATCCCTATCAAAATACCAATGACTTTCCATACAGAAATCGAAAGAACAATTCTGAAATTTCTGTGGTACCAGAAAGACTCAGAATAGCCAAAGCTATCTTAAGCAAAAAGAACAAAACTGGAGGAATCACATTACCTGAATTAAAATAATACCACAGAGCTATAGTAACCAGAACAACAAGGTGCTGGCATAAGAACATACACACAGACAAATGGAAGAAACTAGAGAACCCAGAACCAAACTCATACATCTACAGTGAACTCATTTTTGACAAAGATGCCAAGAACATATGTGGGAGAAAGTTCAATTTCTTCAATAAATGATGCTGGGAAAACTGGATATCCATATGCAAAAGAATGAAACTAGACTTCTATCGCTCACCACATACAAAAATCAAACCAAAATGGATTAAAGACTTAAATCTCAGACCTCACACTATGAAACTACTTCAAGAAAACATTGGGGAAACGCCAAGGCATTGGCCTGAGCAAAGATTTCTTGAGTAATACTCCACAAGAACAGGGAATCAAAGCAAAACTGGACAAATGGGATCACGTCAAGTTAAAAAGCTTCTGCACAGCAAAGTAAACAATCAACAAAGTGAAGAGCCAACTCACGGAATGGGACAAAATATTTGCAAACTATCCGTCTGACAAGGGATTGATAAGCAGAATAAATAAGGAGCTCAAACCACTCTGGTGGAAAAAATCCAATTATCTGATTTCCAAATGAGCAAAAGATCTAAATAGACCTTTCTCAAAATAAGATACACAAATGGCAAATAGGCATATGAAAAGGTGCTCAACACCACTAATCATCAGAGAAATATAAATCAAAACTACAATAAGACATATTCTTACCCAAGTTAAAATTGTTTTTATCCAAATGACAAGCAATAAAGAATGCTGGTGAGAATGTGGAGTTGGTCAGAGTGTGAATTAGTACAACTGATGTAAAGAACAGTTTGGAAGTTCCTCAAAAAACTAAAAATGGAGCTACCATGTGATCCAGCAATCCCACTTCTGATTATATACCCAAAAGAAAGAAAATAAGTATATTGAGGTGATAGCTGCATTCTCTTATTTATTGCAGCACTATTTACAATAGCCAAGATTTGGAAGCAACCTCAGTGTCTATCAACAGACAAATGGATAAAGAAAATGTGGTACATATACACAATGGAGTACTGTCAAACCATAAAGAGAATGTGATTCTGTTATTTGCAACAACACGGATAAAACTGGAAGTCATTAGGTTAAGTGAATTAAGCCAGGGAGGAAAAGACAAACATTGTCTGTTCTAACTTATATGTGGGAGCTAAAAATTAAAACGATTGAACTCATGGAGATAGAGAGTAGAACAATGGTTACTAGAGGCTGAGAAGGGTAGTGTGGGGGTGTGGGAGTAGAGGGGGGATGGTTAAGGGTACAAAAATATAGTTAGAGGGAATAAATAATATCTAGTATTTAATAGCACAACAGGGCACAATAATTTGTTGTACATTTTACAACAACTAAAAGAGTATAATTGGACTCTTTGTAACACAAAGGATAAATGATTGAGGTGATAGATACCCCATTTATCCTGATGTGATTATGATGCATTGTATGCCTATATCAAAATATCTCACGTATCCCATAAATACATACACCTATTATGTACCTACAATTTTAAATTTTTTTAAGAAGAATACTTTCTGGAGAGTTAATGCCTGGATCCACCATCTCACAGCCACCTGAGATATTCTTTCTTCTTGTAAGTCCCTATTAAATATTTGTTTCTTTCTGAGAAACCAGATTTGTCCACCATTTTCTGTATTCTCCTGCTCCCTCACCTTTGGAAGCATGTTTGCATAGACCCTTCACCACAGAACAGTCATTGCGTAAAATCTAATATAGATTGATAAAAAAAATAGAATTTTTTTTTTTTTTTTTTGAGACGGAGTCTCGCTCTGTCAACACCCCAGGCTGGAGTGCAGTGGCCGGATCTCAGCTCACTGCAAGCTCCGCCTCCCGGGTTTACGCCATTCTCCCGCCTCAGCCTCCCGAGTAGCTGGGACTACAGGCGCCCGCCACCACGCCCGGCTAGTTTTTTGTATTTTTTAGTGGAGACGGGGTTTCACTGTGTTAGCCAAGATGGTCTCGATCTCCTGACCTCGTGATCCGCCCGTCTCGGACTCCCAAAGTGAAAAAATAGATTTATAAAGGGCCTGGGGTCTAGCTCAACCCAGTTCCTGACCTCTATATTTTTCCCCAGACAGAATCACTGGATCTGTATCCAGGTTCACACCAGCCAGCTCAGTCCCTTGGCCTAGCTTGAGACTGCCCCATCCCGACAACATCTCAGAGCTCCATGTGGCAACCTTCATTCTTAATCCAACCCTGGCTCTGGGCCCCACTTCTAGTAAGTGGGACTTTGCTGCATCACCAAGCTTTGGCATCTACCTCTGTGGCTTGCCTAGATATCCACCCCAGTACACGCATCCAGTTGCAGCTCCCCTTTAGCAGTGTGTTGATGGGTCCTAGCCCCTCCTATGAGCTTGTTATCATGGAAATAGCTGAAATGCTCTTCTGAATCCCAATAATAAAGATTAAACATGTACCAATATCTTATTATGTTCTGGTCACTGTATGAAATATTGTATTATTTCAGTTTGTTCTTACAAAACCTTATGAAGTACATATTATTGCCTTTTACAAATGAGGAAATTGAGACACATACTGGTTATATAATTTGCCCAATATTAATTGCTTATAACTAGTAAAGACAAGACTTTGTTGTCTTTGTTCTAAAGATAAGCTATGTTGTGGTTTTTAGTACAACTGCTAATTTAATGCATACACATTCTCCGGGGGAAAAAGAATTAAACTAATTCAAGAAATGCCATTGAAAAACTTAAACCATGTATGCAGGAAGGCTAAATGCCCTTTAGAAAAAGGAAAGACAGGTAATGACAAATGGCTTTACATCTGTTGATACACAGGTGAGAAGAGCTAGAAAGAGACATAAAAAGCTTAAGTTGAATATGCAGACTTGGAAACTGGACAGTATTTGATGAGAGACACAAGAGAAAAAGACTGGCTTCTGAGGAAGGACCTTTGATTGCCAAAATCCTAAAGAGGGAAGGAGCCTGAAGTCAGTCCTAGTTGAACAAGAGCTGGACCTGCTCCAGAGAGCTGCGGGAAGCTGTTGGATTTGTACCCCGGGCACTTTAGCTGTCTATCCAGGAAGGTTTTTCACTACCTCGTAAGAAAATAAAGTATAGTGTAGCTGAGTTTGGAGTCCAGTCGAACTAGGGTCCACAGAATCCTGGCTTAATCATTTAATTTGAGATCAATGATTTTTATCTGTCTCACTTTCCTCAATTATAAAATGAGGATATTAATATTTAAGATTATGATGAAGATGAAAAATACTTATGTAAATAATCACCACAGTGTCTAGACCAGCATAAATGCTTGGCAAACACTTAACAATCATAACCATTATGATTTGTGAGGGGAGAGGTGAAAAGACGATCATGATGCCAAGAAAAAGACAGTGAGCTCTCTCTAGGTAGTCTATTTTTTTTAACTGTCATATTTCCAGGTCCTGGCAAAGTTCCTGGCACATAGCAGGCAATCAACAATATTTGTTGAATGAATGAAGGAGTAAAGCAAGGAATGAATGAATTCTAGTGACTTCACCTCAATGGCCCAGTATACAGCTACTTGCAGAAGAGAAGGCAGCATACCCAAAGTTCTGTCCTTCTCTGTGTCTCATGAGGTTTCCAGATCCTGCAGGTTCTAAGGCAGGATCCAGGGCTGCTGCCACACTGGGCTGTTGCAGGATGTTCTAATACTTGTCTTCAGCATATAGGATTCATTCAAAGTAGGACATGTCACACCTAAGTAACTTCATAACTCTCATGTGTCTAATGAGTGTTTTTTAAGGCTCTACTTTTACCCTGGAGGTGGAGTGGGTCAAGGAAAGGATAAACCGGTTATTCCAAAGCCTAGATCCCTCAATTGCCTCACTAACCTCCCGGTCTGTATTCAAGTAGTGGCAAAGGGTGGTAAAGGGAATTATTGAATACAGACAGATGATATTCTGGAGTGGCAAAAATGTGACATCCATTACTTTGAAGAAGAATTGAAAGATAGGCAGAAGCAGTGTAAGGAGTTCCAGGAATAGGCAGGGTAGATTAAAAGAAAGTTAGTATAGAATGAAATCATACAAGAAAAATGTGGTAGTCATATTGCAAAAATCGTTCCCCATATTCCGAGAGACTGGCTACGCTTGCTCCACATTGAGAATGAAATAAAATACATCATAACAAGCCAGAGATTTTGAACCTTGTGATACTTTCACAAACAGAGAACAAAGAATTATTTATATTTATGGCATTTCAAAAGTATTTGAAGCTTCTGAATGATGCCAACATGTACTGCAGCTAATAAAATATCCATGGTCTCTGATATAGAAGGGGAAATCCAGACGCCTTCAGGAACCCACCCTTTGTGTGAGGGTTGAATCTCTAGAGCAGTAAAAGTGCTAATGAAGAAAACTATGATCAAAATAAATGACTTGAGTCATCATATGGTAGTTGGTTCAAATCTAAGTCAAACGTCAAATCAATCTTTGGCACTCTAAAATTCTTCCTTCTACAGGCTGGCACCATGCAACAAATAGCCCATCTGTATTGCTGGGGATAGCACCAATGAGAACGGACTTTCATTTACATAAAGACAGACTTCAATGGCTAATATGACTCTATATATAGTATGGTTTACTTATAAAAACAGCATTAAATACGCCAGTAGGCTATAATGCGTACAGTGAATCATTTTCTTACAAGCATTTTCAGTCTTTTTCAAGAGGCTAAATCTACAATTTGGAAGGGCCTAAATTGTTTTAGCTTAAAGGTAGTTAACTAGAAAAGAACAACTATTTTATATGTACTAGAGTATAACAAGCTGGCCCTTTTTATTAAATATATATACATATATATACACATATATATATATATATATATACACACACACACACATAAAATTTCATTCCAAAAAAGGTTTTTTTAGTTGTACTTTTTACCATTGGAGAAATAATTTTTTTTAAGAAAGCATAAACTTTGGAGTCATATGGGCCTTAATTCCTTAATTCCTTAATTCTTACTAGCTGTATAGCTATGGTTACCTGTTTCTGATCTGCAAAATAAGGATAGGAATATCCATCTCAAAAATTGTTCTGAGGCTAAATGGGTTGCTGAGAGAGCACTTAGGAAAGAGTCTTTAAAAACTAAGTATTAAGTAAATATTAGTTACTTGTGTTTCTTTTTTCTACCCTCCATGTTCCAAGAGAAGAAAATATATTTTTGAAATTTAAAAAGTAATCTGACCTAAATTTAGCACCATATCCAAATGGATATATTTTTTAGGAAGTGGCTCAGATAGATACATCTATGCAGTTGTAATGGTAGCAGGCATACCCCTAAAGCCAGTACACAAATTAAGTTTTTAAAATGTAATTATTAATTATGTTTAAATTACAGTTCACAATTTAAATGAATCCTTTGAATCATCCTTGCATAGCATAAACAACCACTCCTAATTAGTCATTTTTATAATTCTGTTTGTGATCTCTATATGAAGTTTGCTTAAAATGAGATACATCTCCACTTAGTTCTTTGTAAGCCAATAATTTTTATTCATCCATCAATGGCAGTAGACTTTGCAAAAGAGTATTCTATAATGCTTATTGGAATTCATATCTGAAAACAAACTATTATCAGGAAGAAAATAAGATTTGATTTATTCAAAATCATAAGACCATTGCTACATTTCAATATTCCATGGACATGCCTGTCCAGGGTATATATATGTTATAACATGTGCTACAAATGTCACAACTATGGCAGAGCACCAAGAATTAACAAGAGGAAAAATAACATTGAATGCATCAAAAGGGCGTGGTCCCCTTTATTGAGAGGTAACTTTGTCTTGACTTGCGTGGGCATTGAATAAAAAAAAAAAAAGTCATTAAAGACAAATTCACTACAAAACAAATACATCTGAAAAAGAAGCATAGAAACATTTGACATTGGTATATGCAAAGTATAGGCTGGATTGTTCTAGTTGCAATAAAAATTCAAAATAGACTGGGCGTAGTCACTCATGCCTATAATCCCATCACTTTGGGAGGCTGAGGCAGGAAGATTGCTTGAACCCTGTGCTCCAGACCAGCCTGGGAAACATAGTAAGACGTCGTTTCTACCAAAAAATTTTGAAACTTAGCTGAGCATGGTGGGTGTACACCTGTAGTCCCAGCTACTCGGGAGGCTGTGGCAGGAGAATTGCTTGAGCCTGGGAAGTTAAGGCTGCCATGAGCCGTGATCGCACCACTGCACTCCAGCCTAGGCAACAGAGAGAGACCATATCCTCCTCACACACACACACACACACAAAATAATGATAACAGTAAACTACAGGCTAGTGTGATTTTGTAGGGAATTAAACATCACAAGTGGTCATCTAGCAGCAGATACCAATCATTAATGGCACTGCTTCTCACATCAGCTTAAGCCAGTTGTGATCTGAATCTATTTCCACTGGTACAGATAAAGAATCACTTCCTAAGGAGAACTTAGTTTTCAGCTCTTCTAGAATCTGTTCTAAAAAAATCTTAAACAAAGATTGAAACGCCATCTGCTAAAAAATATTCTGGCATAACAAATTTAAACAATGTGAAACCCAGATATTAAAAATGTAGTTCAATCATATTACCATTCTTTGGCTGGCATTGAGAAGCAGATGTTATAGGAAATTGAAAAGTATTCCATTTGAGCATAATAGGTCTCAAATGTCCTTATTATAACTCCCAAAATATTCATATTCCAATGGGGTCTTTGTGATTTTGTTGTTGGAGTTATTAACTTGTCAGATTGCTCTGGTTTTTCCGGGTCTAAAATCATACATTCTGTTTTAGGAGAATAGAGGGTTATTGTTTAACGATGAAAATCACCACTTTCAAATATTTCTACGATGTTCAAATGGCACATTATTTGGAGTCATGGTTACTGTACTTGAAAAATGCTTGAGAGTTACTTATTTGATAATATATTTTGAATGAGCAAAAAAAAGTGAGAAAGAGATTTCTAACTTGAATTACACGTTCACCGAGGTATATGAATTTAGTTAGGCACCTAAGTTCTTATTTCAGTGAAGTCTTATTCTTACTGAATGGATATCTCTCTTAAATCTAATCTTAAAAAGCAAAGGTTTTGAAATGGTCTCTAGGATCTACTTCATGAAACCTCTTCAGTGAAAGAAGAAAGCAAATGCTTATCCCACACAACACCCAGTATACCTCAGTCTGTAAGTCGCCCTTCATTTTCTTCATATTAACTACTTCACATTGTCACTTATTAAAGAGAGACCAGGTGCACGCTCTATTCACAAAATATAGCTCTTCCTCAAGAAATCCCTGCAGGGTGCTGTTGAAATTGCTGTTCATGTAGCACCTAAATATCTAGCACTTGACTTAGAGGCATGTAGCACCACTTGAAATCTCTCCATTGCCATTTAGTTTGAAGAAGAATATTTGCCATGCAAGGGTTCTTGCTTTGAAGAAACAGCCCCTACTCATTTCTAAATGAAATAATTTAAGGATCTTGAATGGAAAATGGACCTATATGCAATGCTGCCAAAATTCTCATTTATTGGATGATAATGACCAAGATATCTCAAATTGTTGAACTGTGACAAGGCTGACCTCAGAAGGCTTAGGACAAAATCAAGGGCATTTGTGCTACTGAAGGGCCGCTGGGACAATCACTGGTCCTGCCCCAGAGCTCCCATGCGTGCCCTTGCTTTTTGCTCACTGTTTTATTCTCGTCTATTTCCTTTTCTTCCTTCTCCTTTCATTTCTCTCTTTCACCTCTTTCTGGAAGACTTTGTGTGGGTAATGGACGGAGACAGGCCTTAGAGTCAGGCAGGTTCTATCTGAGACCAACTCTAGCACCAACCTCAGTGACCTGAAGTAAGTTAACATTTTATTCTCTTCACCTAAATAAAGGGGTGACATCTAGCTTATGATGCTGTTACAATAATATGAATTAATAAGTATAAAGCTCCTAAACAGAAAGTGGCAAACAAAAGTGGCCACAATACTGTTTTGATTGCTATTATGCAATCAAAAATTATGCTATTATGACAATTATTATTATGAGGTAGCATTAGATTCTTGCAACAGCTGTTTTTGACCTCCATTCTGAGGGTCTTTACCAGGCTACAGTATCCATCTCCAGCCATTGTGGGTGTTGGCTGCTCTAGATTCACACCACCTTCCTCAAGAGATGCTTGACAACTTATGTCCCCAATTGGCAACTTACATCCCCAATGTCACCATTCCTTTAAAGCTTTCTTCTGGGAGGACTCCCTCAATAGATCACCTACAGAAGAATTCCTTTCTTGGGATTTGCTTCTGAGACACTAACCTAAGCAAATTATTATTATTACAAATACATCTTAGGCCTTTCTAATAACCAAAGATTCTTCAAGCACTCAGCTGAAGACAATGCTAATCTCTTCTGGATCAAAACTGCCCCCTTTCCAATTCTACTTCTGGCATGACAATGTGAGAATCTCAGCGGTATCACTCTTTAGCAAAACTGGTCAAAATTAATTTTAAAACAGTCACTTAAAGTCTCTGAAAAATAGCCCTATGTGCATACAGCAAATGAGGAAACTTTTATTCAAACAAATGTACTAAAACTCCATAAATCTGCGAGAGTCTGTGGTATTTTAACCAAAACCCACAACTCCCTCCTAATTCCCAGTTCAGTTTGATGACAACTTCACTCTACACTAGAGTGTAGTTGAGGCATTCGAACCAGAGCGACTCCATCTTGAGTAAGGACTAGGAAAAATGAGGCTGGGACTTGCTGGGCTACATTCCCAGAAAGGTATTCCTACCTTCTAGATGTTAACGGTTAAGGGAACAGATTGATAATGTTTGCTAAGCAGATCCAGACTTACAAGTGTCCTGATATCCTGACATCTTGAGAACAGATGTATTCCTAATTTTGCTTTAGAGATAATAATATGGATTCTTGCAAAATATAGTAATTAAGAAAATTAATCCTTTATTAAAAACCTTTGTAGTAGAGCACATCTCCCCATATATAAATAAGTATTGTACCTAGGATGGATGCATTCCTCCTCTCACTTTTGGGAACACCCTACTCTGTCTATGGAGTAGCTGCACTTTCACCACTTTACTTTCATAGTAAACTTGCTTTTGCTTTGCACTGTGGACTCGCCCTAAATTCTTTCTTGTGCGAGATCCAAGAACCCTCTCTTGGGGTCTGGATTGAGACCCCTTTCCTGCAACACTGGTATAGCCAAGAACACAAGGTTCTGTCTCCCATCTGGAGAGTTACATTCCTGGGAGAAGTGGGACATCACATTTTCCTGACTGCCCCCAGCTACCTGTTGCTGAGGCAAGGTTCCTGGCAAATGCAACCAAAAGAGGGGAGCTCCATTCTCCCACTTAGCTGCCACTCATGGAATCAAGGCTGCACATCGGGCACAGGGCCACTTAGAACACTAGGGTCCCCACTGTCCTTGCCCTGATTCCTGGGGCAAAGGTTCTATGCCAAGAGAGACAAGCCAAGGACACCTGCATCCACTAAACACTTAGTTCTTTAAACTGAGTATCACTCACAGAGAGATGCACAATTGTCCCTCCTTCAGCACAAGGTGTAGTCCAGATATTTCACCTGGGAGAAGCAGGTCTTAGAACAGAGAGCTTAAAATCGCTCCCCAAAGAAACTGACTTTGTAACAGAATGTAAAATTCAAGTGTAAGAGTGTTCTCAGAAACAGTGTAAGTTGGTGAAAGGCAATTGGAAAAAGAATGTATTGGAGGTATAGGCTAATAACAAATGTATTGGAGGTATAGGCTAACCTGTAAGCCCACTAGTTGCTAGAGAAAAATGAGGAAAGTCTTGGAAGACCCCTTCTAGAGTCTGAATAAACCTCAAACATGAAACATAGGAACCATCCCTTCAAAGAAGATTAATTTGATTGGATTTGTGTGTGAAGCAACTTATGCCCCACAGCGTTATTGCAAGCAATAGAGCAATCAAGCAGCAACTAGTGGAGCTTCACAAATGTATGTCCTCAGGTAACCAGGTATGGTGCTTTGGCATACTGAGCACTTATGAATTAAAGGAAATTGGAAGACCTTAGAAACTGCCTCAGAACCAAAGACTTCCTAACTTTCTCTTGTTATCCCCTCCCCGCATCCTCTAGTGCAGGTGGGGAGGGTCTTTCTGAAAGTTCCCTTATCTGACAGAAAAATTTCTTTACAAACATATGCGATTGTCTTAAGACCCACTCCCTAGGAATCTCATCAAATAACCAGAAAAATTTGACTACTGAAGAGAAGAAAAAAGTCTTCTTGCCACAAGGCCCAGAAGACTTCTGGTTTCTTCTTCTGAGGACAACTCAAAAAAAACTACATGAGAGATATCTACATATTACATGGTAACTCAGTGTTCAAAATTTTGAGAAATTGCTATTCTGCTTTCCAAAGTGGATGCACCATTTTAAAATCCACCCTGCAATGAATAAGGGTTCTTTCTCCATATTTTCACTGAGACTTGTCATTGTCTTTTTATTTGAATCATCCTAATGAGTCTGAAGTAGTATCTGGTTATGAGATGTCTTTTAAACATTTATTTTGGTTTGGGGTACATGTGAAAGTTTGTTACGTAGGTCAACTCATGTCATGGGGGTTTGTTGTACCAATTATTTCATCAACCCAGTATTAATCCCAGTATCCAACAGTTCCCTTTTTTGTTCCTCTCACTCTACTCTCCACTTTCCCTCTACTCTCAAGTAGACCCCACTGTCTGTTGTTTCCTTCTTTGTGTCCATAAGTTCTCATCACTTAGCTCCCACTTATAAGTGAAAACATGTGGTATTTGGTTTTTCTGTTCCTGCATTGGTTTGCTAAGGATAATGGCCTCCAGCTCCATCCATGTTCCTGAAAAAGACATGATCTTGTTCTTTTCATGGCTACATAGTATTCCATGGTGTATATGTACCACATTTTCTTTATCCAATCTGTCATTCATTTACATTTCCCTAATGATTAATGATGCTGAGTGTCTTTCCATGTGCCTATTGGCATTTATATATCTGTTTTGGGAAAAATGTCTATTCAAATCCTTTGCCCATTTCCCCCCAATATTTTAGTGTGGTAGTAAAATTTACCATCTTAACCATTTCAAAATGTACTTCAGTGATATAAAATGTACTCACGATGTTGAGTACATTTGACTCACAATGTTGTGCAACCATCTCAACCGTCCATCTCCATGAATCTTTTCATTTTATAAAATTGAAACTCTATACTCATTAATAAATGAGTCCCTGTTCCCCTATCTCTGCAGTCTCTGGCATCTACCATTCTATTTTGGGTCTCTATAATTTTGACTATGCTAAATACCTCACGTAAGTGGAATCCTACATTATTTTTCTCTTTGTGACTAACTTCACTTAGCATAACATCCTCAAGATTCATCCATAATACAGCATATTTCAGAATTTTGTTTTTAGGCTGAACAATATTCCATTATATGTATACTATTTTGCTTTTCCATTTATTTATCAGTAGGCATTTGTGTTGCTTCTATGTTTTAGCTGTTGTGAATAATGCTGTTATGAACATGGGTGTACAAATATCTCTTTGAGATCATACTTTCAATTCTTTCAGGGATATACCCAGTATTGGAAGTGTTGGATCACACAGTAATTCTATTTGTAATTTGTTTAGGAACTGCCATACTGTTATCCACAGTGGCTCTACCACTTTACATTCCCACCAAGAATGCACAAGGGTTCCAATTTCTCCACATCCTTGCCAATGTAATTGCCTTATGGGTTCATCTTGCCCACTGCCTAGAAATGCCAATGCACTGAGAAGAGTAGGTTTTTGCCAGAAAGACAGAGTTCAATAATCTCAGGATCAACCAAGTGGAAGAATGGGAGATAATTCTCAAATCCTTCTACCCAAAATCTCAGAGGCGAGGTTTCTGAGGATAATTTGGTGGACAGAGAGCTGGAGAATGAGTGTTGCTGATTGGTTGGGAATGAAATATAGGAGTGTCTAAACTGGTCTTCATGTGCTGAGTCAGTTTCTGGATGGGGGTCACAGGATCAGTTGGACCAGTTCTTTGGTATTAGTCATGGGTCTAGATGACATCTGCTGGTCTGCCTAAATGCAAAGGTCTAAAAAGTACCTCAAAGACCAACAAAAAAGAGAAAATTTTAGATCAATATCCCTGATGAACATCGATGCAAAAATCCTCAATAAAATACTGGCAAACTGAATCCAGCAGCACATCAAAAAGCTTATCCACCACAACCACGTTGGCTTCATCCCTGGGATGCAAGGCTTGTTCAACATATACAAATCAATAAATGTAATCCATCATATAAACAGAACCAAGGTTTAATAATAGTGATGTTATCTATCGGAGCAATTGGGGAATATATAAATCTGACTTCTGGAACTGTGGCTGGTTATCGTTTATGGCTACATCTTAGCAGAATTCAGGCCTCTCCCATAATTCTAATTTTGTTGCCTTTCATTAGTTTTACAAAGGTGGTTTCAGTCCTCAAACAATGAAGGGGTAGTTTTGGGAAGGGCGATTATCATCCCTGCGTTAAGGTTAAACTACAAACTAATTCCTCCCATAGTTAGCTTGGCCTATGCCCCAGAATGGACAAGGATAGTTGTTAGCTTGTGAAGGTAGAAGCAAATTGGTGTCAGCTATGTCAGATTTTTCTGTCATAATTTTCGCAAAGGTGGCTTCTCTACTACTTGTAATTTTTTGTTTTTTTCAATAATAGTTGCCCCAATGGGTATGATGTGTTATCTCGCTGTAGTTTTGATTTGCATTTCCCTACTGATTGGGTGATGTTGAGCATCTTTTTATGTGTTTGCTAGCCATTTGTATAAATTATTTGGAGAAATGTCTATTCGAGTCCTTTGCCTTTTTTTTTTTTTTTTTTTTTTTGAGACGGAGTCTCGCTCTGTC
>NW_016810077.1:1785347-1813513 GCF_001698545.2 Rhinopithecus bieti | reverse complement strand
AATCTTTACTTCAGAAACTTCTTTTGTGTATTAGTAATACATGACCATTTCTAAATATCAGAAAAACTCAGATATGGTGATCTGGGGGTCTCCCTATCTCACTATGTTGCCCAGGCTGGTCTCAAATTCCTGCTGCCTCAACCTCCTAAGTAGCTTGGACTACAAGCTCAAGCCACCAGGCTGGTGTTCTAGATTTTTTTTTTTTTTTTTGAGACGGAGTCTAGCTCTGTCACCCAAGCTGGAATGCAGTGGCCAGATCTCAGCTCACTGCAAGCTCCGCCTCCCAGGTTTACGCCATTCTCCTGCCTCAGCCTCCCGAGTAGCTGGGACTACAGGCGCCCGCCACCTCGCCCGGCTAGTTTTTTGTATTTTTTAGTAGAGACAGGTTTTCACCGTGTTAGCCAGGATGGTCTCGATCTCCTGACCTCGTGATCCGACCGCCTCGGCCTCCCAAAGTGCTGGGATTACAGGCTTGAGCCACCGCGCCCGGCCCTTTGCCCATTTTAAAATCAGTTTGTTTTCTGTTTTGAGATTCAGGAGTTCTCTATATACTGGGTATTAATCCCTTAACAGATATATGGTTTGCAAATAGTTTATCTCATTCTGTGAGGTGCTTTTAAAACTCTATTGATAGTGTCTTTTTGGTGCACAAAACTATTTACTTTTCATATTGTCCCATTTGTCTACTTATTCTTTTGTTGCCTGTGCCATTGATGTCACATCTAAGAAACCATTGCCAAATACAACGTCTTGAAATTTTTACCGTATGTCTTCTTAATGGTGGCATTATTTTAGGTCTTACATTTACTTCTTTGATTCATTTTGGGTTAATTTTTGTATATGGTGCTAGGTAAGGGTTCAATTTCATTCTATTGTATGTGGCTATCCAATTTTACCAGCACCATTTGTTGAAAAGACTGTCCATTCCATATTGAAAGGCCTTAACATCCTTGTTGAAAATCCTTTGATTGTATGTGTGAGAGTTTATTTCTGAACCCTTTTTCTATTCCATTAGTCTGTCTGTCTGTCTTTATGCCAGTGCCACACAGTTTTGATTATTACAGATTTATAGTAAGGTACAAAATCAGAAAGTGCGAGTTCTTCAGCTGTGTTCTTCCTTTGCAAGATTATTTATGATATTTGGGTTCCCTTGCTATTTCATATAAATTTGAGGGTGATTTTTTCTATTGCTGTAAAAAAACATCTTTGGGATTTAGAGAGAGACTGAATTGAATCTGTTGATTTCTTTGCGTAGTATTGACATCTTAACAATATCATGTCTTCCATTCCATGAACATCAGGTGTGTTTCCATTTATTTATCGCTTCTTTAACTTCTCTTGGCAATCCTTTTTAGTTTTCATAAGCATTTTATTCTTTCGATGCTATTTTCAATTGAATTGCTTTTGTAATTTCCTTTGCAGATTGCTCATTGTTAGGATGTAGAAATGTACCTCCTCATTTTTGTGTAATTTTGTATTCTGCTACTTAATAGAAATTATTTATTAATGCTAACAGTTTTTTGTGAAATCATTAGTTTTTTCCATATATAAGATCTTATAATTTAAGAGCAGAGAAATTTTTACCTTATTCTTTTCCAATTTGATTTTAAAATTTCATTTTCTTGCCCAATTCCCCGGCTAGAACTTCAAGTACAATGTAAAATACAACTGGTAAAATGTGCGTCCTTGTTTTGGTGCTGATCTTTGAGAGAAAAGGCTTTTATTCTTTCACTGTTGAATATCATGTTCATCATGGGTTTCTATTTATGGCTTTTATTACATGGGAATTTCCTTCTATTCCAAGTGTGCTAACAGTTCTTATCATAAAAACATGCTAAACTTTGTCAAATGCTTTTTCCCCATTAATTGAGATGATCTTATGAATTTTTTCCTTTAGTTTGTTGATGTTGTATATTACATTGATCAGTGTTCTTATGTTAAAATATCCCTGCACCAGAAATAAACTCTACTTGGTCATGATGTATAATCTTTGTAACATGCTGCAGAATTCAGTTTGCTACTATTTTGTTGAAGATATTTGCATGAATTTTAATAATTAACATTGGTCTGCAGGTTTTTTTTTTTTTATCCTTGTAGCACCTTTGGCTTTGGTATCAAGGTAATTGGGCCTCATAGAATGAGTTTCAAATTATTCATTTCTCCTATTCAATTTTTCGGAAAAGTTTCAGAAAGATTTTTTTGTGTGTTGTTCAAGTCCTCTAGTTTCTTTATCTAGTTGTTCTATCCATTTTTGAGAGTGGCATACTGGAGTATGCAATTATTACTAGAGAATTGTCCATTTTCCCTTCAGTTCAATTGGTTTTGCTTTGTAAATTTTGATAGTCTGCCATTAAGTGTGTAAATGTTTATAATGGTTGTATCTTCCAGCTATATTGAATATTTTATTAATATATAATATCTTTCTTTGTCTGTCATCTTTTTTACTTGTTTATTTGTCTCATATTATAATAGCTACCCTACTGTCTTTTTGTTATAGTTTGCATGGATCATCTTTTTCCATCTTTCACTTTCAATCTACTTTTGTCTTTAGATCTAAAGTGAATCTCTTATACACAGCATATATTTGGATTCTGTTTGTTAATCCATTCTGCCAATCTCAGTGTTTTGACTGGAAGTATATTCCATTTACCTTTAAAGTAATTACTAACTAGGAATAACTTAATTCTATCATTTTGCTGTTGGTTTTCTATATGGCTGATAGCTTGCTTTTTCTTCATTTTCTGCACTACTGTGTTCTTTTGTGTTTCACTGATTTGTTTGTAGTGAAACATTAAATTCCCTTATAGTTTTCTTTTGTATATATTTTATAGCTATCTTTTTTTGTGATCACCATGGGAATTATATTTAACTTCATCAAATTAGAACACTATCATTTGAATTTAAGGTAGCATAATTCAATAACATACAAAAACTCTGTTCCTTTAACAGTTCCATCCTTGCCCATTTTTGTTGTGATGTCACAAAATTACCACTTTATACATTGTATAGCCCAAACATAAACTAATGATTTTTTAAAACTGTATTAGTCTCTTGAATCACATAGACAACAGAATGTGGAGTTACAAACCAAAACTACAATTTGCTAGCTTTCAGTCTTTCAGGAAAAGTTTCTGTTAACTTTTTTCCTTTGAATGGGCCATATTTTCCTGTTTCTTTGTATGCCTTGTAATTTTGTTGTTGGTGGTGGTGTTGAAAACTGAACATTTGAATTTAATAATGTGGTCACTCCAGAAATTAAATTATTTTCCTTCCCTAAGACTTGTTAGATTTTGATATTGATTTTGTTTTTGTGTTCTTACAGGCTGTTTCTGTGCCAAGAATCAGCCTGAGGCATAAAATTAAGGTCCTTTAGGTCTTCACTAAGCATGCCCCTTTCCCTGGGCATGTTTGGTAACTTTTGTATTTCTCCTTTTCCCTGTATATACAGTTGCTTTTGAATCTTCCAGCTGTTAATGTCTGGCTCTCAAAAGGGAAGAAAAAAATGAAACAGGAAAAGGGCACTGGATCCTTAAATCACCCGCAATTCACTTCTGCTAGAAGTAGAGGGGCTAGAAACAATTGTGGGAGATGTAATACCAATGGCTGCCTGAGTCTTTGTCTGCACCTCTGTCTTCAGAAGGACCAGTCAGGGACCAGAGCACAGATGCCCAACATTTGGAGGGCAGGGTTCTTTTTGCCTACCTTGGCTCTCACCAGCTGTGTGTAAACTGCTCCTGGAACAAATTAACAGCTATCTGCCATGGAGGAGGAGGGGTAGGAATAGGGGTGGTATAACTGCTACTGTGCTAAGAATTGAAATAACTAAAATTAACAGCAATTTATTGTCCAAGCCTTCTCCTGAAAGCCACAAGCCTTCAATAAACTCCAGAGTTTCAAAATAGATTAGACAGCGTAATTGTTGTGTAGGTGAGAAAAAGATGCTTCCTACTCTGCTTCCCCTCTCGGGGGCTGGGAACTTCCCAGAATCCTCTCCCTTTGTCCATTTGTCCATTTTTTTAGTTGAGTTATTTGACTTTTTATTTTTGAACTGTGCTTTTGTATTAGGCTATTCTTGCATTCCTATAAAGAAATACTCAAGACTGGGTAATTTATAAAGAAAAGAGGTTTAATTGGCTCACAGTTCTGCAGATTATACAAGCATGGCACCAGCATCTGCTCAGCTTCTGGTGAGAGCCTCAGGAAACTTTTACTCATGGTAGAAGGCAAAGTGGGAGCAAGCATGTCATGTGGCAAGAGCAAGAACAAGAAAGCAATAGGGGAGGTGCCACCTGCTTTTAAACAATCAGATCTCATGAGAACTCACCCACTATCACAAGAACAACACCAAGCCATTCATGAGGGATCCACCCCCATAACCCAAACACCTCCCACTAGGCCCCACTTCCAATGTTGGGAATTACATTTCAAAATGGCATTTGGAGGGGACAAACATCCAAACTGTACCAATTTTCATACATTCTGGATACAATTCCCTTATCAGATATGCAATTTGCAAATATTTCTACCATTCTGTGGCCTATCTTCTCCCTTATCATTAAACTTTTAACTAATGTTGTCCCTCTCTTTCTACTTACAAAGACCAAGAAAGAACACCACATTTGTACAAATATATGGATGAAAGAGCCCAGAAGGAATGGCAGAAATACAAGGCAAATAAATGAGACTTGGCATATGAGTGAAAATCATGTCATCCTCAATGCTAAAACAAATCTTAACTTGCAACACGGCAAAATATGTCTACTGTGCCATATTCTATTCCTAAAGTCCAGGATTTCTGAACACAAATCAGAATCTGCCTTTCAAAACCAATCAACTAAGAATTCCTACAGTGTGAACATCTCCAGCAGAGAAGACTAATGTTGCTTAAAATATTCTGTGTTAGTGGCTTTAAACTTACAAAACGTTTAGGAAGCAGTTACCACACTTTCCCATCCCCACACACCTAGGCATATAAACTAAAAAAGCATTAATTTCATGTTAATGAACAGTTTATTGGCTGCCCACTATCCCAAGGTACCATGTTAGGCTTTGGAGTACCAACGGGAGGAAAAGATACATCAAGAAATTTAGAGTCTAGTTAAGAAGCTTGCCTCAATTTCCTAATCACCTTTCTTCCATCAGTCAAGGAAAGCATCTAGTAATTAATCATTCACTTCTCTAACCACATACATATATGTAGAAAAATGTATGGATGAATTGTCCTTGTTTGAAAACAGTAGGTTCAGGAGGTTGCTACTGTTTGGATGTTTGTTCCCTCAAAACTTATATTAAAATTTGACCTCTAATGTTGGAGGTGGGGCCTAATGGGAGGTGTTTGGTACGTGAAGATGAATCCCTCATAAAGAGATTAATGCCTTCCTTGTGGCTGGGGAGGTAAGTGAGTTCTCACTCTTATGAGTTCCTGCAAGAGTCAATTGTTATAAACAACCTAGCACCTCCCTCCCCTCTCTCTTGCCTCCTCTCTCACCATCTAATTTCTATATTCTGGCTCCCCTTCACCTCTGCCTTGAGTGAAAGTAGCCTGAGGCCCTTACCAGAAGCTGAGCAGATGCTGGCACCATGCTTCCAGTACAGCCTGCAGAATTGTGAGTTAAAGAAACTCATGTTACCCAGCCTCCAGTGTTCCTTTATCAAAAAACAAATGGACTAAAACAAGGGCCTTAGAGACAAACTAATCAAAGCCTCTCATTTTAAAGATGAAAATTATAAATACAAAGCAGGTAAGTGACTTACTTGAGATTGTTATCACAGCTAATACTAATATGGGACTTATTATGTTCCCAGAACTGCCTTATCACATTATATATTCAATCCTCACCACAATCTATTCCTCAAGCAGCAAACTAATGCACAGAGAAATTGAGTAACTTGACGAAGACCAAACAGTTCATAAGGACAAAGCCAAGATTTGAACTCAGTAGTTTTGCTTCAGAATCCAAGCTATGTTTAGGTAGCTATATATTTCTAAATATAGGCATGAATTTCTGACACATGTTCATACACTGGCCTATTTGATACTAATCATCATGGTTGTTTCCAGCATCCCCAAATCTAATATCTCATGATTTTACTTAAAAGTCACAAAACACACAAGTTGAAAACAGTAGTGTGATTGCCAACGTGGATCTGGACACTACCAGGAGGAGGAAATGAAGACATCCAAAGTCATGACAAATATATTTGTAATAAGCTAATTTTGGCAAATATTGCCACTTGTATATTATTCCTTTGTCATTCCTAATCACCCCCATGTACTCCCTCCTACCTCCAAACCCTGGTCTTCTATATGTGTTTTCAATCAAGTAAGAACAGGTTAAGCTGTAAAACCTAAAGTGGGTGGAGTTGGAGTTAAATCCTGGGATGACCCTGGAATATCCAAGATAGAGAAAATCTGTTTCAGAAGTCTCAGACCTCATTTCATTTCATACATTCACTCATCAATGAATAAATATTTCTTCTATGCGCACTTAGTAAAAAACACAGACCCATTTATTGGAAATACACCAGTCCATGTGATGAATTTGACCTTTTCCCTCCTCACACACACAGTGTCTCAGCATTCCTCCAGAGGAGGTAAGAGATCTGCAGTTAAGCAAGTGTCATCTTTCCACCTCGTGGACCTCTGAATGGTGCCTGAGCTGCAGGAGGTTTAACAGAGTGACTCAGCAAGGCGGGCGAGGGACTGCTAAGATTATTACTCACTCTTAAGTATACAGGCCATAGGGGTAAGAGAATGTTGTTTAGAAATGGCTATAACACATTATTTGAGTGATTTGTATGAGCTACAAACTAGTTTATAAGTAAAAATTGTTTGCTTTGTTATTGTATTTTGTCAGAATGCACATATCCTTTTTGTCCTTGGGGACCCTGAATAGCAAAATATTATATCTGCTTATTGAATTGATAAACTAAGGAATTCCAGAAATTTTGGAAATTGAGTCCACTCAAAGATAAATATGAAATTGCAAAATTTCTACCACGTATATATTATTTTCATCTTTTAGTATGAGTACCCACGTCTTTCCTTGTAATCAAGCAACCATAACTTTCCCACCTACACTGAGGTCTTTGTCAGCCACCAAAATCTGTTCTGCTTGCTAAAACAACAGGCTTCCTCTGAAGCCCTAAGTTCTTTAATTCACTCAGCATGATTTCTAAAAATGTTTTTCCCACTTTAACCCACTCTCTCCTTTATCAAGATAATAACTAATTAATTACCATTGTCCCTCAATTTTGTAATGAGGTAAAAAAACAAACAAACAAAAAAAAACCATTATTTTAATACCCTTTATCATATGGTAGCCAGGCTACATTCAGCTATCACAAAGCACATTTGAGTTATAGGTGTAAGTCTACATATCTTGTATATAGCTTGTGTTAGGGGATTCTACTGGACCCACATATTTGCTCACATATCTGGTTACATATTTACCAGCATATTTTACACTTTAAAAACTTCAAGCTTCTTATAAGCAAATGTCCTATTGCCTTTATATGCTCCAGAAACAGAAATTTGATGGAGACAAAGAATTGGATAAAAAGAAGGATGCAGAGATAAGTTAGTAGAAGAACAAGCAGGTAATTGCAAGGTGTGTTTGCATTTAGGTATGTAAGATTCAGGGACAAGGCCAATGAGGCTGGTGTTTTGAAACAGACTGAGTCTAGTTAGTTACAGTCTATCAATTCATCACATCCAACCCTCATACCCATCTTAGAAATCTGCAGGGGCAGGGCACGGTGGCTCACACCTGTAATCCCAGCACTTTGGGAGGCCAAGGCAGGTGGATCACAAGGTCAGGAGTTCAAAACCAGCCTGGTCAAGATGGTGAAACCCTGTCTTTACTAAAAACACAAAAATTAGCTGGGCACAGTGGCAGGTGCCTGTAATCCCAGCTACCCAAGAGGCTGAGGCAGGAGAATTGCCTGTACCCGGGCTTCAGAGGTTGCAGTGAGCCAAGATCGTGCCACTGCACTCCAGCCTGGGTGACAGAGTGAGACTCCATCTCAAAAAAGGAAGGAAGGAAGGAAGGAAGGAAGGAAGGAAGGAAGGAAGGGAGGGAGGGAGGGAGGGAGGGAGGGAATCTGTAGGACTGTAGGCTACAGGAGAGCAGAGGCCACATAAATCACAGACTCATGTATCTCCCAAAACTCCTACAATGCTTTTCACACCATAGACATAGAATAAATATTTGTTGGATAGTAAATGAATAAATGAAACAAAATGAATTCTGAGAATTCTGAAACATCTTCTTATATAGTCCAGGATAGATATAAAAAACATATTGAAAAAAGAAACTCCTATCTAGACTGTTAATGGCTTGCCCCAGGTCTCATGGCCAAAAGAGCCACCAGTCAAATCCAGGAGAAGACCCCATGTCCAGTGCTCTTTCTGGCATACATCTTTTCCTTTCCAGCTCTATAAAATTCTGAATCTTGTTCTTTTATAACTTATTTTGAGTTTTTGCAAATTCTTAATAAGCCACAGACATATATCAGCTCCTACTCTTAGAGAATCAGTTTGAGAATGAAATCCAGTATTCTATATGTATTATAATTAACAGATAGCTTTATATTGGGCTGAGAACATAAAAGAAAAACCCTACAGCTGCTGAGAAAAAAAGGGAAAATCAAGGTTTAGCTAGTGTCAGACACGAGTTACTCCAAACCCAAGAAATGGATGCATTCAGTATGAGGAACCTCAGAAGCCAGCTTTCACAGCACCAGGAAACCTCTTGCCCAGATTTCAACAGAGTTCAGGGAACGCAGATTGAATCCTCCCAGGGATCCCAGCAAATATCTCAGTCACTAGCAAAACTCATGAGGGCTTTTTTTAGACCACTTCACAGGAGCAGAGGAGCACCAGTTCTGCTTTAATTGTGGACTTTCAGTTTGGCTTTCTTACAAATATTTTCTTGGAAGTCATTTCCTTTTTACAGATAGGAAAAGGACAAGAGTCAATAACTGCCTGGCTGCTCTATGGTGGATTCCCATACGTGACCCAGATGACAGCACATATTCTTTCTTTAAATGGGATGCATGGGAAATTTTCAAAGAAATTTTTGGACAACTTCCCAGAAGACAGATTAACTGAAGATGTCAGGCATCCCGCTGCAGGAATTGGGTGTTTTTCCTAGAAGAAAGGTCTGGAAGGTCACCTTCACAGCACTTGTTTGATAAGGAAGGGGCATAGTATAGTTCAGGCAAAGTGGGCAGTCAGCACAGTGGGCAGTGATCAATTCTGTGTGAATTGATCCCCAGTCATAGTCTCAGTTTGAAATAGTCACAACTGGTTACTCTGTGTTCTTGCAGTCTGTGTTCTTATTCATCCAGTCTTGCACAATTGCAGTTTGAATTTCTAGATCAAGCTACCTTAATCTGAACACATGGGCAATATCCAACTCACCCCATCTTCAGAATTCTCACCACTGAGCTCATTCTCCAGGGTCACTCTCAGAATTTGTCCCAGGCCCAAAGAAAACTCATTTTAAATCTCTGTAACATGTCAGAAAAACATGACCAACTGTCAGAAAAACATGACAAACTGTTTAACCAAAAATAAATAACTAAACATTCCTCATCAACAACGTGCTCAATCATACACAACTGAACCATTGAGATTCTGGCAAACTTCCTGAGAATGTAATTTTTTTTTTTTTTTTTTCTTGAGACAGAGTCTCACCCTGTTGCCCAGGCTGGACTGTGGTGGTGCAATCTCCGCTCACTGCAAGCTCCAGCTCCCGGGTTCACGACATTCTTCCGCCTCAATCTCCCAAGTAGCTGAGACTACAGGCGACCGCCACCACGCCCGGCTAATTTTTTGTATATTTAGCTATATATACAATATATATTAACCGTGTTATATAGGTGATATATATAACAGGATAGTCTCGGTCTCCGGACCTCGTGATCTGCCCGCCTTGGCCCCCCAAAGTGCTGGGATTACAGGCATGAGCCACCGTGCCCAGCCGAGAATGCAAAATTATGGGTGGCCTTGATTCATAGACTTTGGTTCTTTTCTTCTGATCTGACACTTCATTAGAACAAACTTGATCCATGATGCTGAGACAAAATTTAAACACCATGGCCGGGCATGGTGGCTCATGCCTATAATCCCAGCACTTTGAGAGGCTGAGGCAGGTGGATTGCTTGGGCTTAGGAGTTCGAGACCACCCTGGCCAACATGGCAAAACCCTGTCTCTACCAAAAATACAAAAATTAGCCAAGTGTGGTGGCAAGCGCCTGTGATCCCAGCTACTCGGGAGGCTGAGGTGGGAGGATCACTGGAGCCCAGTAAGTTGAGGCTGCAGTGAGCCATGATTGTGCCACTACACACTAGCCTGGGTGACAGAGCAAGACTCCATCTCAAAAAAAAAGAAAAAGAAAAAAAGTTAAAATATAAAATGTATGTAATTAAAGAAACAGTTTAATTGAGAACCCTGAAGGTAAACTTCCTCAGACCTCTGTTCAATGCGATTCTCCCTCAGTCCTGCACCAACCTCAACTCCCCTGTAGGAGGCTGTGTTCTCTCTGATTATGCCTTCCCCACCAGAGTACAATATCTTTAAGAAGAGGAATTACTATATTTATCTTGGTATTCTCCCTCATCTCTGTCAGGTCCTCAGTGCTTTTTTCATGTGTTGTAGGCATTCACTGTTTAATTAATAGATATAAATTCAATGTTTAATAAATTTATTTCTTTAAAGAAATAGATTTTCATTCTCATAAAGTATTTTTCAAATACTAAATCAAAAAAAACCTTTAGTGTTGGATAAGATTGTCTTTCCTTTATCAGAAAATTCTTCTCAAGACTCAGAGAAAACCATATTCTTATCAAGGTGGCCACATGGAGCATAGCTTAATGTTGATGATACTGAGAGATTTTCTTTAAATTTTGGTTGTTTTTCAGGGAATCAGCCCAGAAGACACCTGCCAAACCCAGGAGTTAGGTGGTTATTTCATGTGGGTCATGGAATTCAACCACCAGAAGACCAAATTGTAGTGATTGTTTCATTTTCTATTATTTGTGAATTTGCTTATGTCACTGGATAGAGGAACTGGCCACACTTACTGTTCATTCTTATCCCCTTTATCACCTGAGTGTAATGACTCTACCTTGAGGTATTCTTCAGATGTTGTAGAGACAGAATATTTTCATATTGGCTTCTTTACCAGATTCTCAGCTTGCCAGAAAGAGCCAGGAGGCTGGATTTGCTATTTTAATATAGTTTAGGGCCAATAAGGCAAAGGTAAATGATGTAATCCTTTTAAATCCTGCTCCTGTTTGAAAAATTTAAGTTCTCTTCTCTCCATAACGCATTTTCTGACTACTTACGCCCATGTTGTTCAATCTTCATTTCCTTTGAGAAGAAGATGCCGTTGTTTTCTGTATTCATCTAAGTTGTGGGCTGCTGGGGTCAGGGACCAAGTTTCATGCTTCTTTGGTATCATCCATGATGTCTAGCACACGGCTGGGTACATAATAAGTGCTGTGAGACAAAAACGGAATCTCTGGACCCCACACTCACTATGTCAAAGGAAAAGTTAAGCTTTTCCTTTGAAACTGAGTCACTAAAAAAACTGCCTTCTTTTGTTATCCGGTAGCTGCAACAATAGAAGGCCACATATCTCCCCAGATAGCCTCCCTCACAGATTGCTTACAGAGAAATTCCTTGTAGGTCCCTAAATCTTTCAGAATGCATCTCTGTCCTATAAATGAGCCCTAAAACAGAGTGAATCTCACTATGACAATAAGATAACAGCTCATCTTCACAGGTATGGTATAAGGACAAGACTAGAAATCATCCCTCTGCCCACCTCAAGACAAATTCATAATTGGCTTTCCCCCATTTTCACATTTATCTTACGTAAAATGTAGATTTACTGAGCATAAGAGGAACACATAATCACCATTCCTCTACCCTCTCCTCACATGCAAAATGTGAATTCACTGGGCACTAATCAAAGCCTCACAAGAATGTAACTTCTTCCCTCCTTGCCTACCCTCTCACTTCCCTTTTTTTTTTTTTTTTTTCTTTTCTCCTTCCCCTCCTGCTGGCTCTTTCCCCTTTAAATATTGAAGTCCTTTACAAACTCTCTTTGTAAAAGGCAGAGATCACAGATGTTCCTGTATTTGTGCTTTTTCCTGGGAAATGTCCTTAACCTTGGCAAAATAAACCTCTAAAACGATTGAGACCTGCCTGTCATTTTTTTGGTGCTTAAAATCACTATTTTAGACTTGGGTAAATCTGGCTGTGGAAGTAGTGACAGAGTCTTTTAGAATTTTCTTCTACCAAAAATAATTAATCAGAAAGTCCCTGAGAGAATTTCAGATATTTCTGTAAGGATCAAACCTAAATTTAAATGACACTCGTAGATCTGTTCATAATCCCAGTGTCTCACGCATATAAACTCAATAAAAATTTACTGAATGACCAAGTGAAGAAATGTTCTTTCAGCTTTTCCTTCGAGACTCAGAAAAGATATCTGCAATTCCAGAATGGACTGAGTGAACAAGAACAGATCAGTGACACAAAGACAGCCTTCTTTTTCCCTTTCAGGGTGACTCAAATTGTAGTCCTAATCTGAACAGTGTGAGACACAACTCCGTCTCATACAACTCGATAGTGCATTTGCTATACTCCCATTTACACAAACTGCTCGGATGCCCCAAATGCTGAGTCTGTTTGCCTTCATTCTACTCCTTTGGGAGATGCCAGTACAAACTTGTTTTTCCTTTCTTTTTTAAATGGAGATGTGATCACCATAGCAACTAAAAGATATAAATCTTGCCTAATTGAATCAGTGTGCTCAAGATAATAGGGCACAAACTGAGTTAAAACTGGGGTGAGGGCAAGAGTGGGGAAATGGATGAAGATGATAAAAATATTTACGTCCCTAGAATTTCTGGGTTTGGATTAATTGTTTCATAAGGAATATTTTTGGCCTTCAAATGCAGGGCCACTTGGGAGAGAAGCAGGTGGGGCAGTAGTTGAGGTGTCTCTGCAGTTGATTCGCAGTGAAAGGCAGGTTATGAGTATAGGGACAGCCCTTCGGCCATATGGTCCCCTCCCTATCCTGAGGATAAGGACATTTGAGAGAAGCCAATGGTATTGGAGGGCCAGAATCGAACTTAAGCCGCTTAGTTGGTACAACTGTAAACCATCCCTCACAGGGGCTGGGCCCTGCAACCTTTCTAAGCAGGGTAAAGAAAGGTAAGGGGACTTCCTTGTCGAAGAGGAGGTTCCCGCGTTCGCACCCTAGCTTTCCCTCAGGGTTCAACACGCGTTATATAAATGCCAAGTTACTCAGGGGCGCGCACATGAGAAGGCTGGGGCCCGACACACGCTGTGTACTGCCGGTCACCGGTGTGGCGCGCCGGGGGGACACACCAAAGCCCCTGTCCCTCCCGCCTCTGGAAAGCAGTCCCCGCTCTTTCCAGCTGCTCCGCGGGGCATGTGGCTGTGCGCTGCCTCCTGCGGATCCGAGGCTGGGCGAGGGGGCCGCGGTGGCCACATGGCGCGCTCGGGGAGATAGCAGCTGCGCTTTGTTTCCAGCAGTGAGAGGTGAGTCACCAGTTCCCGCAGCCCCAGAGCTGGGCAAACACTCAGGCCCAGGCAGCTGAAAAATTCACAGCAGGAGCAGCTACCGAAGCGGCTGCAGCCTTTTCCTCCTCTTCCTCCTCCTCCTCCTCCGCCACTGCTACCGCCACCGCCGTGGTCACCGCCTCCGCGCCCTGCCTCCGCCCAGTCCCCTCCTCCTCCACCCGCGAACTTAGTCAGCGGTTCGCGCCGCCGCGCGCCCATTGGCCGGCGGAACGCGCCGCGTCACAATGGAGCCGGTCGGAGGCGGTGAGCTGGGCAGCGCCGGGGCTTCCCGCTGAGCCCGCAGCCGCCGGCAGCCGGGAAAGTGCAGGCGCGGGGCCGCCGCCTGCGCGCCCGGAGGGGCCCGGGAGCACGCCGAGGGGAGCGCGGGCGCCCGGGACTGGAGTCGCGCAGGTAGGTCGGAGCGTGACACCCCGGTTCCAGGAGGGGGAGTCGCGCCGACCGCGGTGGGGAGGAGGAGGACCGGGTACGGGGACGCAGCAGGTGGGGCTGGCCGAGCAGGTGCGGTTACCTGTCCACGCCTCACCTGCGAGCCAGGCTGCGGGTCGGTCGCGCGGCTGCAGAGACGAGTGGCGGCTTCGTTCTGCTCCCTGCCTTCGGGAGAGACAGAGCCCCACACTCAGAGGACCTCTCCTGTATGCTGGGGTCATTTGGGGCAAGAGGAGTGGGCGGTCGCGCGGAGGCGGGTCCCTCTGTCTCCCCCGGGAGTCTTGGCGTTGCACCTGAGCGTGAGTCCTCGGGGCGGGGCGGGAAGGGGTTTCCGCTTTCCCAGGCTGGCGTCTCGCTCCAAGTGAGCGCAACTCCCCTGAGGGTGCCCCCATTAGGTTGCTCTGTTTTGCCCCCTGCACTGGCGCTGTTTTTTGGGAACTATTTTACGCTCTTGGATACTCGTTGTTTACCTATAATTTGGTGGCAGTGTTGGCTGTTGATTTGTTTGAGAAAGAAGGGGCAAGCGATACCAATTTAAAAAGAAGACTCAAGAGTTTCCCCTGAGCTTAGTTGAGCAGGTGCTGAGAGGTCAGAAGGGAGGAGGCTCAGTATTGGCTCATTAATCTGTGTCCTCAACTGACTTCCTAACGTCCATAGATTGCCTTTGGATGACATTTGTGGAAGACTTTTTTTCTTTGTGGTCAAAAAGACACCCCTCTAAAAGAACAAAACCGACATGTGAACTTCCTTGAATAAATTCACTTCGCCTAAAGACAAAACAAACAAAACGTCCCACTGATAAAAGATATAAGTATGAACATTTTAAATTGTAAATATATAGCCAAATTAAAACAATTTGTTCAGCGTATATTAAGACATTAAATAGCATGATTTTTATTAAAAGACTTAACCCATTTGCAAATGATATAATAGTCTTTCCAGAACACCCCAGAAATCTAAAAACAAATGTATCTTGATCAGATGATTCTGTCCCCTAAACCTAGGTGTAGGAGTGAGGATGGAAAACAAGTCAAACTGCAGTATAATTTTTTAAACCATTCCAGTACCCTCTATGTGTACAGGCTACACCTCCTGAGAACCCCAAATGCTCTTTGTTTTGTTTTTGTTTGTTTGTTTTGTTTTGAGACAGAGTCTCAGTCTGTCGCCCAGGCTGAAGTGCAGTGGTGCAATCTCCGCTCACTGCAACCTCCACCTCCTGGGTTCAAGTGATTCTCCTGCCTCAGCAGGCGCCCGCCACCACGCCCGGCTAATTTTTATATTTTTAGTAGAGGCGGGGTTTCACCATGTTGGCCAGGCTCATCTCGAACTCCTGATCTCAAATGATCCACCCACCTCGGCCTCCCAGAGTGCTGGGATTACAGGTGTGAACCCAAATGCTCTTTGAATTGTGGGTGCCAGGGCGACTTTCTTTTTCTCCTGGCTTTCCTTGTCAGCAGCTCTACTCAGAGAATAGAAAGTGACAGCCAACCCTCCAAGGTAATTGGGCCTGTGTAATTTTAGAATATAAGCCCTAACATGTCTGATACTTCTGTAAGCTAAAAAGAGGTCCCTTCATTCTGGTAGAGAATGGGGGTGATGATGTCATTGAGTGCACCCTTGGTTCATGGCACTTTCCTTAGCCTTAGTATCCCCCAAAACAATTTTAAATCTGCTTGTAGGAATTAAGTTTACCATTCTTTGAAACGTGTTCTCTTTTTCTTCAATTGGTAAGGTGTTCTAACATGTTCAGCCTATTATGAATCTTTTCACATTCTGAATGATTTCATTTGACTAGTTGAGATTTGCTTTTTTAAATCTCTTCTCTACCGCTACCACAATTTCCCATTGCTATTTTAATTTTCAGAATCCTCAGAATGAAAACACCAACAGTAATTAAAATGAAAAGGGGCTTAATAAAACCTAAAGGATACTAAGCCCTCCAAGTATTTTAGGCTAATCTCTGTGAGCATTTTCCTGCAGTGGCCTGAAATTTGTTATTTTTTGTTGTTTTCTGAAGTTTAAGGGGGAAAATATTTTACAATTTAGAACATCCTTGCTTTAGCCAAACTTTTCTTATAAACAAGGGTTTTGTTTTGTATTTTAGTTTTCAAATTCTTCTGATGGTACCTGAGTATTTTATGTTTTCTGGATTTTTTACTATTCATAGCCTGTTGAATCCAATCCCCGATTTTCATTTGGTGTGTCTCTAAAGTTGAATTCTCAAATTTTACTCTTATTTCTCCTTCCCAGCATCCTTCTACCACACACTGATATTTTTAGAAATGAATGCATTCTGATTCTGTCATATTATTACACACTTGGTGGAATGATTTGCATTGCCTTGCATGGAGCAGGTTCCCCCCACTGCTATCCTGACTCCCAGAGCACTGGGTACATCAGCAAACAGTTCAGACCTGTGACCGTTCAAGAGGAATTTGGGAGACCCAATTATAGTGTAGAATTTATTTAACCATTTGTAAAATGCCTTCTAATTTGTGTCATATCTGTTTTCATATTGCTGCCTTTTATTGCTATTGCCTACTTTCATTTTATTCCCCATCCATATTTTCTAAACTTCCTACATGCCTTTATTATGACTTAATTTCTCTGGTGTTTAAACTAATGCCTTTGGCAGACATAATAACCTATTTTTCTTTTTCTGATTATTAAGATTGATCTTAAATAAAATTAGGCCTAGCTCCAATCATTGATCTCTCTCCTGACTTCTTATCACTGTGGTTCATTTAGAAACTGAACAAAGGGTAACAGTAAACTCCCTGTTCTATGACTGCCTTTCCTTTAGGATTCTACTGAATTGCAACACAATTTACATTTACTCCTTCAATGCTGCAGAGAACCTGAGTAAAGGAAATTAATAAAAATGAGTTGTCAAGGCTTCAACCTTGACCTTTCCCTTCGGCCTTTTGATGTTTTGCTGTTTTTGATATGGGTCATGTGATTCTACTTGTTTCTTTCTAGACTGTATATATTTAAACTTCATCTCTTGCTTTTTTTAAATTTCAGAGTCCCTTTAAATTCTTTCTTCTCATCTGTCATCCTGTGACCGTTTCCAGGGCTCCGTTCTGCAATGTCTGTTCTTCGACTGACAAGCACAGCATCTTTCACAGACACTGCCAGCTGCACAGCTTCTATTTCTCTTCTGTTTCCAGCTCCATGCAGGTGACTGAGATCTTCCTCTGCTCATCTCTGATGGAGACCACATTCTTTATTGTTGAGTAGCATATTCCTTTTGATTCTTTCTCAGGTAGCAGATTTAAGAGCATATTCGAACCTTCCTTATTCTGTCAGATTCCTTTTCAGCATTTTGAAACTTTTTTTTTTTTCAAAATCTCTTGCAAATTACAAGCAAGAGTTCTTCAAGGTTTTATCTAAGAGAACAAACTTTGCAGACTGACAGGCCTGATTCTGAATTCTGTGCCATCACTTTGGATGAGTTGTGGATTAGTTAAAACTAGTTGACAGCTACAGAGACTGCAAAGAACAATGGCTTAGTCAAAATGATGCTTGTTTCTCTTTCACATTAAAAAAACTTGCAGAGAGGCAATCTATGGCTGGTATGATGGTTCTACAGTCTTCTGAGAACTAGGCTGATTCTACCTTTTGGATCATCTACCATAAATAAGATGAGGCCCTCAGTTTCATGATCCCAAGATGGAGCTTCAGCCATCACCCCCAAGTTCCAAGTAGCAGAAAGGAGGAAAGAAGGAAAAAAGGAGGGGAAATGCAAGAGCCCATGGTCTCTGAAGGAAAATTCCTGGATGCTGTCATATACTTCTTGTTATATGTCATTGCGTAGAACTTAGTAACATGACCTCAGGTAGCTGGAATAGAGACTCAGAAATACTATCCTTATTCCAGACAGTCTTATTCCTAGCTAAATTAAAAAAAAGAGAGAGGATCTCAGATCCTTAGCAAAAAGTGGGGAATTTTGGAGGTATCCAAACACCATAGCTATCCTAACCCTCTTTTTCCTTGACTAATACTGTCTTTCTCACAGGAGTCTTAGGATTAAAATAAATGTTATACATTAACACATCTAATGTAGTATCTGGCATAAAACATGCTTTCAGGAAATGCTGTTTATATTGCTCCTTATTTCTTTTCCTTGAATTGTCTAGTTTCCCTGCTACAACATCACTGGCCCCCAAATCCTATTAATATTTTAAATACCTGGGCACTTACCCCACTTGGTGTTATCAGACTGCTGTGTTGTATCTTGTCATGGGAGGAGATGAGGTTTTTGAGTGTCAGGGAGCAAGACATTATTACTCAATGTCAGCAGTTATTCTTAGCCAAAAAACATGGCCCGTGAAATCAAATAGATCTGGACACAAATCCTCCCTCAGTATGCAACCATAGTCTCTCTCTCTTTCTCAGTTTTTTTTATCTGTAAACTGGATAATAGCTGACTGTTAGGGTTGAATGAAAAAAGTATGTAAAGTGCTTAATACTGTCCTCAGTAAAGTGGTAGCTTTTCTTTTTTAATTTGGCCTAACCTGTGTGAGCCTTTTCAAAAATCAGCACTTATTCTGTTTTTTTAAAAGTTATAAAATTATCTGTAAAATCAGTTTATCACCCAAGTGATAGCAAAATTTTTTCTATATATTTTGATATAACAAAATACAGAATGGTTAGTGATACAGAATGTTTAAGCCTTAACCTTCCTCAGCCTTGAATTACTTTTGGCTGAGCCACTCTCAGAAGGTAAACATTACCACCATTTAAAATATTTCACAGTATTTTTTCTTCAGTAGCTGTTAAGCATCTAGTTTGTGCCAGGCAATGATGATGAGCAAAAATGTACATGGTCCCCACTCTCATGAAGATCTGGACCATACTGGGGAGGACGGGTGAATCACTCACTCACTGCAAACAGATGAGAAGTTGTCACTGTGAGGTTGCTATAAAGGAGACACTGGTCGGGCATGGTGGCTCATGCCTGTAATCCCAGCGCTTGGAGGCTGAGGTGGGCGGATCATCTGAGGTCGGGAGTTCAAGACCATCGTGGTTAACATGGTGAAACCCTGTCTCTACTAAAAACAAAAAAAAAAAAAAAAAAAAAATTAGCCAGGCATGGTGGCGGGTGCCTGTAGTCCCAGCTACTCGGGAGACTGAGGCAGGAGAATGGCATGAACCCAGGAGGCGGAGCTTGCAGTGAGCTGAGATCATGCCACTGCACTCCAGCCTGGGTAACAGAGCAAGACTCCGTCTCCAAAAAAATAATAATAAATAAAATAAGAGTATATCATGTATAACTTCTCAATGTGACACTCAGGAATAATCTAATGCTTTTACAGTTTATTTGGGCTATATTAGCAAACTTTAAATACAGATGCTGTCTTCATACAAC
Source organism: Rhinopithecus bieti (assembly GCF_001698545.2). Lineage (NCBI taxonomy): Eukaryota > Metazoa > Chordata > Mammalia > Primates > Cercopithecidae > Rhinopithecus > Rhinopithecus bieti. The sequence goes on along the minus strand of NW_016810077.1, from coordinate 1,794,091 downwards.
AAGCAGATGCATCTGAGATGGCACTGTAAAATAGTATATTTTTGTAGAGGGTCAGAGGGTTGATTTGCATCATCCTTAGCCAATGGAATTTGAAACCATGTGGCTGAATGGAGAAAGACTGTTGGCAAAAAAAATCAGTAGCCCATAAAGCAGCAATGGAAAATGACCACAGGATGGGAAGTATGAGCAGTGTGTTTCAGAGGGTTGGGTGACTGGACTAGGCATGGGATGGCCTTCTCAAAGACGGTGGACAACCCCCACGGCCAGTCCCTCTGTACCTTTCCATTTTGCACAGACAAGAACCAGCATGGCAGGGGGTGCTATTGGCAGGTGCATTAGAAGGTACCATTTCTCCTTGCCGTGTCCTGCTGAGCTATTAGGGGGAGTTTGTAGGGGAAATGATGCCTCTCTAATCCCTGTAACAGCCTTGGAGGATGGCAGGGAACACTCTACTTTGATGCATCTTCCACGTATTGTGGTATTTTACATGTATTGTGGTATGGCATGACTGAGCCTTGGGGGTTAAACCATGAGCCATTGCACTGCAGAATGTTTCTTGCTCTGAGTCGACAAATTTAAGATAAATTCTGTTCATCTAAAGATTTTAACTTCATTTCTCTTAACAAAACTGAGTTTATTCCTGGCCCCATTTCAATGCTAAAATAAGCAGTCCTAAGCTAAGCAATGACTTGTCTTTGAGAAGCATTTGTGGATCATGTAGGGAAGCTTAAATTTTTCCCTGAAGGTTTGATAATTTGAGTCTATGAAACAAAGTGATAATAGCTTCACAGGAAAAAAAGGCTGATAAATTTTATTATGTGCACATGTATGCACAGGAGTCGTATAAAATATTTTAAAAACTCAAAAGAAATGGCCAGATGGTTAATGCTTATACACCATCTTGAGGTAACAGAAAGAACAGGGGCTGAGAGCATGGCTAAAAACAAGTAATGGTGGTAAATCAGGTTATGGTGGCAAGACAGGTTATGGGAAGGAGAGAAGAGGAGGCCTGGCCAGCAAAGGTGGTCTTGTTATCTAAATGAACCTCTCTGGTAGCAGCCCTCAGATAGAATAGATGGTAAATGTTTCTTTCAGACCTTTAAATCTGTCAGACTCTCAGTTAATCTTTCCTAGATCCAGACAGACAAGGTGGGGCCTCAGAGAAAGCCTGGCTGCATCAATGCAGATACTCTGCAGACACAAGTCTCCCCAATAAATGACAGCTTTACAGGCTTACTTCTGTTTTGCCCTCCTAACAGCCATCTCAAAATATGTCAAAGAAGTATATTTTGGGGTGCAATATTTTGGTTTCCTTCAGTCATCATTGCTGTTTCTCAGAGGCACAGCGTTGTGCAGGGTGGTCAGGTTTGCAGGCAATCCCGGAGAGTTTATGCTGGCCAGTGGTGCCCTAAGGTGCCAGAGTCTTTCACCCTCCCTTTCCCTGGAATGCCCTTGTAACTTGGACTTCCTGCTTCGGATTTGCCTGGGTATTTGCAGTTCCTCCCTCAGTGGCACACCAAGCTCCTTCCTACCTCAGGGGCTTCTCAGTTGTTCTTTCTGCCTGGAATGCTCTTCCCTTATAAATTTCCATGACTACTTTCTGCTCGAGAGTCAGCTCAAATGTGACCTCAGAAATACATTCCCTGGCCAAAAGTACCCATACCCCCTACCTATGTTCCCATCATAGTCTTTCAAACCTTGGTTTATTGTTTGCTTGCTTGTTTATGCTCTATTCCCCTCACCCCCACCAAAATATAAGTTCTGTGAAAGCAAGAACTTTGTCTCCCTTGTTGAACTGCTCTCAAGTCTGGTGTGTAGTAAACGTGGCCAAACTGCTGCATGTGATAGTGGGTGAATAATATTACCTCACTGATACGATTTGGCTGTGTGCCCACGCAAATCTCATCTTGAATTGTAGTTTACATAAGCCCCACGTGTCGTGGGAGGGACTGGGTGGAGATTATTGAATCATGGGGGCAGTTTCCCCCATCCTGTTCTTGCGATAGTGAGCTAGTTCTCACACTATCCGATGGTTTTATAAGGGGCTTCCCTCTTCACTGGACACTCGTTCTGTCTCCTGGCACCCTGTGAAGGGATGCCTTCCATTATGATTGTAAGTTTCCTGAGGCCCCCACAAGCCGTGAAGAACTGTGAGTCAATTATACTTCTTTCCTTTATAAATTACCCAATCTTGGGTATGTCTTCATTAGCAGTGTGAGAATGGACTAATACACCAAGTAGTTATAAAATGGGGATAATAATATCCATGCCACCTACCTCACAGAACAAATGAGGGCCTGGAGTTAGTGTATTGAAGATGCTTTCCTCAGAATTTTCTGTTCATCTTTAGACTGTGTATTTTTGCCAACAGCAATACTATTTACCCAAGTATGTATCCCAAGTTTCTTGGAACTCATTCTGAGCTTCTCCTTGCTTTATTCTCCCTACAGTCCTCTTATAGGATTGGTAACCCATTTGTCTAGAGTCTATAGCCTTCAAGTCCTTCTATCACTGCCCTTCCTCTACAGCCCATTTTCTGCTGTGAGTCTTCAGGAACACTGCCAGTTATCTTCTAACTGATAATGACTTTGTAGTCTTGAGCATCGTCTCTGCCACCATCACCTACAAATTTATTGTCCACACTGCAGAAAGTAATCTTTCCAAAAGACAAATCTCATCCCATAATTGCCTGGTTTAATAAGCCTTTAATGGCTCCCTGTGCCTCAGGATTAAGTCGAAACACCATGGTGTGGCATGTGTGAAAGTCTTCCTTTGTCTGACTTCTGCAACTCTTCAGCTTCATCTCTTGCCACTCTGTCATCTCTGTGTCCGCAGTGCATGTCCTATAGACACAGTGTGCGGTCACACCCCCATACACCAGCTGTCCTAAACTATTTGCAGTACAGGGAGGAAGGTTCTAGATAGCCAGATGGTTTCATTCCATAGCTTTGTTCCTTCCCTTTATTTGGGATCCTCTTGACAAGCACACGACGATCTTTCAAGGCTCAGTTAAAGCATACCTCTTCTGAAAGACCCTTCCTGACACCTTCTCTCTGCCTGTCACCCCCAACAGCTCCTCATTCCCTCTTCTGTGCCGCTTCTGAGCTATACCTATCATAGTACCTAGGCTAACGAACATCTTGGCCTCCTCCTGGATGCTTCTTCATGATAAACACTATATTTTGTTCATTTCCTGGGATTCCTGGGCCAGACGTCATACATGGCATACTGTGGGCATGCGGTGGATATCCAGGAGAGAATTAGGGAATAAAATTAGCATAATTATTACCTAGTCTAGGGCTTCATTTCAATAACGTGCTTTTGACTGGTATTTACATAAAATTTTAAAGAATATCTCCTTGAAGGTTAGAAGTAACGAGGTATATTATACATGCTGTTAATAGATATCGGTTGAATAGCTAAAGTACTTTGTTTATGAGCTAGGGTTTATTGAACACTTACTGTGTTCAGAGTTCCAGATGTAGCAACTTGTAGGGGATGCTTGAGATGGCTTTTGTACTTTAATGAAATAATCCTGACTTTGGCTTTCTATTAGAAGTCAAAATTTTAGATGATTAACACAGGCTCTTCTTGGCTTACAAGTAGTTTATAACAGTATCTCTGAATGTTTTTGAGTATCCTCTACAAGGATTTTGAAAACGATTTGTTCTCATACATTTTAAAGTTAATGTCTGAAATTTTTCATCATAATTTTGAATAGTTGCAGACAGTTGCATTTCTAATGTTATAACTATTGGGTTTTAAAATCACTCTTTTAAATGTACCCAATGGAAGTTAAATTAAATACCAAAGTAATTTGATGTTTCTCATCATCCATTTAAGAAGCATAAAAATAAGCTCTTCTAGAAAAGTCAGGAATTTTACATAGATCTTTTTTCTCATGGAACTCATTTTATTCCTCTTCTATTCTATAAAACTATTCTATAAAATGTAACACTGTTATGATTGAAAGTTTTCATTGATTATCATGTCTTTTGTGACATACACACACAAACACACACACTCAGTATATTTGTTTTTAAAAAAGTACTTGTGACAATAAGGCTCTAAATGTTGAAAACATTTCTTTTGAATTGTTATTATGATTTTCACTAGTACACAATTGACCAGAACAACACATATGATCAAAGCAAGTGTTTCTTTTAAATGGAAATGCTTAAGAAGTCTTGCCATATAAATACATGGGAATGAAGTCAGTGTAATTCCATTCTGTCTTCTAAACTCCTGAGTTTTATGCCCAAAGATATCTGGTGATTTATCACAAAACGATTTTCAATGTTCTATTGCTTGATGGTTTGATTAGGTCTTCCTCCAGTGTTGATCTAATCAAAGAAATAGAAACTTTACTCTGACTCCCAAAAGGATTTTTCTCAGGCCTGAAAGTCTTTCACTTTGTCGGTATCTGTAATCCTATGGTTATTTCAAAATGGCCCTCTGCTTGGGGCCTGGAGATTTTATACCCCAAGACAATGCACCATAAGTGAACTCCTGAGAAATAAGATGTTTGCCTTTCTTTTTTACTACAGTAAAAGGGTGAATTTGAAAAGGGGAAAAAGAATATGGTTGGAAAGAGCAAGTAGGACAATATGTATTTTGAAGGAGGTCCTCTTAGGCAGGGTTAATTGATTTAGAAGTAGATTCCACCACATTGTCAATCACTCCAAATAAGACTCCCAAGCCCCGTACCCCAGCTTGAAGATCACTGGTTTGGACACTAAAGAAAATTTTTCAGTCAAATTAGGTATCAACTGTTAGGTCCCTAGTAGGCCAATTTAAAGATTCCCCCTTGGTGTACACAGGGATATCAGATAGGGAAAGAGCATGGTTAGAACATATCACTCTTTTGGACCCAGGCATGATGGCTGGAGCCTGTAATCCCAGCTACTCAGGAGACTGAGGTGGAAGGATGCAGTGAGCTATGATAGCACTACTGCACTCCAGCGAAGGTGACAGAGCAAGACGCTCTTTTACAAAAACAATAACAAAAAAGAATATCACCTTTATAAATATACTTAATAGAAACTAATTTGATACCAAAGTGATTTGGTTACCATCATCCATTTTAAGAATGCACGAACAAACTCACCTAGAATAGTAAGAAATTGTACACAATTCTTTGATACCCATTATTACACTAGATACGAAAAGAACATTGGTTAAAGATAACCAGATGCTTGACTGACAGTCATCTGGGTGAGTGAGTGACTGGTTTCTAAGAACAAGTCTTAATCCCACTGGGAAAAAAAATGCTTAAGCATTTTATCAAGAAAGCTAATTTCTTGGAAGAGTTTGTGAATTCCAGCATGCAAAAAGTTTTGGTCCTGGGCTAGATTTGGGACATATTTTTTTTTTCTTTACAGATAAATGCAATTGAGAGGGAAAGGAGTAGACAACAGGTTGGAGTTGGGCCTGGCCATCACCTTGTTGAGTTGGTAGCCTTTCCTGGGGCCCTCTGGATTTCAGGACATTCTGTTCCTGTTTAAGAGAGTACTGTATAGCTGTCCCCTGCTCTCTTGCCTTCATATAGCAAAACAGCTTATAGCAAATCTCTGCAGAAACCACCCCAACACATCACTTACTATGATAGACATTTGCCCATCACTGCTAACTTATTAAGTGTTTATATTCACATTTATTTTCCTGATGACCTGCAGTAGAGGGTACAAGCATTATCCCCATGATACAAACGTGAAAACTTTGAGTTCCTGAGGGGATATGTGGCTTATGTAAGTGAACCACAGAGTTACCAGCAGATCTGGCACTTGAATCCTGATAAAGCAGCTTTTTCTATAATAGATTGCCTGGCTCCTTTTTACAGGTGTATTATTTTAGAAAATCTCTAAGGATTGGGAAACTTGCCTTAAAGTACTAGTATGAAGATTGAGATAGATAATTTCGTAAAATGCCTGGTAGAGTGCACGGCTCATAGCAGGCCCTAGAGTTTTTGAAAAGAAAATTAATGTATCTGAGTATTTGCTCCGACATGCTTCATTTTACAGATTTTTTAAAAATTAATTCATTCAGTAGATTTTTTGAGCACTTAATATGTGCCAGGCACTGTTAACAGGCACAGGGAAAATATCCAACAGAGAAAACAGAAAAAACCCTTTTTGCATGAAGCGTATATGCTAGAGGAGGGGAAATAGGCAAATGCAAGGTATAATGTCATGCAACAAAGTGCTCTGAAGAACAGTAAAACAGAGTGAAGGACTAGAGAGTGGTTCTTGGTGGGGATTAGGTAGTATACATTCAGGGACAGCATTTCTGGGGTGGGCAGTTTTGATACCGAGTATTATGCTCACCTGAGTCTGAGTTCAAGCTTTGAGTTTATTTGGGTAAGTTGATTCGAGTCATGGTATTCCAGAGTTGTGTGGAAGTAACCTGAGAGGGTAGTTTTAATTTTTAACTTTTTAATATTATGGATATACTTGAAGGTCTTTCCCAGAATACACACATACTCATATGTGTACAATTTCAACATGCCTTGAAATCATCCTTAGAATCCGCAAGCTCATACCCCTGTTCTATTTCAGTCATTTCTTTTAACTGGTAAGATACTAAGATTGAGAAAGGTAAAGGAAAAATTTTCCACAGTGTCACAACTAATTAATCACTGAATCAAGGACCTAAGACTCCCACAAAGTCATTTATTGTTTTTTCTATTAAAATGTGTAAGTAACACCAGGTCTAGTAAGGGAGGCTTGAGGCTTGAGTTCAAGGCTGTGGCACTACGATCGTGCTATAAATAGCCACTACATTCCAGCCTGGGCAACATAGCAAGACCCTGTCGCTTAAGAAAAAAAAAATTTGCAAGTAGCTAGAGTGTTTCTCCTGATTATTTTGTATATGCATTGCTATTATCTGAGTCTGAGTGTTGGTGTTCCAGCAGAATTCATGTGTTGAAACCTAATCCCTAGGCGACAGTGATGAGAGGTAGGACATTTGGAAGATGACTGGATTGCAAAGGCAAAGCCCTCATGAATGGGACTGGTGTTCTTTTTTCTTTTTTTTTCTTTTCTTTTCTTTTCTTTTTTTAAATTTTGAGACAGCGTTTTGCTCTGTTGTCCATGCTGGAGTGCAGTGGCATGATCTCGGCTCACTGTAACCTCCACCTCCTGGGTTCAAGCAATTCTCCTGCCTCAGCCTCCCTAGTAGCTGGGATTAAAGGCACACGCCACTACACCAGGCTAATTTTTGTATTTTTAGTAGAGATGGGGTTTCACCATATTGGCCAGCCTGGTCTCGAACTCCTGACCTCAAGTGATCCACCCGCCTCAGCCTCCCAGAGTGCTGGGATTGTAGGCATGAGCCACCACGCCTATCCAGGATTGGTGTTCTTATAAAGGAGGTTGGAGGGAGGTTGTTTGCCTCTCCCACCATGTGAGGATACAGCAATAGGGCACCATCTATGAGGAACTGGCCCTTACCAGTCACCAAGTCTGCTGACATCTTGATCCCGGAATTTCTGACTCCTGGAACTGCGAGAAATAAATGTTTGTTGTTTACAAGCCACCCAAGTTCATGGTATTTTGTTATAGGCGCCTGAATGGATTAAGACATGCATCATTTTTATTTACACAGAGTAAAACCTCCCCAAGTAGTTTATGTGGCTGGTAGGGCTTCTTGTCCTGTTTCCTGACCAGTATCACAAGATAAATAACATTTCAAGTATTCCAAATGTCCTAGAAAATTATGAGCAAGGAGAACTCTGGCTGGTGGCAGGAGAGTAAAAAGCATATTAAGAAGCGGAGGTCTTGCAGTGGGAAGATTTCTCTTTCCTTACAGATGAAATTTTGACATGGCAAAGAACAGTTAGGAACTGATAGTGCCTTTGAAGGTCTGAACCAATGGACAGCAGAGAATGTTCCTCTTTCTTTCATAGAAGCAGTGACTCCCTTAGAGTGAAGCATCAGCCATCCCCCACCCCAACCCCAGTGATCTCCTTTGGGGACATTTTATACAGAGACTTGGAAGATAAACTTGTCACCTTTAGGAAAATATTCACTGTAGTAAGTTATCTTCCCAACCACACTTCCTTAACAGATGTCACAACTTTTAGTACTACAAAGTAACTAAACATTTTAAGTAGCAGTCATCCATACTGTGGCATGAAGACGTCATTTCCAAAACTGGATGCTGTTTAAAGGTTTCAGTTAGCATCTTCAAGATTGTTTTGTTTTGTTTTGTTTTGTTTTGTTTTGTTTTGTTTTGTTTTTGAGACAGAGCCTCACTTTGTTGCCCAAGCTGGAATGCAGTGACGTGATCTCAGCTCACTGCAACCTCCACCTACTGGGTTCAAGCAATTCTTCTGCCTCAGCCTCCCAAGTAGCTGGGACTACAAGCACCCACCACCACGCCTGGCTAATTTATGTGTTCTTTTAATAGAAATGGGGTTTCGCCACGTTGGCCAGGCTGATCTCAAACTCCTGACCTCAGGTGATCCGCACATCTTGGCCTCCCAAAGTGCTGGGATTACAGGCGTGAGCCACCGCGCCCAGCCCCTTCAAGGTTTTTAGTACATCTGGCTTTAAAATCTTAGAAGCCTAGCAAGACTGTCTCCTAGAAACATTGATATTTATTGAAATTTTAGGGTATTTTCTATTGTTGCTCTCTTAAAGGCAAAGAAAACCTATTTTTCTACTTAGAATTACCCCTTAATGCATTGACAACTCTGAAAGAAGAAATTCTAGCCTTTTCTCTCTTTTTTTTTCTTTTTTTTTTTT
>NW_016810077.1:1701903-1780932 GCF_001698545.2 Rhinopithecus bieti | reverse complement strand
TGTTGTGTGTCTCAGTTCCCCTGGCTAGGAAAAAGGATTCCCTTCCCCCTTGCGCTTCCCAGGTGAGTCGATGCCTTGCCCTGCTTCAGCTGTCGCTGGTCGGGCTGCAGCGGCTGACCAGCACCGATTGTCTGGCACTCCCTAGTGAGATGAACCCAGTCCCTCAGTTGAAAATGCAGAAATCACCTGTCTTCTGTGTCGCTCGCGCTGGGAGCTGGAGACTGGAGCTGTTCCTATTCGGCCATCTTGCTCCGCCCTGCAGCCTTTTCTCTCTTAATCAGTGAAAGGCCCTTTCCCCCATATTGCCCTCTGTGCCCCCCATTTTTGGGTATTTCTAGCCTACTTTTTCATCTGTATGCCTTGTTACTATGGTGACAGGCACCATAGAAATAGAGAACAAAGCAGATGTAATAAGCGTCTCCTACATGGTTTACAATGCTAAAAAGAGATCTAAGATTTTCAGGCGTTGCTTTTTCTTCATTAATGATAGAACTGGACCAGCCCAACATTGTTGGGATATAGGGGCTGGTATGGGCTGCTTTGGACCCTGCAATTCCCATTGTCCCTGACTTTATCAGTCCTTATTCTACCCAGGAGTCATGAAGGTGAAGAAAGACTAATGGGAGTCTGCATGGAAAGTGTAACATAGAAATTAGGGCCGCAGAAACAGCGCGTTGCAAAGGACAGATACTTCTGCTGAAGCATATTCCATGGGAGGGAATCTTGAGCCAGCTGGAATGTTCACCAGTCATTGATCCTTTTGCTTGATTTTGCATTGTTGAACTTAACCCTTCAGTAGAAACATTTATCAGCAGGTTTCTCTCACTTCAAGGTACTTAGCCTATATTAGATTTATTTTTTAATTAAATGAAAATAAATTTGGATTAATAATAGCTTGCAATATTTGCTCCTGGCCATTGTGGCCATTGAATTTTTTAAAATAAGTAGTTAAACAGCTCATGCATGCTTATCTTGTACTTGTTTTAGAATTATAATTAAATATTTAGCAGATATTGTGAAAGTTATTGTTTTCCATAAGATCCAGGAGAAATTGTCCATAAGTTGCTTTTAACCTTCTACATGCATGTTTATTATTTTATTTATTACATCTTCTTGTATCATTTCTGGATATCTTTAATCAATTACCTAAGATTAAATAAAGTGTTCCAGTTACTCAATTCCATCACCTGGACAATTATTTTTAAGTTTATTATTTTTTAAGTTTCTTGTTGCTTATATTTTTATGTTGGGGACGTGTATAGTTTTAAAATAATACTATGTTTAGAATATAAAGTTGTGATACATGAATCAGATGTTTGGAGCTATAGAAGCTGAATGATCCATGTGCCCATTGCATTGTGGTATGAGGGCCTGAAACTCCTTCTACCTCTAAATTCTTGTTTCTTTGCCTATGTGGCTCGTTTCTTTTTGCTTGATGAGCAAAAGAAGTATTCTTTCCCAATTTTGTTATCTGTTGTGATGGCCCTAACAGTAATGTGAAAATATGTCTGAATCAACCCCACACTTTGAGTTTTAAAAAACCCACACAGTGTAACCTTCCCCAGTCATGTCAGCTTTTCCCCTTTGTGGCATGAATGAAAGAACAAGAGCATTGGAGTGGGAGTTGGAACACCCAGTGCTGACCATGGCACAGCCTCTGCCAGGGGTGAGCTTGGAGATACATTTATAACCCTATACACAGAATATGGCTTCACCAGGAAGGGCCCAGGAGCCCCAAGGAAGGTTTTGAGAGATTATATCGATTTGTTTTGGGGAGTAACACTGGCATCTGTATGGAGGGTGTGCTGAAGATGAGAGAGATCATATTGCAAGACCAAGTAGGGCAGTGGGATGAAGTAGAGGAGACTAGTAGAAAAGTTAGTTTAGAAAAAAACATAGGATTAAATATTCTATTTCCTTTTATCAGAAGATCCTATGGTAATTACTTAAGTCAAACTGTGATTACTGATATTTTACTAGTTTTACTATAACTTCTAACTTTTTCAGAGGAGTGGATCATTTTGAACCAAATGATTTACGGTCAGATGGTCAAATTTCAGGTTACCAGTGAGTGTGCTTTATATTAGCACAACTTTAAAAATCATAGCTTCTAAGCATGGATGTCTTCTGACTGGAAATGGGAAAGGATTTGGGAGAAGTACTATTTGTTCTATGGAAGAATAATGACATTTTGCACAGGAGAGGTTTGCTGAAACCAGGTAATCCCCCCAGGCAGTGTAGCTCATTGTCTTCCAGAAAGCTAAAAAATTATGGGCTCATTGGGTAGGGTTTCTTAGCCTAGAGAGAATAGAGGTTGTGTTTGTGAGGAGCTTATTCTTTCATGGACTGCTGTTCTCTAAAACCTCCTGGGGCAGAGAGAGTTCCCATCACTTTTGGTGTTGTCAGCACTGTGAACGTAGAAAGTAGACCAGGTAGAATTATTTCTGTTTTTTATCAATTAAAAAGCTGACTTTCTGAGGGACTGCATAACTTGGCTAAAGTTAAGGCATATGGTAGGCAGATAAGAGTTCAGTCTCCTCCATCTTTTTCCTGACTTCTACTGTACCATGTGCCTGAAGTAGCCACCTTCACACATTCTTTGGAACAGAAAGTATTGACTATACCAAGAATCAAATTTTCCTGATAATTTTTGTAACTGCCCTCTTGATATAATCTACAAATTATATTATTTAAATGAATAATTCACGGATTAAAAAATTTCAGTGTGCTATATGGCTTTTACCTTTAAAAGTTGTAAAATCCTGGGAGCATTTGAAACTTAAACGCAAACCCAAGGCTACTCTCATGTACCAAAAATATGGAACTAGACAGAGATCTCCTGGCCTTGAACATGTCTTGCTTGGTTGAACATGACATCTTGGTTATTATTTATTTCTTGAACCTGCACCTACCTTTAGCTAAGGGACTAGAGAAGAGTATCGTCTGCTAGGGCAAGCTTTTGAGCTCTCTGGCTCAGTTCTCACAGTGGCTCAGTCTCCTAAGAGTTTCAGAGTCTTCAAGGTGTTTCCTCTACCTGCCCCGCAGCATCTGAAGCACTTACTATGATTATAATAAAATAACAGATGATTTGTTTAATCTTTGTCTATGTCACCAGACTATAAATTCCATGAGGTAGAGATAGCGCCTGTTTGAGGACATCACTGGTTTTGTTTATTTTGTTGCTTCTCCAGTGCCATTTACCACGTAACAACCACTAAATATTTACTGAATGAGTGAGTGAATGAATGAATGAATGAATTCATGTTTAGCCTGTTGTTCCTTCCACTGAGCTAAGCTACTTTTTATTTTTCTCAGAGATCGCTTTGAAGAATATTCATATTAATGCTCATTTTAGTATTATGAATTTACTAGTCGTGCATGTTTAGATAAGTCACATAACTGTCTCAGTCGCCTTATCTGTAAAGTGGAGAAAATCTCATGGGGTTTTTGAGAGTTTTAAATAACTTATTTAAGCACTTATAAAAATACTTAACATAAAGCTATCATCATGAGTATTGGCATCCATTATTGTTGTAATATACAAGCATATTCAACTACTTCAACCTCACATCAGCTACTTCTTAGGGCTTATGTGTCCTCACACTAAACTTGTTTTGTCTTATGTACTGGGGGAGCTATTAAGGCAAGCTCTGCCTGATTTATCTTTTGTAAGTTGTCAGTTCCGTTAACTAGACTTAAATTTACTTTTTTCTGGTAATTTTTAAAGTAGAGTCAAATTACTTAATGCTGAAAAATTAGGCTTGCATAGTTGTTGATCTAATAAAAGCACTATTGACAAAATAGAAAAAATTATAGCTTTCTCGGGACAAGATCACAAAAGCCTCTACATTTTGTTATAGCCTGAAACTTTTCAGTCTTCACATTTTCTGAAATTCAACCTTATTTGGTAAATAGACAAGTAAAAGAAAACTGTGGTCCTTCACATTTTTAATGGATATTTTGAGACATGTAGACTATAACCTTGAAAAGTCTTTTATGCTAATTGGTCATCATGGGTAACAACACTCAAAGTATTCAAAGTAACATAAGTCTAAGGTATAAATTCATGTTTTATTTGTTAGGAGTCTAGAACTTCTTGATTCTTTTCTGTTTTGCATGAGGTAACAAAACCAGTGAGTGTAGTTTTCTTAATTATAAAACAATCTATACAAGCGAAATTTATTCTATATTATCTAAGTTTTGAAAACTGATTTTTTTTTTTTAGATGAGTCCTTGCCTCCCCCCTGTCACTCAGGCTGGAGTCTGTCACTCAGGCTGGAGTGCAATGGCGCAATCTCAGCTCACTGCAACCTCTGCCTCCCGGGTTCAAATGATTCTCCTGCCTCAGCCTCCCAAGTAACTGGGACAACAGACACATGCCAGCAGGCCTGGCTAATTTTTTTTTTTTTTTTTTTTTTTTTTTAGTAGAGATGAGATTTTGCCACATGGCCAGGCTGGTCTCGAACTTCTGACCTCAGATATCCAACCACCTTGGTTTCCCAAAGTACTGGGTTTCCCAAAGTGCCATTTTTTTCTTTTTCTTTTTTTTTTTCTTTTTTTTTGAGTTGGGGTCTTGCTCTGTCTCCCAGGCTGGAGTGCAGTGGCACTGTCACAGCTCACTCCAGCCTCGACCTCCCAGGCTCAGGCTATCTTCCTGCCTCGCTTCCTGAGTGGCTGGGACCACAGTTGCATGCCACCAAGCCTGGCTAATTATTATTATTATTAATTATTTGTAGAGATGAAGTCTTGCTATGTTGCCCAGGCTGGTTTTGAACTCTTGGACTCAAATGATTCTCCCTCCCTGGCCTACCAAAGTGCTGAGATTATAGTCATGAGCCACTGCACCAAGATGGTTTTTAAAATCTCTATAAATGTCTGTTTATGCAGAACAAGATGTAAGAATACATAGTTATTTGGTGTGTGCAGTAGGGTTTCATGAGAAGGGAAGGGAAATAAAAGGAAGGAAGCTGTTGTTCAGTAGTTTACACTTTTGATTCTTATTGTTTTCCTCTCTAGTAACATCCCAGAGATGTTACACATGGTGAAGTCATATTAAAAAAAAAAATTATTTCTAAACAAAATGTTTCTTTCCCTAATGAGATTCTGGTTTGGGTGCTTTATTGTCAGTGTGCTGGGAATTTTGGAATGTTCTCTGTGTATTTCTATGATTTTGACCTAATAATCTCATTTGGATTTACCAGGCTCAGCAGCTGTTGTTTTTATCGACTATTGCTAAGTCTTATTAATGTCCAAAGTTGAAAAATCCTTTTCCTGTGCTGGCCTAGATTATTCAGAGTTTTATGAAATTTAAGTCTTTTCTCCAATGCCTGTGATTTTTATTGCTTATAAGAAACCTTATAATATCCCAGTGAGTTCTTGAGATGGGCTAAGCCTATTTGCAGATCTCTCACAGGATGCTAGTGATGTTTGCAGGATGGTTTGTAGAACAGTGCTTTCCTGATAAATCCATCTATCCTATTTTCTACTGGAGCAAGGGGAAAACCTCAATTCCATTGACTTTAAGTACTGTTTGGTGTAACATGATAGATCGTTGCAATTTGATATTAATGATTTTCCTTTGGCAAAGCAGAATGCTAAGTTGAGAAGTCAAAGACATTGAGAATGCCCTAGGAGAGCATAAACTCAAAAGTATAACCATTTTATTGGCTACAATTGAAAAGTTTTATTTGAAGAGGAAATCAGATGTTAAATTTTGCCTTTTGATTTGATTTTTAATGTAATAGGAAGTTTTCTTACATAGTTGAAAACATATTGCTTTCTTTGTAATTTCTAATTTGTTTGTTTTAATTATAAGGCAGTGGTTTTTGAGGTCTAAGAAAGATACTAGTATGCTGTTACATTCCTCCCAGGGTGAGTTTTCTTGATTCTTAATCCCATCTGATCTCTGTACTGTCACATTCCCTTTTTTCCTGTTGGGAGTTTAAAATTATTCTCCTTATACATTTAGGATTCAAACCAATAGCTTTTCTTGTTGTCTAGGGATATGGTTAATGATTTCCGCATTTACAGGTAAAGATGAGCATCAACAGTGTACTTTATCAATTATAAAATCATCTTTACATAATAATCACATTTGATTCTGACAATTTAGAGAGGGAACGAGGAAGAATGACTGCAATTAATTCCTGTTCCTCAGAAAAGTCACACAGTATACCTCAAATAGCATGTAAACAGAAGGGCAGGACAAGAACCAGGCCTTTTAGCTCTGTGTCCAGTTTTCTTCCCACCCTCTCATACTGTGTCTGCACACCCTGTCCAAGACATTTACCAAGGCATTTACCAAGACATTTCCCATGTACAGAATTTGATTAATATGCTGAATAAAATTGTTGTGTCAAATTTTAATAAACTCTATGAAACCAAGTGTGTATCCTTCGGTTCTTTCCCTGTTAAACGTGAATTCTTGCACTATATGTACGGTGAGAGAGCTTTCAAGGCCTGCTTTCAAGGCCAGTGACAGTGAGTGTCCAACTTAAAGGTAAGAACAAGAGGACAACAATAAGACAGATGTCCCAAGGAGGCATATGACTCACAAGTTCAGTGGAAACATCGTAGGAGGTGAGGCTTGCAGGACGTGATAAGATTTGGAAAGCTGACGAAGGGGGTGGACTGGGAAATGTTTGAGCAGAGGTGTGTAGGAAAGAATGTATGCAGTACTGAAATCATTGCAGATGAAATGATACATCCAGGATTTGCTTCAAAACACCTGGCATGGGTGTGATATGAATTGATCGTTGTTGGGACTGGGTAAATGGTATATGGGGGACCCTTATAATATTATTCATACTTCTATATACATTAGACATTTTCCATAGTAATTTTTTTTTAATAAAAATGGTATATGTTTTTTGGACAATAGGTTAGGCTGGCCTATCAGAATAGAGAGCATGTTCAAAGGCATAGTAGGAAAGGTTGGAAAAGCAGCCTGGCACCCAATTCGATGGTGAGAGAGGATTTGTGAATGTATGCTGTGGAGTCTCGGTGAGTGCTAATAGGCACTGGTTCATTGGTTGGACTTGAGTTCTACTTGACTGTGAGCCCAAAGTGGAGTTGCAGTCCAGTGTTGGCATCTTATCAAGGATGGCAGTAACTCCACTTTACCATCTGCTTCAGGACTGTCACATCTAATGTGCCATATTCAGTTCTGGAAGGCACATTTAAAGAGGACTGTTTGCGAACCAAGTTTCGATGGTGGGATATGTCAAGCCCAGAAGAGTAACTCACATCTTCCTAGCAATCTTCTTTCTGTCAGAACACTCCATCAGCTCATGGTTGTCTACCTGGAATAGACATATTTTCCCTTCTTCCAAGTCTCCCTACTACTTCCTTTCAAACGCTTTTTCTTTTGAGAGCCAAAGAATAGGCAATAAAAAGCAAATTAATCACATTACTATGATTCCTGAGTGACATGAAGGTACATAATCACAGTGGCATCTGACTCAACCTCCTGGCAACAGACTAACAGCTGACTGAGCTATACCCAGAAAGGAGCCCTTAGTGTAGCTTTCTGAAGCAAAGTTCCTCCTCCTTCCTGCTGAAGCTGTTTCTCTATAGCTAAGTAGAAAAGACAAGAGATGTATCAGAGAAATTTGGGTAATTGGTAATATTAAGGAATTGTTAATTATGTGTATATGATTTAGTAATGATTCTAGAGCTGACACACATAAGCTTGTGAAAACTGTTGTGTTATAGGAATTTTGCAAGCTAGTCAAACATAGTCATTAAAAACTAAATGATACAAACTTAAAGTATCAAAAGTAAAATAAATACTCAAAACTCTCACTCCCTAATAATTTTACTATAATTTGTTGTTATCTGTGCTGTTAAGATTATTTATGTCTAAGGTGTCTGCAGAGTAGAAGTACTATATAATGACGTATGACACATCTCTTCTCAACTCCACATTCAGTGACGTCATGTTGGTACTTTGAAATTGGCCATGGTGGGAATCATGGAAAATGACAAAGAACCAGGGTCCTTTTTTTTTTTCTTTTCTCAGAAAACTGGTTGCTAAATATTTACCAGCATGCCACTGGATATTATTGTGATATTGTGGTTATATCTTAAAGACTCTTTCTGTTTTAGGGATCCATACTGAAATAAGACAGAATATATCTAGAATCTGTTGCAAAATAATCCAATGAGGGTGGGTATTGTGATGTTGAATCAGAGTGGTGGGCAGATGGGTGTCATTGTACCACTCTCTCAACTTTTGTGTATGTTTAAAATTTTCCATAATAAAATGTTAAAACAGCAATTGTGGAATGTTACAATGAAAATAAATTCCCTGTACCTAGTAGACATAGATAGCAATCCAGTCTGACACATATCTGTCCTTCAAACTTTGATGCCAACATCCCTTTGATAAAATCATATTCTCAAATTTTTGAGCACTTATTTTGTAAATGGTTCACATAGGTCATTGATTTTAAAGATCTGTTTCTCATTAAATAAAATCAAGAAACCACTATGTGCAGTTTATCATGCCCATCAGGGCAAAGGAATCCACTAGAGCCTTCCCAAGGATAGCAGAAAGCTCTCTTCATAGTGGGCGGGCGGGGAGGCGGGGGGGGCATTCATTTGTTGGATTGCAATCCTGTTTGCAAAACCAGTTGTACGAATAGGGAAAAATGAATCAAGTAATTGCTCAGAAGGCTACTTGTGGCTACATGACAGCTGTGTACCCTTTAGATTTATTTTCAGTCTAGCTGATTTGAGTCATTGCCCAAAAAAGGAGTGTTGTCAAGTGAATTGTCTTTTATGCAGATGATGACAGCCTTTCTAAATATTGCCTTGCTGATATAAGGGATGTGTTTGGAATTATTGGCCTATGAATTAAACTAGCCCTAATCCAAACGATTTAAAAAGTTCTCGCTTAGGTTATATATTGATTACATTTCACAAAGAGCACAAAGAACAATATTTTTTCTAGCATATATTTAGACATCAAATGGAAAAGTTATAGCATGAATTACTCAGAGTACATCATTTTTTTCTAAGTTTGAAGTTTTAATTTCATTCTTAATATCAATTTGGAGTATGGTAATAGTTTTTCCTTGGATTTGATTATGCAATAATACATACAAGCTAAATCCAGTTTACCAGGAAAAACATTTATGTTGAGTAATGAATGCAAGTGGTCACTATGATTATCCCATCAAACAGGGTAGTGAGGAAATTATTAGGTTTTATAATGGGGACAGAGAAGGACAATCAGAACCTTGAGGGGGAAAGTCTATTCTGTCTTGTAATATTAAGTTAATGTGAGTTTCTGGTCCGTGTAGAAATACAGGCTTAGACCATTCTCTTAAGTTAATGACAAAAAAATTCAAAGCCTCAAGCAATGAAAACAACAGATGCAAACTCAGGTTTGTTTTGACCCCTCAGTTTTGTTTCACCCTGGGCTGAAACAGATGCTGCAAATAGGAATTAAGATCAGGGAAGCCAGAAGTCAGAAGAGTGTGGGTAGGAGAAAAATCATTATAACTTCTCCTCATAAGACAGAGCTGGACAGAAAAATCACCTGGAGAAACTGGGAGACTTTGTTGACACTTTGCTGCAGTTTTTCCCATGTTAATTCCTTTGTACCAGTACCCTTCAGGGCCCTGCAGAGTCCCTCCACAGCGTATTCTGAGAGTTTGTTTGAGGTATATAAATATAATAGAAGTCATAGTTCGAAATTAAGTTGGAACATGAAGATTGGGGTGTGATTGCTAAAAAAAAAAAGCACATATTAAGTTCCTGAAGTGAAATAATCACAGGCTTGTGATTATTCACTCAGAAACTATTTACTGAGCCCCTACTATCTGGGCTAGGCAATGGGATACCACAGTGAGCCCTGCAAATAGAAGCCCTGTGCTACCAGAGCTTACTGCTTACTGTGTGGAGAAAAGCGAAACAACATAAGTATATAGTACATTAAACGGAGACGGATTCTGTAGGAAAAACAAAACCAGAGCAATTCTTCAAAATTAAATTCCCAAAGGATAACATTTTCCAACTCTATCAAAGCTAGCAAAGAAAGGAGATTGATGTTTATAAAATGTACCATACATCACATCAGAAATTATTTCATGTTTCTATTAACCCTGTTGATATGCTAAATATATTCACTATCTCTACAACCATTAGACAACAAATTAAAGATAAAGTAGCTTGGGAAAGGGAGCAGCTTTTTAACACTGAAGTGAAATGAAAAATATGCCCTAATGTTTTGTTAGTGAGTTGGCAGTTCATGATCAGGAAGACAGTGAGCACCTGCAATAGGGAGGCTGGAAGTTATTTTTATAAAGAATGTCTTTGATTGCTTCCAATTCTATTTATCTCCAGTTGCACAACCAAGTAGAAGTCATTTGAAGAGATGTTTTGTAGTTACGTGGATGCAGGTTTGCATATGTGGGTGTTTTCGAATATATAAACTTCATGTTTTAATGAATTCAGTCATCTTCATAAAAAACTAAATTGTCCCAATTTTAAATGGAAATATTCTGGAAGGAAGGTATTCAATGAATTCTTTTATGTGGGAGATGGACTGAGACTGCATTGAGTTATTTATTTTAAGTAACTTTTAAAATTTTACCAAGTGCAGGTCTTTAAGTCCAACATTGGCCCAAGTCTTCGGCAAAAACAGCCTAACAAACTCATTGATATTTTTTCCTCTCCCTAGGGCTCCAGTTTGTGTTTTCATTTGCCTACTAGACCTCACTACCTGGATGGCCCACAGGTACTGCAAACTCAGTGTTTCACTCACTAGCCTCCTTCATCATTGACCCTGTGACCAAAGCTAGTGTAAGTCACTTGTCCTTGAGTCCTGACTCTCCTTAACATCTAATCTGCTACCAAGTCCTTCTGATGGATACCTAAGGAGCCCTAGAGTCTATGCCCATAAGCTAGTTAGCAGAGCACCTGCTTGAAAGCACTTACAAGTAATAGTAGTATTTTTGCTTCTATCTGCTCTTCTCTTCACACTCAGTTACATCTTAGTTCAACCCTCCTTTCCTGTTTATCATCTGGACAATTGATCTATCCTGGTCTCCTCCCTATGTGTATTTCACCTTTTTAACAAGTTGTTCATGCTGCTACCAAAGTGGCAAATTCTCACTTTTTAAATTTAAGATTTGACGCTGACTGGATTAAGTCACTCCCTTTCACAAATACCTTTTTGGGTTCAATAGAATGGTACCTGTACCTGTGTCTCATTAGGTCTGCACCTAAATGGTCTTTTCATCTCACCTTCTTCAGCTTTCCCGCTAGGTTCACTTGCGAGAACAGTACTCAGTCAAACCTTAGCTATGCTAAACCTTTAATAAAGTATACAAGATTAATTTTGTTAATTATTAGCCTTGCTTTGAAATGAAAGGGCAAAATTCACCAAATAGCTTCTTGGTCTTCCACTGAATATTGGAATATTAACTAGCACTTTATAACAGAGCCTTTCACCAGGCCAACTTTACTGCTCTTCCCTTTTCCCATCTCTCTCATCAGTCAGAACCCACAGTTCTGCCTAAATTCCTTCATTCCTGGTCAGTCTCACTGATACTACCATGGTCTTTACTCTTGACTGCTTCAGCATTGAATGACTGCAGTAGGATCCTGCCTGGTTCCCTTACCTTCATTTCCCCTGGCCCCTGATCCTGCCCCATTGTATCTCTCATGCCTCACCAGATTAATTTTTCTAAAACATTGCTTGCATTCTGTTTTAGAATCTGTAATTGTTCTCTTTTGTAAGTCAATTCAAGCCATACGCTCATATTCTGGAATCTCCAACCATAAATGTCCTCACTGCCTCATTTATTTGTGAAGTCGTCTCCCTCTGGCCGTGAAGATCCTCTGCAACCTCACTGCTCTTCCTCAGGCAACACCCTTCTGCTCTGTCCCTCCCCACTGCCCCACTGGAGATCTTTTTCCTGCCCCAGCCCCTGCATATCCCTAACAGGTCAGAGATACCTTATCTATATTGCCTTCTCCATTCCCTGAGCTATACCTGTTCACCTTATGGGAGGAAGCTTTGGATGGTTGGAAGAGCACCAAGTTTGGTGTCAGTTATGGGATCAAGCTGTTGCTCACCAGTCATTTGTCTTCAGCAGCTAATTTTTTTCTCTCTGAGCTTATATCCTTATTCTAAAGTCAAGTGTATGATTTAAATGACTGAAAAAAAAAAAGCTCCAAAAACTTTTGAGCATGATGTTCAGAGTTGTTCCACTCCACTATTTAATCCTTTATTTTTTTTCCTTTTCACCCTGTGTATAAATTTCCCATTTTCCTAACTTTGTAAGTGTTTTAAGGATAGATATAAAATGAAATATACTTTCTTATCTTATTCGGACCATACCACAACAAATGCTCAATGAATTCTCCCTATCAAGAGAATTCATTGAATATAAATATAAAGGATCAGGCTCTGTGGTGAAAGTACAGTATTTGATAAAGCAAGTGAGGGAGTAACAAGAAAAGAGGGTGCCCAAAGAAAAGGGGACTGAGTAGGAGACTGGCCAGCCTCAATACTTTTTGGTGCATCCACAGACAAGCTCTGAATGAGACCCACTAGCCAGGCTCATCAACCTCTTAACACCATGGCAATAGAATTGACTCAGTTTCTTAAGTGTGACACTGTTCTTAAAACATAGTAGGCTCTCAAGTGTTTCTAGAGTTCACTAACCACATGATTTGCGTATTATATATATTTATACTCATGCATGTATGGTGCCAATAGATTTGTCTGTCACTGCTTATTTATTCATAGTTTTTTTTTCCTTTTAAATTTCATTCTTTTTTTTTTTTTTTTTTTTGAGACGCAGTCTCGCTCTGTCACCCAGGCTGGAGTGCAGAGTGCAGTGGCGGGATCTCGGCTCACTGCAAGCTCCGCCTCCCAGGTTCCCGCCATTCACCTGCCTCAGCCTCCCGAGTAGCTGGGACTACAGGCGCCCGCCACCACGCCCGGCTAATTTTTTGTATTTTAGTAGAGATGGGGTTTCACCGTGTTAGCCAGGATGGTCTCGATCTCCTGACCTCATGATCCGCCCACCTTGGCCTCCCAAAGTGCTGGGATTACAGGCGTGAGCCACCGTGCCCGGCCTTAAATTTCATTCGTATACAGAGCAGCAGTGTGTCTGCTTTGTCTGCAGAGTAGCACTAATGTTCAGATTTGCATTGTGTTTGTGCAGTGTCTAATAGGTGCTACCTGATCACTTGCTGAAGTCATAGGTAGTTCAGGAACTATCTTCTTATTTAGATTGCTAGGAAGTTTTCATAAAAATATTGTCCTGTGTATAATACTAAACTTACTCAAATCCTGCTTAAAATTAAAAATAAGTATAAAGAATAATAATTAGTAAATGAGAATTTATTTTATTTTTGCATGGTGTCTTCTAGCCCCTTCTCCCACACCCGACTTCCTTGGAATAAGAGATATGGTAATGGAAACCAGAAATTGATGATCCTACTTAGTATCCATCTTAGCAGAAAAATGTAAACAGTAGTGAGTTTTGTTTGCTAACACTATCCTTGGACAATAAGAATAATCGTTAGGTACTTATAATAACTCTCACTATGTTTAGGTCACTGAGTCAGTTAAAAGCAGACTAATCAGTAAAATACATTTTCTGGTTTTAGAGAGCTTATAATTTACAGTAGATTAAAGGGAATGACAGTAACCCCAGCAAAATAATTAAGAGAAATGTGATTTACTTGTTACCTAAGAAGCAAAAGATACATTTTTCTCCAAAGTAAGTCATTAAAGATTGCAATTGTTTATACCAAAGTTGATTTACTAGCATGAAAATGATTGTTTAACTCTGCTCCCTGCATTCACCAGGCTGGCTGGGTGAGTGCTTGTTTCAGATGAGCCAGGCTGGCTACAGGAAAAGATATTTGCATAGAAGACTGGGGACATTACCACACAACAAAATGAAGAATTATGCTTTCAAAATTCCTTTTATTACTGCCTTGATTAAATTGTTGTTTCCAAGGGAATGGATTTTCAGATGAAATTTTAATATGCTTCAGATAATTCCAATTGTGTTCTTTCATTTTACTCGGCTTTCACAATATGATCATATTTGGTTTCACTTCCTGGTTAGTGCACACAAGCCTGTTGCTGGGAAATATTTGACTAAAGTGTTTATGAGAGAAGACTATTGTTTCAAAGTAGAGGAAGGCATTTTGGTTTGATTTAGACTTAGTTCATGTAGTAATTTTTATAGAAATAAAATTTCTGACATGTAAATTGGTTAAAACACTCTTTAAAATAATTTAAAGGACTTATTTGGCGCTGAAATTAAGTTACCTTGTGGTAAAATCATCTCTTCTACAGAACTGTTTGATTAGGTACCAGTTGTGCAACAAATGAAATGTTTGTCCATAATTAGAGTAATTGTAACTTGATTTTAAACAGAGGTTTGATTGCATGGTGAGTGTAATAATGCCAAATGATTTTTCCATTGATTAAGGGCCCAGTGTATTCTTAAGTTGATCGTTTGCTCTCAGTGTGTTTAACCTGGCTAGAATATATCTGGCACCCTTTTGTGTATGTTGTAAATGACTGCTCTTCTGTGTTACTTCATACAAAATCTTTGCCTATTCTAAAAGTGGTATTTTTACCATTAAGTATTTAATTCCACCAGAGTACCCAGGTATTACCTAGTTTAAAAAAGTACAAATCAAATTTATTTCTCTTTTGAAAAAGTCAGTTAAGACTTTCAGGAAACATGTGCTTCCTTAAAATCTAATTGCTTTGTCCATTTGCATCAATTTACTGGCTAAATCTGAAAGTTTAATTTTTTAAAGCGTAACTATTTTTCTACTCAGAATTTTAATTTTGAAGTCCATCTGTGTTTTATTTCTCAAGGTACCCAGATATATACCCTAACATAAAATTAGGCTTCCTGCTGTCAATCTTGAACTCTCTCCAATGAATTCCTTCTGATGCTTTCAGATTAATTTTCTTGATATATAATAGTATGTCCCTAAATGTATTTTTCTATCATTCCCTTTCTCAGATATCACCAGTGACTTCCTACTACTTATATCAAGCCTAAATTCCTCTCTGCTTATAAAAATATTTGAATATTCTAAAAGTGATATTTTTACCCCTAAAGCAATAATTTCTCAGGTGCCTGTTACGTTCTGCGCCTGAGTTATGTCTTGAAAATTTTTTATTGTGGCATTTGAGACTCACTTAGCATTTGATCCTAATCACCTTTCCACTCTTATCCCCATCATTTCTGTCTCATAAATTCCACTCCATCTCTGTGTGTGCTCACTAATTCATTAAATTGACCTTGACTTTCTTTTGCCTTCTTTATTGGTTGTTCCATTCGTCCACATAAAATATTATGTGCCCTGTTATTAACCACCCCCTTTCACCCCTTATTCCTTCACCCCCTAACTATATAAATCTTATGCATCTTTCTTGGTCCAACTCATAAACCCTGTGCAGTGACTATTGTTCTTCTAGCATATATTACCTTACAATGTAACTGTGTAATTCATTTGTTTGGTCTTGTACTTATGCCTTCTTTCACCAATGCATAAGCTCCTTTTGAGATTTAGGTCTGAGTGTGACACCTTTCTATTGCCTTCATCACCTGGGCCAGTTCTTTGCACCCAGCAGAAGCCTCATCATGATTGTCGAGTACACCTAGTGTCAGAGCAAGATGTAACATTTCCACTTTCTCTTGGTGCCCCATGACACAAGTTGGTGTTACACAAGACCCTCTTCATTTCTACCTTTCTTCAACTGACAGCGACTAAGTTGTTGCCTTCCTTAAATGGGTAAGAGTCTCCACACAATAAAAACAGATGGTATTATCAGATATAAATAGGTAAATACTATTTTTTGTGTGTGAGTGAGAGAAAAAAGACAGGAAAAAACTACACTTATAGCTTTCTTGGCACAATCTTTTTGCCTCTCAAATTTGGTTGCTAAGAAATAACCATAGATTCATCTGCTGTGTATAAAAGAGAAACGTAGAGACTCTGTGTTTTGCAGCCGATTTTGTCACTGAGCTATGACAGAGCCTCACCCTGATTTAGAAGTCATGTGTCAGACTTCCAGATGGGGAGTCTATCTTTTGTCTCCTGGAAAACCATTGAAACTCTGTTTCCAGAAGGCCCATGTTTCTCCCCTTTGCTGAGACCAAGTGAAGCTGCAGAATCCTGCTGAGTTATGAAGCCCGAAGCCAACCTAATGTGCAGGAATGATCTGTCACATTTTTTGGAATGTAGGCATTCTATGTGATTCATATTAGTTATTTGTGTGTTATTTTAGAAGAAGCTTACTCTATCACTTCAGAGTGCCCAGAGCTGCCCCAACTTATTCGGAATGCCATGGCGGAGCTAAATTCGTCTTCTCTGCTGATGAGGCTCAAATGGAGTCTTGAGTCTCTGCTAAAGGATTCAGGAAGCCTTGCATGTCACATAGAATTTGGGATGTAAATTGAAGGTAAGAAGGTACGAAGATTGTAAGATACTTTGCAGTTTTTGCTTCCAAGCAAGGAGATCTGATTAAAACTCTTGTATCTGTTAAATTAATATTTACTAGCAGCTTCTACAAGCTAAGCCCTGGGATGCAATGATAACCATGATACATGTAGACCAGACCTCAGAGAGAAATAAACCTTTAATCAAACAATTACTTATAGGTTTGTGATAAATGTTTTGAAAGGCAGGGATAGAGAACTATAGGAGCATGTTGTGAAGTGACCTGTCATCATGTCAGGAAGGTGTCCCTTAGGAAATAACTTTATTAGTCGTTGACTCAGGGCATCAATGACTTAAACAACTGCCTTGTTTTGGCCTTGAAAGCAAGCTTGACCTTTTAAGTGAACTATCTGGCACTGTTTGAAATTGCAGCAGCCAGCTGAAATAAGAATTCGCTCTCCTTATGAGACTTTTCTTATACAGCATCATGTTATGTGTATAATAAATTCATATTTGGCCTTTGCCCCCATGTCACATCACAGAGCCCCATTCCTGATAAGAGTGTCCTTTGTTATTCATAGTGAACCCCTGTTAACCATACCTAAGTTTTGTTTTAATGTGGTAACTCATTGTAGGCACCTGGGTAGCCTCAGGATGGGTGGGGGCTGGTCACCAGAGGATCCAACCATGTGATTCCAGCATTGGAACTTTTACACCCACCATCAGCATCTGGAAAGGGGAGAGGGACTGGAGATTTTCAATCACTAACGGCCAATGTTATTTAATCAATGATGCCTATGTAATGAAGTTTTCATAAAAACCCCTAAACAATGGGGTTCAGGTAGCTTCCAGGTTGGTGAACGCATCAGAGTGCTGGGAGGGTGCTGAGGTTGGAAAGAGCAGAGAAGCTCCATCCTCCCACTACCCTCAAATACCTTGCCTTTTGCATCTCTTCCATTTGGCTGTTCCTGAGTTGTATCCTTTATAATAAATCAGTAATGGTGAGTAAGGTGTTTTCCTGAGTTCTGTGAGTTATTCTACTAAATTACCAAATTTGAAGAGAACATTATGGGAACCCCCAAATTTATAGTCAAGTCAAACAGAAGTACAGGTAGTCTGGATTCCTGGGACTTGTGATTGAGTTTGAAGCAAGCGCAGTCTTGTAAAATGGAGCCCTTAAACCTGTGGAGTCTGATGCTAACTCTGAGTAGTTAATGTCAGAATAGGATTGAATTTTAGGACACCCAGTTGGTGTTACAGGGAGTGATATCAGAAAAAAAGACATCTCACTCTGCATTTACCCTAAATGTAAACCAGACATTCTCCCTTTCCAGCTGAAGAGCAAATGGCAACCAGTGATTTTGACTACCAGCAGCCATTAACCAAGTTACAAATGTGAAGCATTAATTTAACACCAAGGTAAAAACGGACATTTTACCTGAATCATACGTGACACAAGAGCTTGCTTTTTCAAAACAGACTGGTTTCTCTCTGAATGCGCTTGCCCAGTGTTTCATTCCCCACCCCTTCTTCCATGGAAAATAGGAGCTGGAACAGATAAGCAGTGCTGACTGACTGGAATCTTTTAAAAGAGCTTCTCTGGGTTGGGCAGTTAGGCACGTGCACTCCATTGGCACGGTGAGCTAGAGATTGTGCGCATTCTCTTTTTGTCTTTTTCCAAATCCCCAGTTAACAGACCTTAAGTGATCCATTATCAGTCCATTATTGAAAGGCAGATTTGGAGAATAATTTTCTACTGAGGTTGTTGTTTTGTCACAGTGAAACAAATGACTGGCATTCTGTGTTTGGGCCACATAGTTCTTCTGAACCCCTGGGTCTCAATGCCTTTTTTGAAGAGTTCTTTTTGACTTCGCAATAGGACCTAAATGTGATGAAATGTCAATGTCTTTGCAACACTTGCTGTTTTGTTTCCCTGGAACCAGAGTGGCATAAATAAAGCTCACTTCCTGGGTTGTTTTGTTTCAGATACTGTCCCAAGGCCAAAAGCATCCTCTTTTTAAATCACTTTGCTAGTAAAAGCATTAGCTTTCTTTATAAGAGTTCTCGTTTGCATTTGTTTGCTACTGCAGTGATTTCACAGTGCTTCCATGATATTTGTTTTACCACTAATATCAATTCTTGAGCCAGTATGATTGTCTGTATTTTAAAGCTGAGGAGATGGAGGCCTGTATTTGGTGAGTGATTTAAGCCCATGCAGATAATGGTGGAGGCAGGCCTGGGACTCAGTCCGTGTTCATTTTCCACACTGCTGCCATGGAAAACCAGCCCCTGCGTCTTACTCTCAGTAGTGCGAGGAGTGGAGAAGCAAAATGATACTGTACTCAGTCAGCAGCAGACACATAAATACAATTTCCTAATTTTTATTTATGTGTTTTTTCCTATGTTGTTTGTTCCCCTGCTCGGGCTTGGGGAACATTGAAATTAGGAAATTTGTACTTACCTAAAACAGCTCTAGAACACTTACACAGCAACGGATCAGCAAGTAGGGCAATTGCTCTAAGATGTGCAGAGTGGACTCTCACAGCAGTGACTGCGCTGACCAGTAAGTCAAGACAACTGGGCCGGGCGTGGTGGCTCACACCTGTAATCCCAGCGCTTTGGGAGGCATGAGGTCAGGAGATTGAGACCATCCTGGCTAAGACAGTGAAACCCTGTCTCTACTAAAAATACAAAAAAAATTAGCCGGGCGTTGTGGTGGGCGCCTGTAGTCCCAGCTACTCGGGAGGCTGAGGCAGGAGAATGGCGTGAACCCAGGAGGCAGAGCATGCAGTGAGCTGAGATCACACCACTGCACTCCAGCCTGGGCGACACAGCAAGACTCCGTCTCAAAAAAAAAAAAAAAAAAAATTCTGTAAAAATGCCTAGTATCTGTAAGCATAGACACCAGTGAAGTATAGATAGAAATAAAGTCAGAGGCTTTGAAAAATCCCTTGCCATCACAGCAGGGTTCCAAACTGATTGTAATCCATGAGACAGGCAGCATGATAAAGCAAGAGGCGGCCATAGCTAACTGTGAGGCTGAGCGAGTGCCCACAGTGAGTCACAGGGCAAAGCATCCTGTTGTCATGTTCGTACTGTTCTCAGGTGATCCATGATCACTGTGATCACAGAATTAATAATCCAATCTGCCCTACATTTTGGGGTCAAACTTAGTACTCCTGGGAGGGAAACAGTAAGAGCCAATAAAACAGAAAGCAAGAGAAGCTGGAGATCACCACTCTTTCCCCTCACTTCCCAGTGGCAAGCCTCCCAACCCTCCCTGAGACATTGCTTTGTCTTTATAATAAGAAAGCAGCAAGTCAAGAGGTGACATGTTTTAGAAAGGGTTCTCTGGCTGCAGTATGGAAATGGGACTAAGGAGGGCAAGAGAAGAGGTGATTTCAGAGTCGTCTTGCCCAAAGAGGATATGGGCCCCACCCAAGAGAGTGGTAGCAAGATTGTAGAAGGAACTGGTTTAAGAGGCCATTGGATTTGAGGGAATAGAAGAAGAGAAAGTTTCTGGGTTAGGTACCTGCCTTAGTCTGTTTGTGCTGCTGTAACAAAACACCTAAAACTGGGTAATTTATAAGTAACATAAATGTATTCCTTTCCAGCTCTGGAGGCTGGAAAGTCTAAGATCAAGATACTGCAGATTTGGTTTCTGGACCATGAACATTGTATAGGAGTAGAAGAGCAACAGGAATAGAATGAGAGAACTTACCCTTCAAGCCCTTTTATAAGGCACTAAATCCCATCCTTGAGGGCAGAGTCCTCATAGCCCAACCACCGCTTAAAGGCTCCATTTCTTAATATTGTTGCACTGAGGTTAAACTTCAACATGAATTTTGAAGGGGACACAAACATCCAAACCATAGCAGTCAATGCCTTAGCCCTTGATGTTGCTATCAACCTGAGATTCGGGGATCGAGGAAGGGCAGGTATGATATCTAGGTGTGGGAGGAAACAGTAGACGCAGTTTGTGACATGCTGTTTGAGTTGCTTCCACACATCTCGGTATATAGCCGGGAAGATGTTGGGGAGACGATTCTGCAGCTTGGGGTTAGGAAGCTGGGCTCACCATATACACAGAGATGGTGGATGAAACCTTAAGCATAATGCTCAGGATGTCACCCCCATAGCATATGTGTGAGTAGAGAAGCAACAGACCCAAGACTGAACCCCAGTGCTTAAGGGGTAAGGTAGTAGTAGAAACCTTCCATGGTCCTAATACCTTTTTATCTTCAGTTAAAATTAGTACTTCCTGCTGGGTGTGGTGGCTCATGCCTGTAATCCCAGCACTTTGGGAGGCCGAGGTGGGACAATTGCTTGTGTCCAGGAGTTTGAGACCAGCCTAAGCAACATTGTGAGACTCTGTCTCTACAAAAAAATCAAAAAATAGCTGGGTGTGGTGGCGTGTGCCTGTAATCCCAGCTACTCAGGAAGCTAAGGTGGGGTGCATTGAGCCATGACCACAACACTGCACTCAGCTAAATGACAGAGTGAGACCCTGTCTCAAAAAAAATGCATATATATATGTATACACACACACACACACATTTTTGTGTATATGTGAGGCAGAGTGAGTGCCCATAGCAAGCCACATGGTGAAGCATCCTGTTATCCTACTTATTTATAAACATATAAATAAATTTTAAAAATTAGTACTTCCATTATATACTTGGCTTGATGACCTTTTCTTGCTATAACCAATTTTACTCTCTTTTCAGTGAGACCAATTTATGAGTTGGCAATTATAGACATTGTACTTCCTTTCTAAGAAAACATACACCATTGCTTTTTCTGGTGTTCTAACTTTTAAACCCCTTCTCAATCCTCACCACTCCAGAGGAGTCTTTCAGACTAGATATCCCCTAGCTCCAACCACAGTTAATAAACTCATTGCATTGTGGGAAACTGGAAGTAGAGACTCTCTCAATCATTTGCTCTCTCTAACATTACATGTAAGGAAAGTTAGGTTAAGTGAGGTGACAAAGCCAACATTATACCGTCAGTAAGATGTAAAGCAAGGGGTAGAACTTGAGTTTCCTAACACCTAGTTGGGTATTCATTTGATCAGGTCATGCTGCCTTGTAGTGCTGATCCTTCCCTATATCTCAGTAATGGTTACTTTCCTTCATTTGAACATCTAATCACATTACTACATTCCCTTCAACCACCTAGTATAGTTCTATGGAGAGGCAGAGCAGCTGTTTCTCTATTATTAACTCATTTGATATGGCTTTTAATAGATCTATCTCATTTGGTATATCTTTTAATATGTTTGTCTCATTTGGTATGCCTTTATCCACTTGTGCTTTAGTTGAGCAGTTCGACCCCACATATCTCGACCCCACATATCCAGAGACTATGGAAGTAACAAGGCAATCATGCAAAAATGGGTTTATTATGAAAGTCTCAGGGATACGTGGCTGGATGGATGGATTGATCTGTTTATTTCACATAGGCACCCAGTAAGTGTGTCTGCTATCACTAAGGCCAAGGATTGCTATTACTGTCTTATAACCACCTCCCAAAACACACACACACACACACACACACACACACACCCACACCCTCTGCATTACCACCACCCATCCTCCCACCTTCTTATCTTTTCCTTTTCCTCCCTGCCTTCACCTACCCTATTATTGCTGTCCTTGATGCCTTCTGGTGGATTGACCGCTTAACAAAAGATTAACAAGAGGATCAAATACTTTGCATATCCATTAAATTATTAGTGAATTTTGTAAACATGGGAGCTTCAATTGTTATTTTAGGGAAAAAAAGATCTCCCATATTCAGTTACCTTAATAGTTACCAGAAGATTTTTTAAATTTCTTACCTTCATATATTGCGATTTATCCTTTTTTTTTTTTTTTTTTTTTTTCTTTCAGAGACTTGATCTCACTCTGTCATCCAGGCTGGAGCTCAGTGGTGTGCAGTCTCGGCTCACTGCAGCCTTGACGTCCTGAACTCAAGCAGTCCTCCTGCCTCATCCCCCTGAGTAGCTGGGAGTACAAGCAGGTGTCACTATGCCCAGCTAATTTTAAATTTGTTGTAGAGACAGGATCTTGGCTTGTTGCCCAAGCTGGTCTCAAACTCCTGGGCTGAAGTATCTTCCCATCTTGACCTCCTAACGTGCTAGGATTACAGGCATGAGCCACCATGCCTGGCCATATTGCTATTTAGTAAAGAAGACGTAAACCTTTTCTAGACAAATTTGGGGGATCACATTCTCTCTTCCACCCAAATCAGGATGCTCTCCCACCCAAGGAAGGATGTACCCTTCCTCTGGCTATCTATCATGTCAACCTTAAGTACTTAAAACAGGCAGGCAGGATGGAGGAATTCAAGGTAACAAACAAAATTGATAATTAAATATTTAGTATTTATTGTAACCTATGAATTATGAACAAAGCAAATTCAATACATTAAAATTATATTTTTTGTGTTGGTATGTTTTCTAGTATATTGAGACCGACAGTATATTTAATTTGTGTAATCCATTTATGTTCATTTTAAAGCAATAAGAACAGTTTTCCTGTTCTACATGAGTATAGATTTTTTTGTGGAGATATACATATGTAACAAAATTTACTTTTAAACTATTTTAAGTACTTTTACTTTTTTAAGTATTTTAACTATTTTTAATTCTGTGGCATTGAGTTCATTTATATTGTTGTACAACCATGATTATAGATTTTAAGTCATGACCTTCTGCTTGGGTGACAGTCATATCAGACCTGTCTGCAGCATAAATCTTGATAGACATTGCATCAAAGAGTAGAGGTTACCAGCACAGGTTAACTTTTTAAAAATGTGGCATCAAGGTGTATTAAAGGTTTCACAACACTTTGCCTTCCTTATGGGCCATATAGTAAATGATTAAGAACAGTTTATATTTCACAACACTTTCTAGTAATGAATCTTGTGATATATGGTGAGAACTGGCATGGAAATCAGAACTTAGGTGGAAAGCCAAACCTCCAGTATCTAATCTGCTATTTGTTTATAGGATCATACTTTAAAGGCAATCATTAAAGGATTAATTTTAGATAAAGCTACTACTGTGTTAATAAATAACCATGTTTAGTGCTTACACCTGTACCTGCTGCTGTGCTAAGCATTTGAATTGTAGTTGCCTCAATTAATTCTTAAAACAACTCCATTAGGTTGAAACCATTATTATGGTTATTATCCCTATTTTACAGATGAGAAAAGTGATAGCTTATCTAAGATCAAGCAGATGGTAAACAACAAAGTCAAACCTCAATCTTAACTATTCTGCTACCTGCCCTTCCAAGTCTCTCACATTTTCATCAGTTTTAGGATAAGAACGAGGCCGAACAAAGTAACACATTGAAAACATGTGATACTCCTTTTAAAGTCTTTCAAAAGAAGGTCATATATGGGTAGTGTGTTTTGATTTATTTTAACCACATTTTAATCGATATGTCTGGAAGAAAAGCCATGTAAAACACTATTATTTAACTGCAGATTAAACTTGGGTTATTCATCTTGTTATTAAATTGTTGGTAAATGTTTCTTCATAAGAGGCTGTGCAAGCAGGATGTACCCTTGCTCTGGCTATCTATCATGTCGACTTTAATTATTTAATAGGCAGCCAGGATGGAGGAAGCACTTGTTGGTTCTGTTTCCTAGATGGAATACTGAGCAATGAGCTAGGAAAACAAAATAGATCTCATTCTTAAATTGTCTCTTTTAGTTCTAAAAGATAGATTGTAGCTTGGAGAAAAGGAGAGAGCTGTCACATTCTATATAAAACTCCTTTTTATATAGCTCCTTGGGGAGGCTGTGTAGCAGATGGCTCTTAGTCAGCTCTGTTGTGAATGCTGGGTCTGCTTATGAACTTGAGCAAGTTTGTTTCTCGGAACCTCAACTTTTTCACCTTTAGAGTCGGCTAATACCTATTTCACCAGGTACACCGTAAATGTTACCCTTCCCCTACCATCACCCCTTTCCATTCAACAGTAATTATTGAGACTGTTAGTGTTAGTTCTTCCTGCACACCTGACTCTTCCAAGAGCTCAAAGGCTGAAGCAGGAAGACATCAAATCAGATATTGGTGATTTAGTTTAATGGAAGCATAATAGAACTATCAGTATTCCCTAAATGCTAAAGAAGCATGAAGGACTAACTACTTGTTTAGGGGGACACATAGGGTAGCAGATACTTTGTGTTTAATAGTCACTTAATACTGAACATTAAACCTTTGTGTTTTGTGGTCAGAAATTAGCTCAAGCACTAGGCTGATTTGCAATGCATAACAATTTGATTTTGTCTTTGGGTTAAGAGTATGTTATAGCAGATGTAGCATTCTTTACAGTGATCATTATCAGATGTTATTGGTTTTATGAGACTAAAGCTATCTAAGGACATGCAATATTGGCAGCTCAATCATAGTTCACAGCATTGTGGAATTATAACATTTATGAAGCACCTAATATGTGGTTGACTCTCAGGACACTAGAAAGGTCCTTGCCCTCCAGAGTTCAGGACAAGTGGGCACAGAATTGTATGATGTGCAGCATGCTTGTTTGGATGATACCTTGATAATTCCGTTGGTCCCAGTGTTGTTCTTGTTGCATTATACTTAGGTTAACTTGTGGAAAAGGGAATAATTGTGAAATCATAATTTGATAATATATTAAGGTCATTTTGGAATGCTCTGGCATTTATCCAGTGGTCCAACACTGATTCAGAATGACTCTCAGTCATTATAATGCAGCCACTCAGGCTGAATTGACAGCAGTTTTCCATTCAAATTTGTGAAATGTCCCATTTGGTGAGCAAGTTGGCAAATATAAATTTTTCTCCTTTCTCCCTGAAGGATGAAGACTTAGTCTCTGCTTCTGAATTTCTGCCCCTGCCATGGGGTCTTGGAAATGCCTGAGTCTCTGTCCCTGTCATTTGCTTTGCCACCCTTCCATACCCACCATGTGTGTGCACCAGTGGTGTTCACAGATCTTTCTGAGAGCCAGGCCTTCTCCTCTGTACCCTTGGTTCCTAAATGGGTGGTGAAACCTGATCTGCTGTCCTTCATTTACTCAACAGTGATTTACTAAATATTCATGGCACAGAGAGAGACAAGACCGACGCAAGGGGAGTGGGCTTATCACTGATCACTCTGGGCTCTGGAGAGGCTAAGGATTTGATGCCACTTCACACTGGTATTCATTAAATATTTGTTCACAGTGTTTTTAAGTGGAGTAGTGAAGCACTGTATGGAAAAAGAGTAGCAAAAGAGCCCTCTGGGTCCTCCTTTTGCCAGTTTCTGACCCAAAGGAAATAGACTCATGATATTTTCTTCCAACCACATTCAATACCATCCTTGAGAAAATTTCAGTAGGTACTATTTTTGTTTAATCTAGTTAAGTTTCCAGAGATCTAAATGCCCCATTGATGAATCCATACGTGGTAGCTGCTATAATATCTAGGACCTTAATCTAGCCCATGAAAGAGACATTGGGATACATCCCTGGGATACCGATAAATGAGATACTGCCTCAGCCCTCAAAGAATTGGAGGCAATAGCTTCACATGTATTAATAAACACTGTAAAAGAAATATTAGTAAATGACTTCCTGGCACACAGATGAAGGAGCAACAAATTCAGCCTGTGCTGGTCTGGATGGCTCATAGAGGTGATTCCACTTGATCGAGAAGGGGACAGATGATGCAGTGGGATGTTCTTTTTTTAAATCCATCTGTTAGTTATGATTTTGAGTTTTTCAGACTGATGAAATGGGAGGCTTTAATTTTACGTAGTCGGAAGCCTTAAACTTATGCAATTGCCTGAGGCAGGGTGAATGAGTATGATATTACAGTGATTTCTGCCATAGCTCTCCTGCCAAAAAAGGTCCCAGTGACTATGCCTTTAACCCAGTTGAGGTCCTTTGACCAGAGATTCTTGACATCTTGCTGGATCTTTCCTAAGATTTAACTATCCCTACAAGACAAATACGCCCAAATGGAAAGCCATGCTCACATTCCAAAATTGTATAGTAGTTCTTTGTGCACTACAAAAAAGTTTGTTTTGCCAAATCCACCATCTCTCCTAACCAGAAAGAAACAAGAACATCCAGAGTAAGATCCTTTGGGGCCTTTTGTTTTTCTATCAGAAAGCTGATTGTTGCTGTATTGTTCCTTAATTCTCAGTCACTTGGGAGCTGTTCCTTGTATGTCCTTCATTGGGAGCCTTCCT
Organism: Rhinopithecus bieti; assembly: GCF_001698545.2. Classification (NCBI taxonomy): domain Eukaryota; kingdom Metazoa; phylum Chordata; class Mammalia; order Primates; family Cercopithecidae; genus Rhinopithecus; species Rhinopithecus bieti. The sequence continues at coordinate 1,754,267 of NW_016810077.1, read as the reverse complement.
TTCGGGAGGAAGCTCTTATTTGAGAAAGAAGAGAATTCTCAGTGTTATACTTATCTCCAAATCTTCCAGAATACCCTTTTATTTTTAGGTTATCTTGGAATTGACTTTTTAAGTTAAAATACACACGTCTTGTGTCCCCCCCTGGAGAGAGAATGTTTTTGAAGGGGTAGATCAGGCTAGTTGTGTAACACTCATTAGCATAGCAAGCTGGCGGACGTGCTGACGCAGGCCGCCTGCCTCAGCAGCTGGGTTGGTCAGAATTGCTATAACAATCTTTGTCCTCTTTTTATCCTGCCTAATATGGACTATTTATGCTATTCTAAGAAGCATTGTCATTTAGTATTTCACGTTTCATTCTTCCAACTTGGTACTTTTGTGTTCTGCTAAGGAGGAAGAAAGATGATAAATTTAGTTATAGTTTCTAAAATTGGTTTGAATGATTTGGTTTTATCCTGAATAAAGAAACTCAGCTACATTTTGTTATTTACTTTACTTGACAGCAGTGGCTTCACCCTGAGATGACAAATTTTCATTACGAGAGAGCTGTCATTGAGCTCTACATTTATATCTTCTCAGCAAAATATTCCTCTGGTTTAGATAAATGTTAAATAGGAGAGAGGAATGAAATGCATTAGTAAGTATGCTGAAACATGTTCAATTCAACTCAAAGAAATGCCGAATAAAGCAACAATAAGATCATTTTTCACATAGGAATTAGCACATTTTTTTAATAATGATTTCTAAATCTGGTGAGGTGTTACTCATACATTGCTGACAGGAAAGAAAATTGGTATAACCTTTCTGAGAAATAATTTGATGCTGTATATCAGAGGCCTTAAAATGTTTATGCTCTTTTGACCTAATTCCTTCATTTTGGAAGTATATGCAAAACAAAATAAAAAAACATATGAAAAGCACAGAGATGTTTACAACGTTATTAGTATTAAAAAAAGGAAAATTGAAAATTTAGTAGGGGAATGATTTCGTAAACTAAGACATATCCATGCATGAACTATATGCTTCCATCAAAAATGATTCTTAAAGAAAGTTCATAGCAGTATCAAAAAAACCTGTGATATATGAGTGGCAAAAAAAGATCTCAGTATTGTGCCATTGAATTTAATAATGGCCTAATTGTATAAAACCAGTAGGTCAGCAAAAATTAAAAACTGGACAAAGAAAACTATCCCAAATGTTAAGTCTTTCACTGTGTTTCCCCTTTTAAGAAGCATAGATACTTTCAATTTGTTTTCTGTCTTATATTTTAAAATCAGTGGTACTCATGTATAATGCTGTCTTATTCTCCATTAAAAATTCATTGTGCACTTTGGGAGGCCGAGGCAGGCGGATCACGAGGTCAGGAGATCGAGACCATCCTGGTTAACATGGCGAAACCCTGTCTCTACTAAAAGTACAAAAAATTAGCCGGGCGTGGTGGCGAGCGCCTGTAGTCCCAGCTACTCAGGAGGCTGAGGCAGGAGAATGGCATGAACCCAGGAGGTGGAGCTTGCAGTGAGCCGAGATCGCGCCACTGCACTCCATCCAGCCTGGGTGACAGAGCGAGACTCCGTCTCAAAAAAAAAAAACAAACAAAACAAATTCAACGTTTATGTTTTGTGCCTTGTAAGCTACTGTTGTGATGAAGTAAAATGTGTAGTTTGTGACAGTGATTTGTTTCTTTCCCTGGGTAATAGTTAACCTCTTCTTTGAGAAGTCAGAAGGTGAGCTCTTTAATGCTTTCTTTTTAAGTAAGTTATCTTTTGTATGTTTCATAAAATTATTATATATGTTAGAAATTTTAGAACCATATCAGTGGATGAATTATCTTGCAGTCCTGTGATGCGTAAAATATAACAATATGCTTGTGATTTCTCCTTAGGAACTTTTCAAATTGAGACTAATTGCAGAGGTTCCAATTGACCAGCATTCATAGGGTAAGATTAACATCCTAAATTATCAACACATGGTAAAGATAATTACAATTAAGTTGGTAGCTTGGGGCAAATAGATACTGAATACTTAGTATGTAAAAGAGATTACTATTCTTACAGATGTTTTGAGTAAAATCTTTCCGAGGTTTTTAAACCAGTTAATAAACAGAAAATTAAATCTGTAACCTTTTAGTAAAAATGTCATCTTCCTACCTTTTGTGGATTTTGTATGCAGGAAAATATATGTGTATATGATATTCGTCATTTTTAACAGTAAAATCTAAGGACTATAATAAATGCCCATGGCAGACTTAGAGTCCATGTCTGTATTTTTCTGGTTTGTGTTTAAGGTAGAATTTTTAATACTGCCATAGATTTGGTTTGCTGTATTTCTATTAAGTAAAAGATGGCCATACTTTCTTTGAGTAGGCAAGTCAGAAATAAGCCCTATACTCTGTTGCTTCCTGCAAACATCATTCGTCTTTTGTAATTGCAGAAGATTAATCTTAAGTTAGATTGTAGCAGTGCTTTTAGCTTTGACACAATGAATGAAGAATTTGTACACTGTATAATAGCACAACTCTCTAATGTTCTGAATACAGCTTAAAAGTGTCACCCAGCTCTGAACATATAGTCTAGATGAATCAGTGATGAAGATAAGCGGTCTGTCACCTACTGCATTCTAAACACCCTTCTTTTTTACAGATGAAGGTGAAGATCCTTTGACTTCTTAGGTATATTCACATTTCCATTCTGACTCATTGAGTTAACCATAAATTTTTTTTATTTTATAATTTCAACTTTTATTTTAGATTCGGGGATACATGATCAGGTTTGTTATAAGGGTATATTGCATGACACTGAGGTTGGGAGTAAGGATGATCCTGTCACCCAGGTAGTGAGCACAGTGTACAATAGGAAAAGTTTCAGCCCTTGCCTCTCTCCCTTCCTTTCTCCTTTTGGAGTCCCCAGTGTCTGTTGTTCCCATCTTTATATCTATGTGTACCCAATGCTTAGCTCCCACTTATAAGTGAAAAAATGTATTTAGTTTTTTGTTTCTGCTTCAGCTCACAGAGGATAATGGCCTCCAGCTTCATCCATGTTGCTGCAAAGGTCTTGATTTCCTTCTTTTTTATGGCTATGTAGTCTTCCATGGTGTACATGTACCATATTTTCTATTTTTTTCTTTTTCTTTTTTTTTAATTTTTATTTTAAGTTCAGGGGTACACGTGCAAGTTTGCTACATAGACATACTTGTGTCATGGGGGTTTGTGGTGGATATTATTTTATCACCCAGGGATTAAGCTGAGTACCCATTAGTTATTTTCCCTGGTCCTCTTTCTTCTCCCACCCTCCACCCTTTGATAGGCCCCAGTATGTGGTGTTCCCCTCTATGTGTCCATGTGTTCTCATCATTTAGCTCCTACTTGTAAGTAAGAACACGTGGCTTGCAGAACATTTGGTCTTCTGTTCCTGCATTAGTTTGCTAAGGATAATGGCCTCCAGCTCCATCCATATCCCTTCAAAGGACATGGTATCATTCTTTTTTATGGCTGCATAGTATTCCGTGGTGTATATGAACCACATTTCCTTTATCCAGTCTATCATTGATGGGCATTTAGGTTGATTCTATGTCTTTGCTATTGTGAATAGTGCTGCAATGAATATACACACGCATGTGTCTTTATAATAGAATGATTTATATGCTTTGGGTATGTGCCCAGTAATGGGATGGCTGAGTTGAATGGTGTTTCTGTCTTTAGGTCTTTGAGGAATTGCCACATTGTCTTCCACAATGGTTGAACTGATTTACACTCCCACCAACAGTGTGTACGCATTCCTTTTTCTCCACAACCTCATCAGCATCTGTTTTTTGACCTTTTAATAATATCCTTTCTGGCTGGTGTGACATGGTATCTCATTGTGGTTTTGATTTGCATTTCTCTAATGATCAGTGATGCTGATCATTTTTTCATATGCTTCTTGGCCGTGTGTATGTCTTCTTTTGAGTAATGTCTGTTCATGTATTTGCCCACTTTTTTATGGGGTTGTTTTTTCTTGTAAATTTGTTTAAGTTCCTTAAGATGCTGGATATTAGACCTTTGTCAGATGCATAGTTTGCAAAAATTTTTTTCCCATTCTGTAGGTTGTTTGTTTACTCTGTTGATAGCAGAAGCTCTTTAATTTAATTAGGTCCATTTGTCAGTTTTTGCTTTTGTTCCAATTGCTTTTGGCATCTTCATTATTAAATCTTTGCCCATGTTTATTGTCCTGAATGGTATTGCCTAGGTTGTCTTCCAGGGTTTTTATAATTTGGGATTTTATGTTTAAGTCTTTAATCCGTCTTGAGTAAGTTTTTCTATATGGTGTAAGGAAGGGGTCCAGTTTTAATCTTCTGTATATGACTAGCCAGTTATCCCAGCACCATTTATCAAATAGGAAATCCTTTCCCCATTGCTCGTTTTTGTGTTGTTGAAGACCAGATAGTGGTAGGTATGCAGTCTTATTCTGTGTTCTCTATTCTGTGCCATTGGTCTATCTGTCTGCTTTGTGCCAGTACCATGCTATTTTGGGTTATTGTAGCCCTGTAGTATAGTTTGAAGTGTGGCAATGTGATGCCTCCAACTTTGTTTCTTTTGCTTAGCATTGCCGTGGCTATGCAGAGTTTTGTTTGTTTGTTTGTTTTGTTTTGTTTGTTCCACGTGAATTTTAAAATAGTTTTTTCTAGTTCTGTGAAGAATTTCAATGGTAGTTTAATAGAAATAGCATTGAATCTATACATTGCTTTGAACAGTATGGACATTTTAATGATACAGATTCTTCTTATCCATGAGCATGGAATGTTTTTCCATTTATTTTGTGTTGCCTTCAACTTCTTTGAGCAGTGGTTTGTAGTTCTCCCTAGTTAGCTGTATTCCCAGGTATTTTATTCTTTTTGTGCCAGTTGTAAATGGGAGTTTGTCCCTGAGTTGGCTCTCGACATGACTGTTGTTGGTGTATAGGAATGCTAGTGATTTTCACACATCGATTTTGTATCTGGAGACTTTGCTGAAGTTATCAGCTTAAGAAGCTTTTGGGCTGAGACTATGGGGTTTTCTAGATATAAGACCATGTTGTCACAAACAGGGATACTTTGCTTTCCTCTTTTCCTATTTGGATGCACTTTATTTCTTTCTCTTGCCTCATTGCCCTGGCAAGGACTTCAATACTGTGTTGAATAGGAATGGTGAGAGAGAGTATTATTATTGTGTGCTGGTTTTCTTTCTTTCTTTTTTTTTTTTTTTTTTTTTCCTTTTTTGCTAAGGAGTGTTTTACTTCCAAGTATGTGATCAATTTTAAAGTATGTACCATGTAGCAATGGCAATGAGAAAATGTATATTGTGTTTTGGTTGGATAGTTCTGTAGATATCTATCAGGTCCATTTGATTCAGTGTTGAGTTTAGGTCCTGAATATCTTTGTTAATTTTCTGTCTCAGTGACCTAATATTGTCGGTGGGGTATTAAAGTCTCCTACTATTTTTGATTGGGAGTCTAAGTCTCTTTAAGGTCTCTAAGAACTTGCTTTGTGAATCTGGGTGCTCCTATGCTTATGAAGCTTCGCTTGGCCAGATATGAAATTATGGGTTAAAATTTCTGTTAAGAATGTTGAATATTGACTTCTAATCTCTTCTGGCTGGTAGGGTTTCAGCTGAAAAGTTTCCTATTAGTCTGAAGGGCTTTTCATTGTAGGTGACCTGACCTTTCTGTCTAGCTGCCTTTAACATTTTGCCTTTCACTTCAACCTTGGAGAATCTGTTGATTGTGTGTCTTGGGGATCATCTTCTTGTGAAGTATCTTACTGGGGTTCTCTGCACTTCCTGAATTTGAATGTTGGCCTCTCTAGCTAGATTTGGGAAGTTTTCATGGATGATATCCTGAAATATGTTTTCCAGGTTGGTTCCATTCTCCCCATCTCTTTCAGGTAAACCAATCAGCCATAGATTCAGTCTTTTTATATAATCCCATATTTCTTGGAGGCTTTGTTCATTCAGAAAGGCCATCCTCCAACTTTGAGATTATTTTGTCCACTTGGTCTCTGCTGTCTGCCTGTCATTTGAAAAGTGAGAGTGTGATTCAGAAGGGATTACATAGGGAGTGGGTTTTGTTCTACATGGTATGACTTGCTTACTGTGGTGTGGAGTGTGGTCAGGAAAATAGTCTTATAAACAGCAAAAGGTGATGGAGAAGGATTTGAGGTTGCCTTCTCTGTAAGAATTATCCAGCAACTCGTGGCTTATGCTTGTGTTCATATTACAAGAATATGGCTGCAACTTCTTTTATTTTAAGTAGATTTTAGAAAATATGGTAGCTTACTACAAACTTCAAAGAATTGGGAGATCTTTTCCTGAAGAGAAAAATGTTATCTACATTAAATATATGATGTATTCTATAACTGCCAGAAATAAGTAAAAGTGAAGCAATATTTCTTAAAGTTTAGAACAACTCAAATGTCGGCCGGGCACGGTGACTCACGCCTATAATCCCAGCACTTTGGGAGGCCGAGGTGGGTGGCTCATGAGGTCAGGAGATAGAGACCATCCTGGCTAACACGGTGAAACCCCATCTCTACTAAAAATACAAAAAAGTAGCTGGGCGTAGTGGTGGGCGCCTGTAGTCCCAGCTATGTGGGAGGCTGAGGCAGGAGAATGGCATGGACCCGGGAGGGGGAGGTTGCAGTGAGCCGAGATCACACCCTGCACTCCAGCCTGGGTGGCAGAGCGAGACTCCATCAAAAATAATAATAATAAAATAAAAGAACAACTCGGATGTCATTAGGATTTCTATAATTTTTCCCACAGTTTTAATTCACTCAGTAACTTTTTAATTTAATTTATTACTTACTATTTATAATTATTTATTTTATTTCATTTATTCAGTAACTTTCTCCGAGGGCTTCTGATGACTAGGGTAATTTTCCTAATGTTTAGAGTATTCATCAGATTATTTCCCAGACCCATTATCTTACTACAGCTTTGGGTCAGAAGCTCTGGAATGGCAGTTGTGTGTCTCTCTTCTCCTTTGGTTCTCTGTATTATTTTATGATGATGTCAGCTTCTTTCCTTGAATTCTGATTTTTGTGTTCCAGAAATACTGTGCTTCTCCTTTACCTCACTGACCCTGCTTCTCTGTCCTTTTTCACTCTTCCTTATCTAATAAACCTTCCTTACCTATTTTATAGAGGGGACAGCAATTCTGTCCTTCACTCACTAAATTCTTTCTCTCAAATAATTCATTTCTGTGGCACTGACTTAAATGGTCATGACTTCCTACAGTGGGCTAAACATGGCTGCTAAGGCTTAGCAACTCACCCATCAAGAGGTGGAGTTGATTTCCCCACCCTTGGAATCTGGCTGGCTGTGGTAGGTTTTTTGATCAATAGAATGTGGCAGAAATGGTGTTGAGTAATTTCCAAGGCTGGGCCTTAAGAGACTTGTAGTGTCTGTTTTTATGTGCTTGAAACATTCCTTCTTAGATCTTAGTCTCTTGCTGTGAGGAAGCCTAATTAGCCATATAGAGGACTGGCAAGGTCCCTGGTCGACAGCCTAAGCTGGGCTCCCAGCCAGCAATCAGTAGAAGCACCAGTGTTGTGATGGAGGCACTTTGGGCCTTCTAAGTATTCTAGCGTTCCAGCTGACACCATGTGAACTGCCACATCATCCCATAGAATCATGAGAAATTATGAATTGTTAGTTTAGCCACTAAGTTTTGACTTGTTGCACAGAATAAAGAATCAAAACAAAAATTGGTACCTAGAAGTGAGATGCTGCCATAACAAAAAATCTGTCATTTTGTCTTTGAGACCAGGTGTCAGTGAAGGCCTGAAGGGCAGTTAGAATACTGTTGCTGTTGGAGGGTGTCAAATGGTACCCTTGCTTTATATTGAGAAAAAAGTCAGCAAGACCATCACCTGCAGTAACATGGAACATAGAAAATGAACCTAATGAACTTGTGGATCTAGCTTAGGAGATTTTCCAGCAAAATATCAGAAGCTCTGAGTGACCCCTTTAACTCCTTTTTTAACCCTTTTTTTTTTTTTTTTTTTGATACTATGATCAAAGTATTTCAAGAAAGAAACCAATTAAAGAAGAAACTATTTTTATTTTAAGCAGACTTTAGAGGAAGTATTTCCAATCCTGAATTGTCTCAGATTGTAAATCCAACTGTTTCTCATCCCCAGCTCTTCTACCCAGCAAAAGATAGTCAAAGAAAGAAATGGCCTCAGGTCCAAAGATCAGATCCAGAACATTACTGCCAGTAAAACTTGGTCTCAAGGTGAAAATAAAAGTAAAGGCATAGCTGTAAGACCCTTTATTAAACTTCAAAAGATTTATTAAAACTTTATTAAAACTTCAAAAAGATTGAAGGCAGTGCCTCATAGAACCTCTCAGCTAAATGGAAGGGCTTCTAATAATTTCAAGGGTCTTGTCCCACAGCTTTCTAGAACTCAGTTAGATGACAAGATCCTGGACTTCAAGCCTGAATTTGATGCCATAGTGGGATGAAGTTTTGGGGGGGGTGGGTCTTGAGAAAGTGTTCGTGTGCTTTGCATATAAGAGGAATGTGAATCATTTGTGTGGCCAGAGAGTAGACTGTGGTGGATTAAGCATGACTGGAGACTCTTTGCCACTCCTCTCATTAAAAGGTAGAGTCCACTTCCCTTCCCCTTGAATCTGGACTGGACTTTTGACTCCTTTGGCCAGTAGATTTTGGTGGATGTGTCAGTGTGTAGCTTCAAGCCTATGCCTTACAAGAGCTATAGCTTTTACTTTTGTGCTTGTAATGTATTGTCTTAGAACCCACCCACCATGCTATGTGAGGACACTCAAAGAGCCACATGGAGTCTCACATGAAGGAGTTACCAGCCAGCAGTTAGCACCAACTACCAGCCTAAGGAATGAGGACATTTTGTACCTTCCAACCATCTGGAAGGTGTGCCAGCCAACACTATGAAGTGAAAGAACCTCCCACAGAATCTCAAGAAATAAAACCTTTTCTTAAGCCATTAAGGCTTGGAATATGCAGAACAGTTAGCAAAAACCCTCCCATCTCTATTGCTGCTGAGTTCTTGCCACTCCCTGGGAAAGGCTCTATCACCCTGAATACACCCTAAAAGTTTGAATGGTTGGGGGATCTTTTTCATTTTGTACATTTAATTGTTATATAAATATTTATTGTGCCCCATGTGCTAGAAACTGTGTAAGATACTATAATATCATAGGATCAAAATCTGAATCCACTTGACTCCTGCCTCTGCGTGGACCTCTTTATCTAATGTTGCTATAGGTGGTACTGAATTTTAATTTCCCTTGACTATTTTATTCTTGGCTTTCTTTTTGAACATATTATAAACTTTACCCTTATTATTTCTCACCCACATAATTGAAATAGCCTTTCAGCCGCTCCCTTTGTTTCTAATCCCTCCTCCCACAATCCATCCTGCATATCTCCAGAGCTCAGTGATTCACTGTTCTACCGCTTCACATTTCTGAGACTCTGAAGGGTTCATGTGGAGATGGTATCTGTTACTTTGTAGTCTGTAGAGCGGAGAGAGCATCCTAGATGTCTAGTGCAACTTCCAAGAAGACTTAAAAGATAGGCGCTTTTCTCAGATAACTTTATTGTCTATCTTGTAAGCTTTCTCCTCCTGGGGAGATTTGGGGAAAAAAAAAAAAAATCTGGCCTCTCCTAGACCAATTGACTTGCTCTGTGGGAGTAAGGCCTGGGTTTAGGTTTCTTTTAAAAGTGCCCCAAGAGATTCTAAGGTGAAGCTGAGATTGAGAATCACTGTCTTAGATTTGTGATTCTTGAAAAGTGGTCCTTGGACCAGCAGCATCAATATGAACTAGGAATTTGTTAGCAATGCAGTTCTTGAGACCTACTTCCTACCTTATGAATTGGCCACTCTGAGGGATGGACTCATCATGTCATGTTTTAATAAGCTCTTGTGATTTTTATGTCCATTAATATTAGAGAACCACTATTGGAAAAATCTTTCTAGGTCTCAAAACTACAACTGAGTTTGGGAAGCGTGTTTGTTATTTGAAAATCTCTGTACTAACAAGATCTGAAAGAACTGGAAAGGGACATAAGGAAACTGGTATATCAAATTTTACTGCTGGTGATCATTTAGGTACTTGAAAATGTTTAATGCGTGTCATGAAATCTCTCAAGAGTGGTTAAATGAGTTACTTAGCATAAAGAAAGGGGGCAAATTAATCAGAGATACTGATGCATTGTTTCCTGGAGAGAGAACTCAACAAAAGGTGAATTGAAATTTCAGTTAGATATATGTTAGTCCCAAAAAACATCTTAATGGGAAGTAGCACTAAACATTTTGAAGGGCTCTAAGGTGATTTTTAAATCAGTGTTCAATGAGAGTAATGTAGAGAACCACTTTTTGGAATTGTTCGGCTATAATCCCTGCCTGGGGTCAGAGACAGATCTTTGAAGTAGCCTCCAGTTCTCAGTATATAATGACACTAAATACCGTCTGATCATCATTTGTTTATTTTTTCACTTGTTATTTTAGAAATGCTTTCAAAGTAAAATAAGGACTACTGGGAAGTACAGATGCCTAACTTGAATGTTGATTTTACAGTCTTAGAGACTTTGGAGTAAGATTGTCAAGTGAATTCATGTGTTTTGAAAAAGCTTTTATGACTTCTTAATGAGGTTTAAAAGCTGAAAGAATGGGATTAGAACTGTAAAATCCATTACTCTTAACATTTCTTTGGAATGATTTAGTGTGTTTGTATATTAGAAATAGAGATCTTATTTGGATTGAGTCACCATTGTTTACTAAAATATGGTCTGGAAACAATTTCCTGGACAAACAGTATTAAATGGCATAATGACAAAGGATAGCTATGCTTAAACTCTCTAGTTAAGCACTTCATAGGAAAATTAGCATCATTTTATATATATGAATGCTGAGATGTTTTATATATACTTAAATCCAGATGCTGTATATTTAAATATTAAGTTTTAGTTCAGTAGAAAATATTTAGTAGGAAAATGTTTAGCTGAGAAAGTAGATTGTATGTAATGGAAGACATCACAGAAAACTAGATTTACATCCTTATTCAAAAGATTATAATAGAACCCAGTTATAATGCAGATATTGGGTGAGTTGGGAAAGAGCGATAATTAGCTTTTTCTTCAGCTTTTGAGAGACCTAAGACTGTTAATTGGATTGACTGAGACCATGTCGTCTGGTGTGCATGAGGTTGGGATTTGAGTCTGAGGACCTAGGTTCCAGTTGCAACTTTATTTCTTGCAGGTTTTGTCACCTTGGACAAGGTAAATTCTTTGAGCCTGCCTTAATTTCTATGCATATAAACATAAAGAGTAATACTATTTATTTCAGTGGCTTGTTTTAAGTATAAAACAAATTAATGTAAATGAGACATGCTTTGAAGGTAGAAAAACAGATGTTAAATTATTAATAAAGTAGAAAGTGTATTTCTGATATTTAAAGAGAACTGTATTGTATAAGAAGAATCATGGCTGAGTAGCATTTTTGAATTATGCAATAAATTCTTTTCTGGCATGTTACAAATGCAGCTGCTGTGAATATGTAAAATGTTTCACACATCAGATGTCTTTATCATGCTCAGTGCACATAAATGCAGTCATGTGATATATGTTGTAAGACTTTTATAAAGGCTTGTGAATTGTGAATGAGAAATTCTTACTCCAGTGGTGCCATGTAATTATGAATTAGTATACAGCTAGGTTCTTATACATACTAACTGTGCTTTCTAACCTTCAAAACAATTTGATGCTGGATGGTGACTAATTGTAAAATAGGCTTTGCACATGACTTGGTAAACCCAAAGTAAGTTTTGGACATGCCCAGCTTTTTGATATTTGAAATGACAAGCTTACAAGATTATTGCTAAAAGTATCTTAAATACAATTTGGGGTCAGTACTCTTAGGAGTATTTGAAGTACTTTTTAAAACGGATTGTATAATATAAAACCTCCCTAGAAACTTTTTTTTGAGGTTTCATAGGTACTAAAAGATATAATTTTTACATTCAATTAAAAGCAAATTCTAGCATTTTACAATGTTTCTCACAGTTCAAATTATCAATATATATGTAATTTAGCTATCACAAATTATTGAACTATAAATGTTACAAATGGGTTTGTTAACCTCTAAATTAAACAAATATAAAGCCTAAGTATGTTTAATAATAACATAATTTCCAGTAATTTCCGCCATATTTCTGAGCTGTATCTGGAAAAGTATATTAACTTGTCACTTTTTCTAATGATATTGGTAGGCTAAATTTTAGGAGCACTGAGACTCATTTGGATAGATGTTTGGTTTTAAATATGGGTACAGAAATCACTTGGTGCGACAAGCCATCTGAAAAATGCAAATAAGAACAACTGTGTATGAGGAATGAGTGAGAGAAATTAACATATGTCGACTACTTAGAAAAGCTAAGTGTTCATCTAAGTGTTGTAGATACAGAATTTTTAAGTATGTTATATTTAAATTTCTGAAGGAACTTCCCTGTAATTGAAAAGAAGTTCAGGTAGTGAGTATGGTTTAATGAATGTGAGTGGGGCCCTGTAGATACAACTTTGCCAGAATGTGCCCCAGTGTGAAAAGTAAACTGACCTGTGAAACTCTAAGCCAGGCACAGTGGCTCACACCTGTAATCCCAGCATTTGAGAGGCCAAGGTGGAAGGATTGCTCGAGGCCAGGAGTATGAAAATCTATTTGCCATATCATGTCTTATGACAGAGAGGGTTTCTGGAGACAGTATCTCCAGTTTGTTTGTTTGAATGACTATAGCTATTTTAAGATATTTATGTTTTCTCATAGAATGAAGACAAACACAGAGATGGTGTGTCTAAGAAACTTCAAAAGGTGTAGACCTCCTGACTGAAGCATATTGATTTATTTAATTTTTTTCATTATAGTAAGTATAAATATTTAAAATACATTATTTTGGTCAATGTTGACTTGTATTTTTATTGACTAAATATTCACTCTCTGTCAAATACCCTTATCATTGTTGGAGCTACTGTTGTTTTCATTCTTCTACAATTTCAGTTGCATATCTTAAATGAATTTAATTCTCAGGACCTTTGAGAGGACAAATGAAACTTGAATTTAGAGCTGAAAGAACCCTTTGAAATTTTCTGCTTCACTCTTTTTATCCATTACAAGAAATTCTTTTGCAACTTCCCTGATGGATGGTCATTTTATTTATCAAGATTCTGCTCAGGACATAGAGCTGAACTGTTTCACAGAGCAGCCAGTTCGATGACTTTCCACCACAGATTGAATCAAAATGTAATTTTCTAAAGCTTCCACGTACCTGGTTCTACCTTGGGAACAAATCCACTATTCTTTCACCTGTGAGGTTGTTGCACAAAAATGTAAAGATAAATTCTTAGGCTCACCTAGTCATCTATTATCTCAGCTGAATTTCATCAATTGCCTGTGTTCCTCTGTAGGAAATGGTTTGGAAACAACAGCTCCTGGTTGGTTTTTTGCCCATTTTATCTTTAACCTATAACTGAGCATTGGGTTTCAGTATTGTGATCTCACCAGGCAGGTACAGGAGAACTGCAGTTCCTTTATCTGGGTTCACCTATTAATGTGGCCAGAAGTTATAATCAATATTTCAACATAACAGCTATCACATGAGACTAGCTGAAAGTATGCATACATGTCAACTAAAATCCTAAAGTATTTTTCACCTGTTCTTTCTTTCATCCAGCGGTGTTTTCTACCATCCCTCACACCCCTGGCCCCATCATATTTATAGTATTTTGAGATCTAAGCCCAGGACTTTCTCTTTGCCTCATGTATTCCTCTCATTTTAGTTTCTGTCTTACCTCAACACACAATTATGTAAGGCAGAGAGGTGAGGCAGAATGAGAAGAGTTGAGAGTTAGAAATAGACCCACTTAGCTGGAGTGAAGGAGAGAAGCCCTAAAGAGTTATATAATCCACCTGTAGGTCCTAGGAGGAAGGTGAATCCATATAATATAATGTGATGCCCAGAGAGGACACAAGCAGAAAGTAGTGCTCCAGTCCAGCAATTAAACTCAGAAATTGTAGAATGCCCTAACAGGTACAAGAGCATGAAGCTGTAGGGTTCAGGGTCAGATGGTCAGGAATATGCTGAGGGTGAGACTTATTAACAGGGAGCAGGGACTCTGTAATGGGACTCTGAGGTTCAAGGCAGGATACCAGATCCCAGAAAGAGGGCAAATGAGAGTAAAAAAGTCTTCCTGGCTGGGCACGGTGGCTCAGGCCTGTAATCTCAGCTCTTTGGGAGGCCAAGGCGGGCAGATCACAAGGTCAGGAGTTCGAGACCAGCCTGGCCAACATGGTGAAAGCCCATCTCTACTAAAAAGACACAAAAATTAGCCGGACATGGTGGCATGCACCTGTATTCCCAGCTACTCAGGAGGCTGAGGCAGGAGAATTGCTTGGACCTGGGAGGCGGAGGTTGCAGTGAGCTGAGATTGTGCCACTAGAGTCCATGTCAAAAAAAAAAAAAAAAAAAAAAATTTTCCTTGGGGATGCTACTAATACTAGGGTGTCTAGAGAGAAACTCAGGCCCAGAATAGATGATAAGACTCCAGACTCAAGAAAATCCAGGAGAAGCCCTTGGAAATAGGTTAGAGCTGGACTACCAGCAAGGGAAGACCATGCTACCATTACTATTTTTCTTCTTTTTCTTAGCAGATACTTTCTAAGACCCACATATTTCCTTTTACCTTACTCTGTGCTGTCTTATATGATCTGGATTTTACTGATTAGCAATTTTTGAAACAATTGATGTATGTAAGATTCAACATAGAAATTCTCAGGAATGTTGTCTAAATACTTTTCAGTATGAAAATACAAGATAATCTTGTTTTCCTGAAGACAAAAATAATTTAATAATGGAATATACCTTATTCGTTTATCTTTTTAGTACTTTGCTATCACAACATTAAACATGAGAGGGAGTACCCATGATCGAGTATTCTAGCAGAGCTTTTCTTCCTTATTCTTTTTTAAGCCATAACTTTTAAATACTTCCCAAGTTTTAAATACTCAAAGTTTTTTAATACTCACATACTTAAATTACAAAGCGAAAGCTTGTGTGGAAAGGAGATAATACATTCAGTGACAGGTTGGGCATAGAATTGTAGACCCCTCTAAGCCTAAGGGGTAATTTTACAAAGCAGAGCTTGCTTAAAAGAGGCTCCTTGTGGTGACTAAAACAACTCTCGGGCTATAAGTGATGCTTCAGACATGGGAGAAGGTGTGGAAAGGAGCTTACTCAGACATTTTGGAAGGTACAATGTGACCATTGGAAATTAGGTGGCTGGCTGTGGTGGCTCATAGTTGTAATCCCAGCACTTTCAGAGGCCAAGCAGGGAGGATCACTTGAGGGCAAGAGTCTAAGGCCTGTGAGACCCTGTCAAAAAAAAGAAAGAGAGAGAGAAAGAGAGGGGGGTAGAGGAAGGAGCATAGGAACAAGTTTTTCAAATGTCAGTTGAAGACAGATTGACTCCTGGTTTTTAGTAGCCTAGCCTGGAGTTGAGATCCAAGACGTAATGAGATAATTACCTCAAGAGCTCCCCCTAAATTTCTTTCTAGTCACTATCACTGAACGGTCCTCCATCTAAGAGACTATGGCTCACAGTTGGATGGCCTATCGTTTCAAATGAAACCAGAAGACTTATGTGCCACTTGATCAGCTCTCCCTTTTAGGTTTGACCGCAGAGCTAAATCCTACTTTGGGAAGGAGGGCATGTGTGTATGAGCATTAGAGTGAAATGCTTATTTGAGTACTTGCTTCAGTAGTGTTTATTTTCCTCTTCCAGTTTCTGTCCTCCTACAAGGGAAAGTCATGATTACACTAACTGAGCTAAAATGCTTAGCAGATGCCCAGTCATCTTATCACATCTTAAAACCATGGTGGGACGTCTTCTGGTATTACATCACACTGATCATGCTGCTGGTGGCCGTGCTGGCCGGAGCTCTTCAGCTGACACAGAGCAGGGTTCTGTGCTGTCTTCCATGCAAAGTGGAATTTGACAATCACTGTGCCGTGCCTTGGGACATCCTGAAAGCCAGCATGAACACATCCTCTAATCCTGGGACACCGCTTCCACTCCCCCTCCGAATCCAGAATGACCTCCACCGACAGCAGTACTCCTATATCGATGCCGTCTGTTACGAGAAACAGCTCCATTGGTTTGCAAAGTTTTTCCCCTACCTGGTGCTCTTGCACACGCTCATCTTTGCAGCCTGTAGCAACTTTTGGCTTCACTACCCCAGTACCAGTTCCAGGCTCGAGCATTTTGTGGCCATCCTTCACAAATGCTTCGATTCTCCATGGACCACCCGCGCCCTGTCAGAAACAGTGGCCGAGCAGTCAGTGAGGCCTCTGAAACTCTCCAAGTCCAAGATTTTGCTTTCGTCCTCAGGGTGTTCAGCTGACATAGATTCTAGCAAACAGTCATTGCCCTACCCACAGCCAGGTCTGGAGTCAGCTGGCATAGAAAGCCCAACTTCCAGTGTCCTGGACAAGAAGGAGGGTGAACAGGCCAAAGCCATCTTTGAAAAAGTGAGAAGATTCCGCATGCACGTGGAGCAGAAGGACATCATTTATAGAGTATATCTGAAACAGATAATAGTCAAAGTCATTTTGTTTGTGCTCATCATAACTTATGTTCCATATTTTTTAACCTACATCACTCTTGAAATTGACTGTTCAGTTGATGTGCAGGCTTTTACAGGATACAAGCGCTACCAGTGTGTCTATTCCTTGGCAGAAATCTTTAAGGTCCTGGCTTCATTTTATGTCATTTTGGTTATACTTTATGGTCTGACCTCTTCCTACAGCCTGTGGTGGATGCTGAGGAGTTCCCTGAAGCAATATTCCTTTGAGGCGTTAAGAGAAAAAAGCAACTACAGTGACATCCCTGATGTCAAGAATGACTTTGCCTTCATCCTTCATCTGGCTGATCAGTATGATCCTCTTTATTCCAAACGCTTCTCCATATTCCTGTCAGAGGTCAGTGAGAACAAACTGAAACAGATCAACCTCAATAATGAATGGACAGTTGAGAAACTGAAAAGTAAGCTTGTGAAAAATGCCCAGGACAAGATAGAGCTGCATCTTTTTATGCTCAATGGTCTTCCAGACAACGTCTTTGAGTTAACTGAAATGGAAGTGCTAAGCCTGGAGCTTATCCCAGAGGTGAAGCTGCCCTCTGCAGTCTCACAGCTGGTCAACCTCAAGGAGCTTCATGTGTACCATTCATCTCTGGTCGTAGACCATCCTGCACTGGCCTTTCTAGAGGAGAATTTAAAAATCCTCCGCCTGAAATTTACTGAAATGGGAAAAATCCCACGCTGGGTATTTCACCTCAAGAATCTCAAGGAACTTTATCTTTCAGGCTGTGTTCTCCCTGAACAGTTGAGTACTATGCAGTTGGAGGGCTTTCAGGACTTAAAAAATCTGAGGACCCTCTACTTGAAGAGTAGCCTCTCCCGGATCCCACAGGTTGTTACAGACCTCCTGCCTTCACTGCAGAAACTGTCCCTTGATAATGAGGGAAGCAAACTGGTTGTGTTGAACAACTTGAAAAAGATGGTCAATCTGAAAAGCCTAGAACTGATCAGCTGTGACCTGGAACGCATTCCACACTCCATTTTCAGCCTGAATAATTTGCATGAGTTAGACCTAAGGGAAAACAACCTTAAAACTGTGGAAGAGATCATTAGCTTTCAGCATCTTCAGAATCTTTCCTGCTTAAAGTTATGGCACAATAACATTGCTTATATTCCTGCACAGATTGGGGCATTATCTAACCTCGAGCAGCTCTCTTTGGACCATAATAATATTGAGAATCTGCCCTTGCAGCTTTTCCTATGCACCAAACTACATTATTTGGATCTAAGCTATAACCACTTGACCTTCATTCCAGAAGAAATCCAGTATCTGAGTAATTTGCAGTACTTTGCTGTGACCAACAACAATGTAAGTAAATCCATTCCTTCTTTTGTTCAGTATCTGCGGCACTTGTAGTGTGTTACATAGGGCAAGCAAACACACTTCAAATCATGCTATGTGTTCTCAAGCCAAGCCCAATCTGATCTTGTATAAATTACCAAAACACTGAGCATCCATTTTTAATCTGACTTACAAGTCGTCATGGAGATTTTATGAAAAAACATATAAGCATTTGGCACAATTCCTGGCACATAATAGTTGCTCAGCAAATATTTTTCTCTTTGTGTTTTTTTTCCCCCCAATTTTCTACATAAACATCACAAAGTATTTTAAACTATTTAATTCGTTATGGTAGAGCTTACTTTTTGTTTTATGAAGGTTTTAGGTATTAGGGAGTTTGGTAAAACTTTTCCACTTTCCAAATCTGTCATAATAAAATAACTTCTTATTTTAAAATGCTGGGATTATGAATTATTCATAAATCCTTTCTGTGATGTGGTGAAAAAGATTTGAAATCTGCATGCATGTCTAGAAAGATGATTCAAAATGAAAGGCCTGCCTCCATAATGCAACACTACAGCTTCTTAGAAGCTTTTTCCAGGATCCATACTTTAGAATGAACCATAATTTGCAATAGTAAAGCCAAGTTAAGGAAAACTTAACTTTACCAAAACATGAAAAAACAAAACAAATCAGTAGTTTCCTAGGTTAAGATGTGGAGGAGGAGGAAAAAGGGAAAATTCATGGTAGTCTAAAGGTAAGAGAGTGAGGCTAATGTCCATTTTAGAAGAAAGAGGGAAAACCTGGTCAGAAATCAAACCTACCAAGGGATGAAACTGACATTCCTCTACTTGAAAATGGGTATTCCACCACACTTCAAAATATATCCAAAAATTAGCTGGGCAAGGTGGCGGGCGCCTGAAGTCCCAGCTACTCAGGAGTCTGAGGCAGGAGAATCGCTTGAACCCGGGAGGCGGAGGTTGCAGTGAGCCGAGATTCTGCCACTGCGCTCGAGCCTGGTGACAGAGCGAGACTCTGTCTCAAAAAAAAAAAAAAAAAAGAAAAGAAAAAATCTATTATCTTTTAGACATTTTGTAGTTCATATGTCATGGTAAATATAGTTACGAGCATCGTGTTGGCTAATAAACATATTAATTATACATTATTTTTGAAAACCATGAGTGTTAGAGAAATACCAGAAAATTGGGGGGTGAGAGCAAAATTCATGCTGATTTTTAGAACTCTCTGACTTTATTCATATATAAAAGGAGCGAGTCCATTGTTAGACAAATGAGACATCTTCAGATCTTAAAAGTTTGTGAGATTTTAAAACTACATTAGGATTGACCTAGATTAACAGTGTGCATCAGAATTCCCCAAAGAGCTTGCTGAAACACAGATTCCTGAGCCCCGCTCCCAGGGTTTCCAATTCAGTAGGCCGGATGTAGGACCCAAGAGTCTGCATTTCTAAAACGTCCCCAGGTGGAGCTGATGATGCTGGCCTAGTGATGCATTCTGAAAATCACAGGTCTAGAAATGTATCAGTGCCATTTAATTAGGCAGCTGATTAATATTAATATTTTGCTCACTTTTTTATTGTTAAATTTGTAATAAAAATATAAATAATTTTTTTTTCATTGCAGTACTTATTGTTTCTTTTTTTTTTTATTATTATACTTTAAGTTCTAGGGTACATGTGCATAACGTGCAGGTTTGTTACATATGTATACTTATGCCATGTTGGTGTGCTGCACCCATCAACTCGTCAGCACCCATCAATTCATCATTTATATCATGTATAACTCCCCAATGCAATCCCTCCCTCCTCCCCCCTCCCCATGATAGGCCCCAGTGTGTGATGTTCCCCTTCCCGAGTCCAAGTGATCTCATTGTTCAGTTCCCACCTATGAGTGAGAACATGCGGTGTTTGGTTTTCTGTTCTTGTGATAGTTTGCTAAGAATGATGGTTTCCAGCTGCATCCATGTCCCTACAAAGGACGCAAACTCATCCTTTTTTATGGCTGCATAGTATTCCATGGTGTATATGTGCCACATTTTCTTAATCCAGTCTGTCACAGATGGACATTTGGGTTGATTCCAAGTCTTTGCTATTGTGAATAGTGCCGCAATAAACATACGTGTGCATGTGTCTTTGTAGTAGAATAATTTATAATCCTTTGGGTATATACCCAGTAGTGGGATGGCTGGGTCATATGGTACATCTAGTTCTAGATCCTTGAGGAATTGCCATACTGTTTTCCATAATGGTTGAACTAGTTTACAATCCCACCAACAGTGTAAAAGTGTTCCTATTTCTCCACATCCTCTCCAACACCTGTTGTTTCCTGACTTTTTAATGATTGCCATTCTAACTGGTGTGAGATGGTATCTCATTGTGGTTTTGATTTGCATTTCTCTGATGGCCAGTGATGATGAGCATTTTTTCATGTGTCTGTTGGCTGTATGAATGTCTTCTTTTGAGAAATGTCTGTTCATATCCTTTGCCCACTTTTTGATGGGGTTGTTTGTTTTTTTCTTGTATATTTGTTTGAGTTCTTTGTAGATTCTGGATATTAGCCCTTTGTCAGATGAGTAGGTTGCAAAAATTTTCTCCCATTCTGTAGGTTGCCTGTTCACTCTGATATAAATAATATTTTTAAAGGCATTGGTTCCACTAAGCAGTTACAGACAGTTAAATCACTTTTAAAAATGGATTTTTGAAAGTCGCAGCTTATTCAGTTGTTAGCTGGCCATGCATTATTTAAATGTATGAGCAGGTGAATGTTTTCACCGAGTTAATGCAATAAAGAAACCTTAAGATCTTTAGTACTTTTGACACCAAGTTTATGGAATGGAATCCTGGACCATATCTGAAAGAATAAGTGTGAATATCAGACACATGCTTTCTTGAATAAGAAAGGATACTTTGTCCCACAAGAAAAGTCTTATACTGAAAATACTTTATAACCAAAATGGAATGGTATCTTTTTGAGTGGGTTGTCCCAGAAATCTGAGAAAAAGTAGTTGCTGAGCATCTTTGGAGCCAAAATGATGAACATGACATCTTTGGTGAACTTAGAGTCAAAGAAGCACTGTGCAGAGACTATGTAACAACAATATAAATAAACTAAAACTCATCAGAGGACAGCCACCAGGAAGATGAAAACTCTGATGGAATACTTCAGCCTCATGATGGGAAGTACAGGTGGGAGGGGAGAATCGTCCACAATATTGGTCTTCAGATATTTGAAAAATTTACATGGAGAGTAAAACTTGCTGGGAATAACTACAATGTTAGAACTTAGGGAAAGTGGAGAGAACTAGGGCCAGCAGGGGAAGATTTCTCATCTTTCCCATATAGCATCCAAAGATTGAATGAGCATTTGAGGAGGGAAAAGTCATTTTCTTATTAATAAAACTCTCCAGACAGGGACTGCCAGATAATCAGCAGGAGGGTTGTTAAAGGCATCAGGAATTCATGTTTCATGTGGGGATTTAACTAATTTCAAGATTATTTCCAACCTTGAGAGTCTCATGATTCTGAGTTAGATCATGAGGGCAGGAGTTCGAGACCAGCCTGGCCAATATGGTGAAACCCCATCTCTATTAAAAATTAAAAAATTAGCTGGGCATGGTGGCACGTGCCTGTAGTCCCAGCTGCTCAGGAGGCTGAGGCAAAAGAATCGCTTGAACCCGGGAGGCAGAAGTTGCAGTGAGCCGAGATCACGCCACTGCACTCTAGCCTGGGCGACAGAGCAAGACTCCGTCTCAAAAAAGGAAAAAAGAAAATATCACACTGGCTGCATACATAGTTAGATATGCATATACTCAGAAATTCAAGCCAATTAATCCATGTGGAATGGCAGTTGATAAAGATTCCTATAGGATGCATTTTAAACGTCTGATCTCAAGACTTGGGCAGTGTATCAGGTTTATAGATGGAGGCAACAAATACTACCTCTTAAGCAGAAAAGACGTTAGTTGAAAGGATATTAGGTATCTCATATTACCACTGAAAAGACTGCAAAACCAAGCTTGGAAAACAGGCACAAAGTAAGACAGCAGTGAGGACTGTAGCCACAATCATAGTGGAAAAGCACAATGGTGAGGATACACTGCCGAGGACCTTACCAGCTCAGAGCACTGGTTCTGTTCCTGAAAACTTGATGTTGCTGCTCTTGTGACCCTGGGCCTCCCACAGAATAGATTCTTCGTGGCTTCGACTTCTTTGTGATGTTAGCCCCAATTCAAAGTCCGAGTCTGAGCAGCTGATTGGCACAGCTAATGAATGGCCACATTGTGGCTGTAAGAGAGCTGAGAACACAAGAATCTGGTGGTAGTAGTGTCTCTAGTAGGAAGTGAGCTCTGCTACCCACCAAGACTCATAAGGTAGAGAATTACCTCGACATGGGAAGGTATTCGGCAGTCTCTGGGTGGTGGATATTCACTGAGTGGGAGAGCCTTTAACATATGAATATGTGTTGTGCTTCTCCAACAAGAGATGGTATGCAATATTTGCCAAATGTGTTTGAGCAAGACACTTTTTTTATAGAGTGACTCTTGTGTTCTGTGAAGCATACCCTAGAACACTGGATTAGGGAAGTGTTAAAAAATAGAGGTCATCCACAGAGGACTGAAATAAGCATGCCCAGATGTACAAAGAGATGAGACCATTTAGTAAGGTGGGTCAGAATGGAGAGTGCCTGGAAATCTGCCATCAAATTCATGTTTGATTCATTGGATAGTGACTAGGGTGAGACTTGAGTTTGAAAGTGCTAGTTAGCCTGAACTGGTACCTTCAAAGGAGGCTCTGATTGTAGCATATGAAAGGCTTGTGAGAGGACAGCCAAGAAACAAAACCCCATGGAAAGGTTGAATCAGTTATGATTTAGAAGTAGGAATACAGATTTAAAACAAGAGACAAAGACCCTCATACCTGAAAGGAACACTGAGTCCGCAGACTGCAGCCTGGGGGTCAAGTCTACCCACTGCCTGTTTTTATACAGCCCAGGCTAGGATTGATTTTACATTTTAGATGGTTGGGGAAGAAAATCAAAAGAATATTTTGTGACCCATGAAAATTATATGAAATTCAAATTTCAATTTTCACAAATAGATTCCGTTCTTCTTATTAGGGGGCCTGTATTACAACAAAATGATATTCAATTGTTATGTTTTGAATTTCATCACTTAAAAATGTATGGAATTTTTTTTCTATTATATAAGGACCTACATACTATTTTCAGTTTTGCCTCTTGGCCCAGAAAGCCCAAAATACTTATTCTTCTAGTCCTTTGGAGAAAAACTTTGCCAGCCCTTACTCTAGTCCACTTCCCTTATTTTACTGATGATCAGAGCAGTTCACCTGAGGTCTGAAGTTTCCTGGCAAGGGGGCTAGGATGGAACCCAAACATTCTGATTTCTACTCTGCTGTTCTTCTGTGTCTCGTTGGATCAATCCAAATGATTCTACATGGGGAGCAGTGGTATTTGTGGGTGGGCATGGAAGGTGGGAGAAATGGAGGCCAAGATCCATCCCTATCACAGTGCCAAAGAGTAATTGGATTATGGTGGCATTGATTGTAATGGAGAGAAGCACAAGGCTTTGAACTAGGTTTGCTGAAATCTTAGACCAGTCCAATTTACAGATAGGTCTTCTCACTTCCACATTTGTGCTTTTTTTTTTTCTTTCTTATATGAGTTTGAAGACTTAATTCCTTCTGAAGATCATCTGTGTGACACTGAGTTTTGTTGTTTTTGGCATCACTACTTAGAAATATTCAGCTGTGTTTCTTGAAATGATTGGACTTTAGGGTTTGGTAAGCATTTCCCAAGATAGCATGTGTCATTGGCCAGAAAAAAAAAAAGGAAATCTGATATTGAGAAGGATTCTAAAGTAAGATCCCAGCCTCTGGGAAAAAGCGGGGGTATTTAATTTACAATGTCAGCCATAGATGTAAAAGAAAACCATCCTGTTCTCGGGGACTTCAATTCATTTTGCTGAAGATATTTGGTTGTCAGAGAATTCTAGGATGTAGAGAGATTACATAGCCATTAGTTTTTGTTGTTGTCATCTATTTTGTAGTTTATTATGTAGTTTATGTATGTGTGTATTATATATTATAGTTTATTCCATAAAACCATTTTATTGTTGAAGTATGTCATCCCCATAATAGTCTGTAAGCTTTCTCATTGGTTTTTCAGAAGAAATCAGTGATCCACTAAGGTAATATTTTGCTCTCTGGCTTATGTGTCTTACAGTCTAAGAAAGGGCATGCTAAATAAATTAGTTTTAAGTAATTGTTTTCTAACATTTTTTATAAAATTTGTTTTTATAACATTTGTTGACCCAGGCAAAATTGGAGTTCTTGTAAGCTTCAAGGCAAACTATTTTTAAAACTATAAGTAGATTTTTTTCAGGATGCAATTGCTGAGTTGAAGGAAAGTCTTGAGTCTTTAACAAAACTCTCCAGGCTCGTTCAGAAAAATTGAATGAGAGTAGGTGAGGTAAGATCCTGTGCCTTAGTTGGGCAGGGAGCTGGAGAGAAAGCCCTGGAGATGGACCCTCACACATAGGAGGAGTTTCACCAGCGCAGCTCTTGACTCACTTTCACAGCAGCAATGCTAAGGGGCTCACTCCCACTGCCTTGGGAAATCCCTTTCCTCAACTGGAGCCTGAGAAGTCCACTGAAATCACAGATGTAGAGATTTGAAAGGAGACTGGTGGGAATGTGGTAGTGCTGATAGCCAGACAAGAGAGTGAGGGCAATGGCTTCAGGGTAATCACCCAGTAGGAAATCAGTCCAGTTAAAGGAGGTTCTTGCTGGGAATCTGAAGCTGACTGAAGAAGGGAAATATGGAATTCCCTAATGCAGTTCAGGTTAGGGTACTTTTCTTCATACCACTCATTACAGACAATTGTGTAATTGTTTAATGTTTCTCTCTTCCATGAGACTAGTGCTTCTCAACTGGGAATGATTTTGCCTCCCAAGAGACATTTGTCTGGAAACATTTTTGGTTGTCACAACTGGGAAGGGGAGTGGCACTGGCAACTGGTGGGTGGAGGCTGAGGATGCTGCTAAACATCCTACACTGCACAGGACAGCCCCACAGCAAGAATTTTTCCACCCAGAATGTCAACAATGCTGAGGCTGAGATGTCAATGGTGACCTGCATTATTAGGCTAGTTTTCAAAGGCAGTCTTTCTAACTCAGTACTTTATCCCAGCAGCTAGCTGGGAACCTGGCACATCAGAAGGCACTCAGCACATGCTCACTGAATATAAATGAGCCAAGCCTAATTTCTTTTTTAGCCAGTTTGCCTGAGTCATTTCATAGGCACCAACAAGCACTCTTAATAATGCACACTGCAAAGGACTGATTTTTTCTCCACTTGGACATCACTGACCCTACTTCTGAGCTGCAGGTGTCTCTGTGCAGAAGGGGTTGCCTTAGAAAGTGGTTGCATTTCTTCTCATCTCTGCCTCATCTCTCAATATAAGTCTGCATATGTCGGGTTTGCATTGCTCTTGGGAAGGAAATGAAAGTAAAGGGTAGATATTTTTCCCTTTGTTTATATCAAATATTTTAGTGTACAATGATGATCTATATGGAATGTTCTTAGCAGTGACAATCATTAGATTTATTTTTAAGGATATACAGCACTGAATGTGTGTTAGAGGGAGGGGTGATATAGGAGAATGGAGTTTACAACATCATTAACATTTTTTATGGAATTTGGTCATTTTTTAGCTTATATAAAAGCTATTTATCCTTTTGAGGAGAGACAGTTCTGGATGGCCCTAGAACCTTGTCTCCCATCAGGTCTGCATTAGCCCATCAGAGGATATAGGCCAAGTCCCTGAGTGCCCTTCTTATCCCTGTTTCTAACAAAGCCAGTTTTTGAACCAAGGAACTTACATTATTTCATAGTTTTGTAGGTGGCCCCTGTCCCCAGCCAATATGTAAAGTATCATGGGGGTGGGGGGCGGTGGTATGTGCAGTCTATCTGTGCTGAGGCCAGACTTACCCCTCAGTGAAGTGATGGGTTGAAGGGATTGTGTATGTGCTCAACTTCTTCTCTGGAGGTCTCTCCTCAATAAACCCTATTTCTTGTATGTACTGTGGCTCCCTTAGAAATTGACATACAGCCTATCTACCATATAGGGGAGCAGTCAACATGAGCAGCTTTAGGAGTTAACCTAATTTGCATAATCTGTATTATATTTAAAATTATCTCTGTATTATAAATTATTTAATTGAAAACATGCCAGAGGGAAGGAACAAGAGTAAATATTCAGGTGTATGTGTATGTAGAGGGGAATGAAATGTGCATGTATATATAATGTTTTTTTGCTTCTGCTTCTGTAGGCTTTTTTTTTTTTTTTTTTTCTGTTTTGTGGGGTTTTTTTTTTTTTTTTTTTTGAGACAGAGTCTTGCTCTGTCGCCCAGGCTGGAGTGCAGTGGCCCGATCTCGGCTCACTGCAAGCTCCGCCTCCCGGGTTCCCGCCATTCTCCTGGCTCAGCCTCCCAAGTAGCTGGGACTACAGGCGCGGCCACCTCGCCCGGCTAGTTTTTTGTATTTTTTAGTAGAGACGGGGTTTCACCCTGTTAGCCAGGATGGTCTCGATCTCCTGACCTCGTGATCCGCCCGTCTTGGCCTCCCAACGTGCTGGGACTACAGGCTTGAGCCACCGCGCCCGGCCTTCTGTAGGCTTAAAAAAGAGAATGAAGTTTTCAGTCTGCTCTCAGGATCTTAGGATGTTTTTAAGGGTATTATTCATTACATTACACAGTAAACGTTTTATGAAGACTCTTGAGGGTGATTTATTTCTGATCCAGGACTCAAGAGTAATTATTATTCTTCTTACTGGTTTGTTTTTTATCTTAACGACCATGTGTGTATAACTACATATTCTTTAAGAATTGCTTGTTAGAGTGTTTAAAATCAAACTCGTTGCTCACCCATATACAGCAAGGATGTAGGTGTCCAAGGTAGCCACAGTCCTCACTCCTCGCTGTACTCCTGTCTTTATTTTCCCTCTATCTTTTCATCTACTTCAAGTTTATCATCATTGTAGTCTGCATCACTTATAAACCTCCAGAAATGTTTTTTTGGGAAAAAGGTAAATGTCTTATCAAAACCACCAAAACCTATTTTACCAATCTCTTTTCTTCCCTTTCCAGATTGAGATGCTACCAGATGGGCTGTTTCAGTGCAAAAAGCTGCAATGTTTACTTTTGGGGAAAAATAGCTTGATGAATTTGTCCCCTCACGTGGGTGAGCTGTCAAACCTTACTCATCTGGAGCTCATTGGTAATTACCTGGAAACACTTCCTCCTGAACTGGAAGGATGTCAGTCCCTAAAACGGAGCTGTCTGATTGTTGAGGAGAACTTGCTCAATACTCTTCCTCTCCCTGTAACAGAACGTTTACAGACGTGCTTAGACAAATGTTGACTTAAAGGAAAGAGACCCATGTTTCAAAATCATTTTTAAAAGTATGCACGGCCGGGCGTGGTGGCTCACGCCTATAATCCTAGCACTTTGGGAGGCGAAGATGGGCAGATTGCTTGAGGTCAGGAGTTCGAGCCCAGTCTGGCCAACCTGGTGAAACCCCATCTCTGCTAAAAATACAAAAAAATTAGCCAGGCGTGGTGGCATGCACCTGTAATCCCAGCTACTTGGGAGGCTGAGGCAGGGGAATTGCTTGAACCAGGGAGGTGGAGGTTATAGTGAGCCAAGATGGCGCCACTGTACCCCAGCCTGGGTAACAGAGCAAGACTCTGTCTCAAAAAAAATAAAATAAAATAATGCTCCAGGGCTTTAAATGAGAAGTAAAATTTTCTAAGTTAATAAAGATGAAGAATGGGTGACTATTATGATGAACCGTAACTAAATGTCTTATTAAAGCAACTCAGTGTCTAGCCCTAAATTAACCAGGTAAAAACTGTTAACACTAACCTGAAGTTTGTGAATAATTGTTCTTTAACTTATTGAGATGTTGCAAGAAATGCACATCGAGGGTGGACTGGAAGCTATGAAATGACTGAATTCCTCCTTGCAGTGTTTGCCTTCAAGATTGTATAGGTATTCTGTCCTCTTCTTCCCCCAGTCCCCATTACTTATTTGCACACTTGTTTTAACTGACTTCCTGTTTTGATATTTATCACCAAGAACATAACTCATCATTATGAATTGTCTTGATGTATACTCACCACTGTCTTTGATTTATGTTCCTAAATTTTTTTAGATGGGGTGTATTGTGCTTGGCAGAATTCGTTTTTGGCTTAATTTTTACTTCCTTTCCCAGCTTGCTTGAGTCTTCCTTAACCTGATTTTCTCAACACCAATGATGACCCTGAGAAAATGCCTGCATCTGGCCTTTGCCTAGAACAGGAGCTGAGTATTTAAGATGTATTATCCTTGGGGCATCCTGAAAATTAATGTATTCCCTAAAATTTCTTCTTGTCTATCATCAAGGCCTTTTTTTATTTGTTAAGAATTTTTATATTAAATGTAAAACATATAAATATTTTCTATTGTATAATCTTGGATTCAAAATCTGTGAGGATCATTTTTGTAAGATACATAGAATTTATGCATTTCTTTATGAACTTACTGTTAGTGTACTTGGTTTTGGCTGTTTATGACTCTCATGTTTGTGTACATTCTGCTCCAAAATGTTTTTGTACTCTGCAACTAATTACTTTTGGATAACAAAAGCCTTGTGTTTAATGCCCTAAAGTATTTGGGGGTTTCCTTGTGAGAGAGTGGCCGAATCATCTACCTCTCTCTTCCCTAGTCGCTGTGCAATCGTACGGGTACAATTCTTAATTACTTACAAAAACTGTGATAGAGGGGAGAGGTACAGATTTGGTTCTTAAATTGATTTTAAAATATAGAAATTTAGTAAGAGTTAAAGCAAAAGACTTTTTTCCCCCTCCATCTGCGTAATCTCTAGCTGTGATTATAATGTAAAACAGCCTCTATTCAGTGTCTAAAACGAGTTCTCAAAACCCACAAAGAAATAGATCCATTTAACTGAAATTCATCTCATGCCTTTATCTAACTCCTCTGGAAAATACATTTTGCTCCTTTTTATAAAGAGCTTTGTGTTTGGCCTTTTATTATGCATATTTTTTAATGAATAAAATCAACTGACTCATTTTTGGGAAATGTACATCTTTACTGTGTTTTTCCCTAAGGGTCTAGGCATTATGATGCCACCTCTTCATTTTGGATATAACTATGAAGAAATCTATTAACTGCACCTACACAAAACAGGAAAGCACTATAGGTAAACAGTACTGTGTATATGGAATTGTGGTGCGTGGTACATGTTTTCTCTTGCTTTGTTCCAGAAAGATGAAAGTGAGTCTTTAAAGCATAGCAAATAGAGCTTCCCTCACCTGCCACACACTCCTGCACTAAAGTTCAGAGAAAGAAATTATTCAGATCAAATGAAATTTGGATAATATTAGCTATGAGGAATATAGGACACCAAACACACTGCCTCACACATTATTGTTTATTCTGAATGGAAAGGAACAGTGTAAAAATAAATTACTTACCAAAACTTGCCTTTAGTCAGAACATTCAGCTCTCAGGGAAACAGGTATAACTGATGAAACTTCTAGGACTTCAGAAAACAGATTCTAATTATATCCATGTTTTTTGTTGTTATTTTCTTTTTTTTAAGTGTGAGTTGATGTTTATTTTAATGTTTCACAATAGAATTATCATGTATACTGATTCCAGTGTGGTATATGATTAAGTTTTGGACGTGCATATGCCAAAAGTGCTTAAATGTTTTTGGCCACATAACTAGCTAGAATTTGTATGAAAGACTCTCACCCTCTTTTATAGGAAGAATTTTCAAAACAAAATTCAGATTTGCTACCATTCACCTGACGAACTTCTCCATGGCTCGTCACTGGTTTGGTTCAACTGCAAAAGTCATTGGCTAAATTTTCCTTATCACCTACATAAATTTCTATAGGAATTTACTAGCAGGATTAATAATAAATATTATAAACTGCTTTCCACACACTAGGGTATAATTATTGGTGCAATCTATATTGTTTTTGATGCCATGGTTTTACATCTTTTAATTTAAACCTTGTACGCCAGTGTTGAGGTCGCTTTTGAGACAAGGTAGCCCTGATGCAAGGAGCGATGAGGCTACTACTTCACATAAAAAATAGGGTGTTAATACCACCTTTACTGTACAGTTGGAGCAGATCTTTATTTTACAGGTGTTCATATTCACTTAACAGAATTTTAAATAAAGACAATTAAGTTTGTTAAATTATAATTATGAGAGTTTCGTTGGCATTTGATTTCAAGAATACATATGCATTTTCCAAAAAATAAATGTGGAGGTTATTCAAAACAAAATTCATAGCTTATGGTAGTAATGGCATGGGTTACTTTTATTTGCATGCACACACAGACACACATACTTCATGTATGTAAATTATAATATTATTTTTTGATATATCTAGTGGATTTTTTTTCCAAAATTGCAGGAGGTTGTAGATTAAATAGTAGGATAGCAAGTTTTTTAATTCATTAGTCATGAAGTACTGTATTCCCTAAGTTATGACATTTAAAAGAAATCACATGCTCAACCTTGATCTGAGAACCTAAGTGTTTCTGAGCATTCTGGTAAAGGAGTAGTGTTCTTTTCCTAACTTACATCAGGGTACATCTGTGTGGCACATAGATACTATATTTTCGTTCTTCACTCCCAGTCTTAATTTCTTTCCCCTGTATGTCACTGTATTTTATGTCACTTCACATTATGTTAAACAGGGTAAATAGAGATCCTCAGTGTCTCAGTGCTGTGGCATAGCTCCAATAGGTGTGCTGTGGTGCACTGCAGTGATGTATTTGCATAACATTGTTTGATAGTGAAAAAATTTTTTTTCTGTTCAAGTGTTTTGTGATGAAAATTTTATGTTTAATTAAAATATTGCATAATATTGATGGGTTCAACAACCATTAAAATAATCAAACAATTATTCTGTGGCCTTAACATTATTTTCTTGCGTTTTCAATAAAATTTTATTTTCATCTTTCCATCTTCACATTCTCTTAGCATCATCCTATGCACATAAGGTATGTTGTTTTTCTTCTTCACTCACCTACTGCACTAAATTTGATCAGCACTTTAACAGAATATATTTATGCTAGAAGATTTGCAATGATATTTGAGCATGTATTTAGGAGGAAGCCATTGCCTATAATTATGTCTCACTGAGTAGTTTTATTTTACCCATCCTGCAGTATTTACAGCTGATCTCTACCCAAAGCAGGACAATGTAACTGTTGTTTTCAGTAGCTGTACTGAAATTGCATCAGAATCTGTTTATTTCTTTTTGGAAACAAGAGACAGAATGGTGGGAGAGGGAAGGAGTTATTTTGCATTCTAGTTTATATTATGAAGTCATTATATATATTTGAAATAGTATAAACTAATTACTGTTGCAGAATGCCCTCGATATAATTATTTCTTTTCAGCTGGATGTGAAAAGCTGAAGCAGTGAAAACCTGCAGTCCTATTTAATTGGTTTCTTTCTGTTTCTTGTCCATCACTTCTGTATCCACAGGGAGCTATCTACTACATACCTTTGGTAACAGGCTACATTCTCTTCAAATTTTTAATATGAATAATTTCATCAGCACTAAAGCATTAACATAGAATAATGAGCCAAAGTTCTGAATTGAGATGGCTTTCAGTTGAGCTTAATTTCATAGTTAACTTTTGCATTTGACTTGTATAATACACTACTGCTGAGAAAATTATGAATGCCTTCTGCATGTTGTACATTATTTCTAGCAGAGACGGTGCAATTTTAAGAATACAAAGGGATATAGAGTTAGAATGGATGTGTTCATGCATGTATATGTTGTGTTTAAATATTAACATTTACAAGAAGATTTTTTTTTAATTCTTCAAATATTTCACTCAGTGAAATAATGGGCCAATCTGGAATAGAGACATTTTCCTTGGTTAGTGCAAGAGTGAAAGCTAGCATTTGTTAACCTTCACATATTTATCCGTGCACAATTGTTTTTGCTTCTGGTAATGAATTATTAGAAAATGGAAGATTTTGTTCAATGTTTTTGGCCCTCAGGTTTACCGTGTAAATCTGCATTTTGGTGGTAAATCCCTTTGCCGCAGATTCAGTAGCTTTTGGTAAATTTCATTGTTTTAAAGTACCTTTTGTGTAAAATAAAGATCCCATTTTTATAACAAATGGCAAATAAAACCACTAAATGCTGGAAGAAGTTGACTGTACTAATTTTAACCAAGTTCCAAAAGTGATTCCCTCACTCTTCTCATGCTTCCTTGTACCGTCGTACTGTTATTCACCAAATGATAGATTTCAGATTTACATGTGAATCTTATAACAGTGGTATAAGTTTTCAAAATATGTTACCATGGCCACAAAATAACAAGCACCTGAAAAGAGCTGCGTGGATCCTAGAATACATGGGTTGTGAGGGACAGTAGATCTCTCACAAGTGGGCCCATCTTTCCTTGGAATTACTCAGGGAACGATGTTCATAGAACACCTCATCTCTCTCCTTTCTTCTTGGTGTCTGTTTCTCCATTTCCTGTTTAACATTAACACTGAATTGTGAACCAGGTAAGCAAAAGCTAAAGAACTGCAAGACAGGCAATTCTGAGATGGATTAGTCAAAGGAGAAAAAATGGAATTACTGGATAAAATATGTACATGATACTTTGAACTTTTCGATAGAAAGCAGTCTCTGTCCATCTCTTACACACATGCACACACACACAGTTTCAGGACCACATTAGAAAGCTGATAGCCAGAACTTTGATGGAATATATATAGACTGAATCAGATTATGAAGGAAAGTAACTTAATTGTTCCCTGGCCATATTCTCTGAAAATGCGGTAAGTCATTCAAGAAAGGCTTCCCCCATCTCTTAAGTGGTTCAGGAATGGGAAGTCGACTGAAATGAAGTGAGTGCCTGCCTCCAGGCATTAGCAGCCTTTCAGGGACTGCTAGGTGCTTTGAGATGATGAAGTTATATGCTAACAGTCTGCAGGGCAGTGACATGCCCCCCTAAACACAGCAATAATTGTGGCTTCATGTACTTCAGCATTCACTTCCACATTTCAAAATGGCTTTTTGAAAAAGTGGTAAAGGACTTCACTGGAAGGGAGAGACTCCGGTGCTGTTGAGGGCAGGGTTCCATTCCCTGGAGCTGCAACTTTTGTTATGGTTTGTTTTCCTTCTCCTCTGTTCCCACCTGGTGGTCTTTGTCACCCTCATTCCTGAGGTCTAGGGAAAAGCAGTTTATCCAAAATGCGCAAAGCCAGACCTCAAACTCAAGTCCCATATTTACACAAGATCCTACATCGACATGCTAAAGAAGGATCCGAAAAGGCCACTTTAATATGCGTAGTCTTTTTTAAATGCAAATCTCTTTCTTTATCCCATGTTTTCTCATCTTCCCCTAGACTCCAGTTATGTCTTTCTGCCTCCTAAATAGCAGAGATTCTATAGAGCTGCCTGTCATCTCGTGAGATTTTCAATTTCCTTATGATAAATACCTTCCATTTTGGATCCCTTTGTATTCCTATGGGGCTCAACCCACATCATTTTTTACTCTCTACCTCCCTCTGCTGCTGAGAGGAGAAAATGTCAAATAAAAGCATGCCACTAGCACCCCCTGTAGGTAAATATCACTCCAGATTCTTTTGGAGAAAAAGATTCATGCCTATCTTACTTACCTGCGAAGACATCACAGATTCTCTCTGCTTTCCTTTAACACCAAACCTTCTGGTCAGTCCTGTTTCTTCACTGACTATTCACTTCTTAACGCACTTCTGTCCAGCTCTCCACATGTCCCAGTTTCTGCCTCTCCTGCTAATTTCTCTTACACAGGTTGCCAATCACTTATTTGCCGAGAGCAGTGACTTCTCAGTCCTAGTCTCTGTAGGTAGAGTGGAAATGCCTTTTTAGGTTTATCAACATTTGTAAATCTTGGCCAACCTTCTTCCTCACGGAGTGTGGGCCTCACAATTGCAGGTATAAAAGATTTACAAAGTTATGAATCAGCACTGCCCCTGCAATTACTGTTTTGGAGCCTAGCCTCTCCTTGCTGATATGGTCCTTAAACCACAGCATCCAGTTTCTTGCTCCTATACTCAGTTTCTCCTTGCCTTGCTTTACCTTTATCAAATGCAGCCCCCAAGGTAAGATCTTGAGGATTCATTGGCCCTCACTTAATATCAGTAACTCTATCTCAAATGAGATGCACATAGAAAGCCCCATATGGTTCCTGGCACCAAGATCAGGCCATACTGTGTGGGCACCCTGGGCAGGTAAGAGTGTGGTACCCCTTTAAAAGAACATGCTTAGAATGTTTATTCAACATGTTTTTGGCAGAAATGGGAAAACTGGTGTTCTGTTGGAAAAAACAATCATGAACCTTTTAACTATCTTTGTATTCCTTTTTCCAAAACTAAAACTCTATCTAGCAAGAATGAGATAGAGTTAAAGATAATTTAGCAGAAAGACAAGTGGGCCTAGGGGCTGTAGGGAATATGAGTTTTTACAGTTCACGGCATTTCTGTTGAATATCCCCAATTGACAATCAGCCTCCCAGGCCTTGTGAGCAGGCCTGGTAACTGCTAAGTCTCCCTTCTTGTTCCCTTTCAAAGCATCCTACTCTCTTTGTCCCCCACCTATCCTCATCTATTACTAACTCCCATCTTCAAGAATATGAAATACTTGTTATTCCAAGGATGATGCTTTACTTGTGCTCACCAAAATACATGTCTCCCAGTTATCAAGATTCTCTCTTTCTAGAAGGTAGTTTCTTGCCACAGTTTCAAATTTAAAACAAGAGACTTATTCCATATGTTGAATGGGCGAAGGGCCAAGTTTCATTTGTTAGGCTGCTAACATAAGGAATTACATGTGGAAACCTGAGTTAACTGGCACCAAATTTCCAATTACTCCAATGACATGTAGTTACTCCTTGTAAATTAATACCCCAGGCATCTGTTTAAGTGCACTTACCCTTAGTTCAGCATAGCCTAGCATGTGAGTAGCTTGTATATGGCCATGACTATTTTCTTCTCAACAGGAATCAATGAATTACCATTGTGGTGGGAAAACCTGTTTCTCCCTTGAAATACTTCTCAGTCATTAAGGAGTAGGTGGGAAGGTTTCCCTTCTGGAGTTTCTGAAACTGCACCACTAGTGGGGACTAAACACCACCTGTGTGAAGGGAGTTTCCTTGTAGTCTTTCCCTGAGCGGGGGTTGGATTCACACCCTTGTCTATAGTAATGCATAGAGAAACCTCTCAGATCCTCAAGGGGAGAAAACAGTTCTCTTTTTCAAGTGGATCAAACCACCCTTTTCATAATAGATTGAGCCTTTCTCTGGCAGTTGTTCTGTGAAAAGGGAAAGCCTAAAGAAGTAGCCAAGTGAAAAATTGATGCAACGTGCGTTAAGTGGCCTGAGGAAAATTTACTTGACTTGTGGTATCAGAGCAGCACAACGCACATCAGGAACCTCACTGGTGGCTTCAAACTGAGAAAAGATAATAATTAACTATTTAGTTCCTGCTCCTCGAGTTTGGAGAGCATCACTGTAGGAAGAAGTATTGAGGTAGTATATGACAACAACTTTATTTTGCACCTCCTGTGTGCCAGGCAGTCTACTAGCTTTTCCATGTGTGCTATCTCAATCCAGCCAACAACCCTATTTGGTAGGTTGTTCTGATTTTACAGGTGAGAAAGAAGACTTCAAAATTATTACCATCCCAAGGTCTCATGACTGTTGAGAAGAGAAACCATATTCAATCTACAGGTCTGCACAGCCCGTTCCTACAGAGATTTAGCTGAACATTAAACATCAACTTTATCCTCTCATAACCACCTTAGTGTTTTGAAAACTCCGGTTTTCAGAGCTCAGTGGTCTCGTCCAGTCTGCTTTGATCCTAGTACTTCCTCCTGCTCCATATCTATCCTAGTTTCTATCTCCTTCTTAGCCATAGTCACTTCCTATATGTTTTATTTTCCTCCTTATCCTCTAATGTAATTCTGGATTCAGAGAACTTGCCAACGAGAAGAAACCATGGAGAATTTGCTGAGAAGGAAGGGTTAAGTGGCTTGTTGGAGATCACAACCCCAGTGATTCAGGAAGATGGTACTTAGATCTGTGCATGCCCCTGTTGCGTGCTCTTTTCACTCTGCTGGGCTGGCTCTGAAGAGCACAGATAATCCTCATTTAACCAAAGCCTAGTGGAAGAGTCAGATCAGCACCCATGTCTCCTACCTAACTCTAGAATCTGTGTATTCTCTAACAAGCTGCATTCATTTTAGTTGTAATCTGCATCTTAATGATAATCCCTTCCCATGCACAGTGCATCACTGTACCAAGGAACTTTAGGCCATTTCCCCCATTTCACATATAAGCAAACTGGGCTCTAAAAGAGACACCTTCAGTAGTTACTATTGGGAACTACTAAAGCACCTGCCACGAGCTTTATAAATATCATTAATCCTTAAAGCATATCAAGTAGGCATTACCTATATTTTACAGGTTCAGGTAGCTTAACACACTAGATTATATAGCTAGCATAGCACATGGAAGAGTCAGGTTTTAAACTGGGGACTCCATAGCACCATAGACTGCTTTTTATATACTATGCACTGCCATGGTCATATAGCTAGTAAGTGGTAGGGTTGTGAGCACAGTCTAGGATTTTAACATCTAACTTAGTACTCAGTTCTTTATAATGTACAGACTCTGAATAGTCTGTTGAAAAGGATTGATACACATGTAGACGTGCACACCTACACACACAGTTTTAAACATTTTAGTACAATTTCTTCCAAATCACCCATTTATTTATAAACTTTGATCATTTTGAAAGTGCATGGTTTATATTTTAATGTTTTAACCTAAATCTATGAGTATATTTGCTCTCATTAGAAGAATGGAGTGTCATGCTGGATTTCTGACCCCGTGGGTGACGTTGGATAATGACCCCAACCTCTAAAAAAGAGTTGTTAACATGTAGCGTTTTTTGTCTCAGTTTGCAAATGAGGCTCACTGTCAGTTTGGGTTTTATTAGAGAATGGAAGTTCCAGTTTAACTCCCTGAAAGTGCTGATTTATTATAGGAAAATGCTGGCAAACATTTTAGACTTGCAAAATGACTTCTAATCACAGTTCAGGCGAAATTCGTTCTTCTGCTGATTTAGAATGTTGGAGAGTGAGAAGAGTGAGGAGGAGGGACAAGTTATGCTGTCCTTATTGAATTCATGCCGTGTTCCAGATAAGAAGCTGCCTTCCTTGCCCTGGAAGATGCTGTGACCCTGGCTTTGCCTTCTGGCTGAATGCACTACTAAGCAGGAAGAAAGCCTCAACCCCAGCTCTAACAATCCACTGCCATTTAGCACTGGTTCACTTGGCATTTCCCCTGAGATTCTTCAAAACGCTAGCCTTTTGAAATGTTTTTCATGTCAGGTCCACGTGAGTCACCTGCTCAGCTGTCCCCAAGGCCCATTACACAGTGGGACTGTGGCTCTAAGGGGTCCCAGGCCCTCTCCACTGAGCTCTTCTATGAAAGGAAGATGGCTTACCAAATGACCTTACTGGGACTTTGCACTATTTTTAAATTTTCTAGAAGATGAAAGAAATTGGCCCTTCTCCCTTTTTCTTTCTTTCTGGTAGTGGGTATAATAATTTCTCCTGATGAACAGAGTGTCCACAGAGAATTGTTTCATGCTGGAAATCAGGCAGATGGCTTGGGTGTTGTCTCAGATCATCAGTAAAGGCACCAGCTAAGTTAATGACTAGAAGGACCTGGAAGAAATTAACATGCTTCTCATGGTAAGCTGTGGCTTGGGGAAGCTGGTGATGGTGAGAATGCTGGAGGCTGTCTGACAGAGGGAGAGAAAATAGGGTTCTTGTAACTTCTGGGCTTCAGCACCAGCCCTCGTGATCCTGCCATTGCCAGTGTGATCTGCCTTATGTCAGCATGCACAGGGTCCCAGCCTAACTGAGCCTTGTGAGTGGGTGGGCTTGGATGCTCGCTAGCTGGCCTTCCAACTCCAATATTCTGATCTACATAAAATGCTGAGTGAGTGGGAAGTG
Source organism: Rhinopithecus bieti (assembly GCF_001698545.2). Classification (NCBI taxonomy): domain Eukaryota; kingdom Metazoa; phylum Chordata; class Mammalia; order Primates; family Cercopithecidae; genus Rhinopithecus; species Rhinopithecus bieti. The sequence goes on along the minus strand of NW_016810077.1, from coordinate 1,716,150 downwards.
TTGATCACATTTAATACTGAGTAATTTTCTTAAGAACTTGAGTATGTCATACATTTCTTTTTTCAGCTTTGGAAATGATTCACTTTTATGACACATGAATAAGACTTTTATTCACCAAAGAACCTCAAGCATAATAGCAAGTGAAGGAGGATGGAATTATCTTAAAGGGCTGTTCTGCAGTGCCTCCCCATCAGGAGAGCCAAGTAGACAGTGAAGAAAAGCTATTTAGGGCAGGACAGATAGAAACATTCCCAGCAGGGCCTTCACAATGCTCAGGTTACAATTCCCAGTTAAGAGAAATGTCCTGAGGTTGCACAGGTATAAAGGTGACCTGTGAGGTACTTGGCTCTCTTGGGCTTTAAGACCAAAATTTGAAAGTTGAGGCTGACCCTTTATCACTGGCTTTCCTCCCAGAGTCTGACCTGAGGCAAACAGATTGCCTGACAGTTTTAAGTTCTCCAGTTTCTGTTTAGCTGAGACCTGAGTGTCAGGTCAGCTAACAGGCTCCCCGTTGGAGAAACATGGCTCTAGGTTTCAGTGCACTGAGAGATGTTAACTTCTGCCTGGTCTCAGGGTACAGCCCCACCTGGGTGCCAGCTCCAAGGGCAGACTATGCACTCACCAGGCTTATCTGATATGCAGTGGGCAGATATAGCTATGTGCTGTTCACCTGCTCTGTGCCCTCATGCCCAATCTAAGACTGTCCAAAGCCCAGCCTAATCTCTGCTTTATCTGGAAGAAGAAAAGACCATTGTCCTGGACTGAAAGCCCAGAAGGTACTCATCTCCAACCTGGATCAGAGCCCCATTTTCACCGGTAACTCTTGAGTCATCTTGTATCTCTGAGCCTCAGCTTCCTCATCTGTAAAATATAAGCTTTATTCTATAAATATTGAGTGTCTGCTACTTACCCAGATGCTGCCTAAGGTATTGTGAATACAGTGGGGGAGAGCAGGGACAAATAAAACCCGCTCCTCATAGAAACAAACCTCATAAAATCTTAGGAGGATTCCATGAGATAATGTGTGTAAAATGTTAGCATCTTGTCTGACCCTAGTGGGTGCTTTCTACATGTTAGCTTTAATGAGTTTTCCTCCAAAGAAGGTAGAAAATATTTCAAAGCATGTCCTTTCCTGCCTTGGTCTGTGCACATGCATTTCTCTCTGCCAAAAAGGCTCGTCCTTAATTCCTATGCCTAGCTAACTCCTGTTCATCCAGTTCTCAGTATAAATGGTCACTTCTTCAAGGTGGCATTTTTCTGACCAGTCCGTCCTTAGATCCCCCTGTTTGTTCCCAGGGCAACTGGTACTATACTTTGAGGTATCCATCCTCTTGATAATTATGACTTGTTTAGTGTCTGTTTCCCTGACTAGACTGTAAACCTAGTGTAAACAGCATCCATGTTGACCAGAAATCTTGATGCTGAGCTTTGAGATTCTGCATAAACATCTGACCATCTTGCTGATATTTGAAGGGAATGTTTCCCTTCGAATGAGAAAATTGCACTGGACAGAAAAGAAGAATCTGGCCCACCAGGAGCACATGGGTCCTTTCTTCCCTCTTTTCTCTCTCCTACCATGAAGAGTAGGGACGGCCAAGAAATGGCTGAAGAAAGGCCATTCCCTGGGCGGTACCCACATCTCCCAGAAGCAGCAGGTAGTCAGGGAATGCAGGACGGAGAGTTGGGTTCCCCATTGTTCGCAGGAACTTAACCAGAGCCCATTCAAGGACGTACTGGGAATGGGGCAGTAAGGGTCTTCTTTGATGCCATCTGCCACAGCCACACCTTTGTCTGTTCTCACCACAGCCAGGCAGCATGACTTAAAGGAAGTCTTGTTTCTTGTAACTATAGACAGTAGAAGCCTGATAAAATGAAATCTAAGGTCATAAGACTGAAATGGCGTCAGCAGCAGAAATGTCTCTGTCACCTTGTGTGAAAGATGCCCCCAGCCTCAGTACCTTTTGGATGAGACCTTGGCAAATATACAGCCATTTACATGTGACTCACCAGAAATGTGAATGTTCTTGCCCTTTTGTGCCCTGTGAGATTTAACAAAGCAGCAATGTGACCTGACCCCAGTGGTTTTCTTTTGGCCAGAATCCAAGTCCTCCAGGCAGTGCTGGACTTCCCACATGCATTCCTGCCAGCCCACTATATGGAACTACAGGGCAGTCCTCTCTGCCAAGCCTTTCTAACCTCTTTGCCTTTGTCCAGGCTGTTCCCTCAACCAGAAGTGCCTTTTTTCCATACAAACGCATATGAATAAACCTCAATTCATTCTTCAAGACTAAGATGATATCACTCTATAACTCCTCTGACCATCCTTTCCCCCAAATTGGACTTAGTTATTCTGAACCCTTATACCAGTGTAGTGAAGTTATTTATGGATTTCCCGCTCAGTCATCTGAAGGCAGAAACCAAATCTTGTTCACATTTCTGTCCCCTTCGACTAATATAGTATCTGCACCTACAATTTGCTATAGTATTCTATACTGTAGGTGCATAATGAATGAATAGCTGAAAGTCGAGCATTTGCAAGGTGTGTGCTGGCCAGTGGGTCAGCCAGGATGCCTAAGGGCAAAGGCATGTGCCAGAAACCATGAGTGGAGACGTTTTTGGACAAATTGTTGAAACAGTGAGAAGTTGTTAAAGCCTTGTGGGTAAGGAAACGGCATAAGGAAGTAGCACTTTGGATACACTCTTTAAGGGCATGGGCGCAATGATGTTAAAGGAAGAAAACTTAATATTCTATAGATGGGGGAACTGAGGCTTGGGGAAGTTAAGTGATTTGCCAAAGGACACACAGCTAGTAAGTAAAGGACACCGGTTTAGAATCTAGACCTGGTTTCAAAGTTTGTGTTCTTAAACAGTATGCAAAAACTCAACCACATCTGCATACAACACCTTGAACTAGTATCCTTTAGATCTTCAGGGAATTCCCCTCCCAACTGTGTTAAGTTTGATGCCAGAATATCACTAGCCCTCATGGGGCCTCAGTTTCCTCTTCAGTAAATGAGGAGAGTTGGGATGACTCTAAGGCCACTTTTAGGCTCTGAGATGCTATGATTCTCTGTAGAGTACAAATGGACTTTCTAACCTGGAAGTCAGCTTGGTCAAAACATAAGCGTACTTGTGTATTGGGCCTGAAAATCCTTCTCAGGTGTTGCAGTCATGATTCCAATACACACAAAAAGCTGTGAACTATTATCTTAGAGGTCTAATCATTCGTCCCAAATGAGTATTCAAAATATACTCGGGCATCTAAGTTTTCTGAACTCACAGAAAGTTCCTGTTTATCTGAAGTCTACTTAAGTCACAGCAAAGTTTCCACTCATTCTCCATGCTTTCCATGTTATTCCAAATCACACTGAAATAAAGTTCAGTATTGCATTACCCACATCTGTGGCACCCAACTCCCAATCCCCCTGCCACCTCACCTCATCACACAAGTCTCAATCGACCCTACATGCAGTTCTGTAACTTCAGGCTGAATCTTATGGTGGAACACATCTGAAAATGTCTGTGTGGTTCAGAATGAACTCTGAAAAAGTTTCCACCCATACCATTGAATAACATCCTGTTGTTTTGGCTTTTTTTTTTTCTATCAAATCTGTGCAATAATGCCTTTGATTTGGCTTTCATTTGCAATGATCTGCCTGACACCATTTTTCTGAAACATTCAGAACCAAATACAATCTTATTATAGTCAGCTACATAAAGTGGACCTTTCAGAGCATAAAGAAACATCTGTCTTCCATCTGTCATGCCTGAAAAATAGGACTTTCAATAGAGCACTTTGTAGGACACTAGTGCTTTTAATGGGCAAGAAATCCATTTCTGACTAAAATCTCAATAAATATATCTAACAGAATATTTTCATCTTACAGACTGTCTTTGAAAGAGCACTTCAAAGGCCACTCTAGCAAAGTGGCTTATTAAGAACATTGTCTCTAGACTCAGCCAAACCTGGTTCAAACACTTGCTCTGTGATATACTGGCTGTGTCATCTTGGAAAGTTATTTAACCCTGATAATTTTAAGTTTTCTCAGGGATGTAAAACAGAATGCTAGCATCTACCCTGAGAGATAATATTTTTAAAGAGACTGGCACATAGTACAGCACCAAATAAACATCAGCTGCTGTTCCTGTTTTGTTGTTGCTGCTATTAATACTAGGAGCAGAATGGCCTGATTCCTGATGCAGCTGAATGAACACACCATTTGGAATCAGAAAACCTGATTTTGCACTCTACCATTGCCACTGACTAGTCAGATGACCCTGGGGAAATCACTGAATGCTTCTCAACTTAGCTTCCTCGTCTGTAAAACAGGGAAAATAAAAATAGCTATCTCACAGATAACGACTGAGGTTCAAATAAGGTGATTTATGTGAATTTCCTTTGCCAACTTCTAAACTCGGTACATATGCATTACTTGGTGATTGTTAGTGTTATGGACTGAATGTTTGTGTCTTCCCCCAGAATTTATACATTGAATCTGTAACCCACAATGTGATGGTATTAGGAGGTAGGGATTTGGGGGGTAGTTAGGTTTGGATGAGGTCACGAGGGTGGAGCCCCACATTAGAATTAGTATCCTTACAAGAAGTGACTAACAGCTCACTCTCTGTCTGTGTGTGTCATGTGAGGACAGAGCAAAAAGTCAGCCGCCTACAAGCCAGGAAGAGGGCCCCCACCAAGAACTGAATCTGCCAACACCTTTGTCTTGGACTTCCTAGCCTCTGGAACTGTGAGAGACAAAAGTGTCTGTTGCTTCAGCTACCCAGTCTAGGATACTTGTTATCACAGCTCAAACTGACTGAGACCCTTAGTAACAACACCAGAACTGAAGAATATATCTAATTTTCTTATTCAGAAATTTTTATTTACAAAAACCTTAGTGATGTGCTCAAGCAATTATAGCTGATTTCCACTTAGTCACAGAAGTGAGGATTCTTTGCATGGACTAAGGTAGCATCAGGTATAGAATGTCTGCCTTTTCCAACAAAATTTTGTCATCACTGTGTACTCACCTTAGACCTGGTCTCTGTGAATGTTTAAAATGTGTCCTTTCTGTTAGCAATGGGTCAGGAAAAAATAGGAAATTAAGAGAAAAAATTTTAAAACATGTCCTGGTCAATTGCCAATACATCTGAAGAAGTGGTGTTTCGAGATCTTTGGGGTGTCACTTTTCTGGCCGGAAACCTCAGTGGCTGGTGGTGCCTTTGTCTGAGTTTTGCTCAGCCTGCAAGGCTTGTTCCACCCACTCAGCCTGGCAGGTTGCACTCAGCTCACACCACTGGTCTGGATCCCACGCCTCTAAGAGAGACTGCGAGTCAGGCGTGGAGTGGCAAGGGGTGTGCATGCGAGTATGGGGTCTGGCCACTGCACAGTCAGACATGCCGGCTGCTACCACAGGGTGGGCAGCTCCAGGTGCCAGCACAGGCACTGGTTCTCTATGAGGCTGCAGCTGGACCAGGCGCACCACAAGCACCTTCCTCGGCGGGCACCAGGGAATGTAGCAGCACCCAGAAACTTGGAAACATCAGAAACCGTGGAGCCCCAAAGAGGGAGTCAAAGCCCTGGCTCTGGGAGCTCCCAGGTCTGGGCTTCCTGAAGGGCCACAACTCTTCTCTCCTTTTCACCCACAACATGGCGAGCAAGGGGCATGTTTCAGCCCTGTTTGGGTTATAGATATTTTAGCTTTGCCATGTGGCCGGCCCTGAGTTCTTGAGCTGCGACCAGGAAGAATGAGGTGCACAGACAAGTGGAGGGTAAACAAGACAAAGAGGAGCTTTTCTGAGTGGTAGAACAGCTCAGAGGAGACCTGCAGTGGGTATCTCAACCAGTGTTCAGCTCTCATCAGAGAGGGTAGCTCCTCTCTGCTAGGCAGGTCATCCTGATGAGTCTCTAGCTGTCAGCAGAGAGGGTAGTTTCTCTCTGCAGCTGGTCCCATTCTCTTCTCAGCTCTCAGAAGATGGGAAACCCTGGGGTGGGCAGCTCCTCTCTGCAGCAGGTCATCCCATCGTCTCTCCGTCCTCTATCCTCTCTCTGTCCTCTGTTGGAGTCTGGCTGAATCAAGGGTTTTTAAGGGCCTCAGAGGGGAGGAAGTGTGTGCTGATTGGTCCATGGGTAGCCATTGGCAAGCCCAGGAAAAGCTCTACAAGTCCTCCCTCTGGTCCTTGGGACTGGCAGCCCGGCCCTCAGGCTTCAAGTCCTCCCTGGTTTGAGGGTGGGGCTTCACTAGGGACCGATCCCCTTCTACCCAAGAGACTGTCTGCCTCCTGCTACTGTTCATGACACCCAGACTGTTCATGCCAAGGAACACCTGCAGGCCAGCACCGGGCTGTCCTCAGCACCCCCTCGGCCCCCTCCCCACTGTGCTTATCAGTGCCCAAAGTCCAGAGGGGACTCAGGTGGCAGGGGCCTGGCACGTCAGCACTGCCCTGTGTGTGTGTGTACACCCAGCTGGGCTGTGACAGCGCCCACACTTGGCCTCAACTCCACTCTGTGATTAGAGCCAACAGCAGGGAGAGGCCAGGCAGCAGGAGCAGACACCTTCAAGCCTACAGGGGCTAACAGGGGGGATTCCCAGGTCCCCTGAGAGTGCAGAGATGCCCAGGTCTGCAGCAGCAACCTGGACGGCTATAGAGGCGCCTGGGAGGGTGGGGCTCCTGCCTGCTCCTTGCTCCTACCGGCTCCGTGGAACACTGCACCACTCCTGGCCCGGCTCCACCTCAGGGCCCCTCTCTGCGTGCCCCTCTGTGCCCAACCATGCTGCCCCCACACCAGAGGACAATTCAGCCTGGCCCCATCGTGGAGGCTCCCAGGGCAGCAGACTCCAGGGGTTCCCAGGGGCAGGCTCCTCTGGGGACTATTCACCTCCTCCCCACACCTCCCCACAGTGGCAGTGGGCAAGAGCGATGACATGGGGCCAGGGTACAGAGTGGCAGAGGCTCTGGGTCTGGGAGTGGGTCCCGCCTGGCTGCAGCCAGTGCAATGGCAGCACTGCTCTGGATGGCCCACCACTGCCATCAGCTGTAAGACAGAAAAGGGCTGTCAACTTGCCTACTGGGTGTTGTTTTGATGTGGTAAATGCAGGTTTTTCAGATTGTATCTCCCCTTCCCAGTGCATTCAAAACAACTAGCAATTCAGCTACTTTCTGCCCTTCTGGATACCTGATCTCTTTTGTCTGTTTTGTAGTATGGAAGTCATTGGGCTGGGGTTTTCGATACTAGTCAGACTTAAATTTGAGTCCTGCCTCCTCACCTTCCCAGCTGTGTTATCTTAGACAAGTCAGGCAACCTTTCTACAACTCAACTTTTCTCATCTGCAAAATGGGGAAGAATAATAACCATGTTTCAAGGTGATTAAGAAAATTGAAACAACACATATAAAATTCTTAGTCATATCTGACACCCAATAGGTACCTATCACCTTATCTTCCTTCCCTTGAGTCTTCTTCTTATCCACTCTCACTCCCAATGCCTGATTATTGAGCCCTTTCTGGGGCCCTTGGTGAGATGATCACTAACAGAATCAATGGCTAATAGAGCCTGTAAGAAAGTGTCCCTGGGGAAACAATCAATATTTCTAAACTAAAATTATTGTTCCAGGTCTTATAAATACTTGGGGCTTTGGGATATTTCAGTAAAAACAATAGACTCCTACTAGATATATTTGCTAATTTAATATCTTAAGGTATGTGTGTGTGAGCTTGGATAGCAGACACATAATCGCTTGCTATGTAAAGCAAAAGAGCAAATAGTATCTGAACCTGATGGACAGAAAACCCACCATGTGTCAGCAGTCAAATATTGGACTCAAAATATAAAGCAAAAGAGAAAAATTCCCCCAATTGCCTGTAGAACTGCCCTGTCCAATGTGATCACCGCTAGCCACATGTGGCTATTCAGGTCTTGGAATGTGGCTTGTTTGAATGAAGATGCTCTGTAAGGATAAAATATACACTAGACTTCAAAAATTGGTTTAAAACAAAATAAAATAGATCAATATTTTTATATTGATTACATGTTAAAAGGATATTTTGGCTATATTGAGTTAAATAATATATATTATTAAAAGTAATTTCATTGATTTCTTTTTACTTTTTAAAATGCAGATACTAGAAAAGTTTAAATTACCTCTATGGCTTGCATCTTATTTCTACCAGGCAGTTGTGCTCTAGAATAAAGTCTAAACTTGACCTTGACCTGAACCTTAAGTCTTCAGTACCTTAGAAACATTAAGACACAAAGTCACTAAATTCAAGTCTGGAAATAGGGACAATTATTGCATACCTACTAAGAGTACAAAGATTAATAATGCAGAGTTCTTGTCTTTAAGAAAAAGAAAGTGAACTGCGGTTCATTGAACTCTACTTTGAGCCAGGATCTGAGCATCCCTGCAAGTTAGTATTATAATTTCCATACAACTCATCTCTAGCCTTCAATGCCTCCTCCATTCAGGACCCAGAAATCTTCCTGAACTGATATGAGCACAAGCATTCTCTTCCCCATTACCCTCTTTCCAACTCCAGCCTGTAACTACCATTAAAAAAAAAAAAAAAAAAAGAGGGAAGACGGAAGGGGATGTGTACTTTCTATATTATTTATTCCAGTGCCAGGACTTTTCTTTATCTTTAAATTTGTGAACTTTTGAAATCCCATTAGATCAACTGCAAGGACATAATAGTGTCCATGCTAGAAAAAGCACACAAACTGAGTTATTTACTTCTCAATCAGCTCAGCTTCTCACCATAAAGCATCAGGAGCAATTACTCTTATTTTTCTCAAAGACAAACGCAGAGCCTCACTCCTGTCACCCAGGCTGTAATGGCATGATCACAGCTCACTCCAGCCTCAGTTTCCCAGGTTCAGGTGATTCTCCCACCTCAGGCCCTGGGACTACAGGCACGTGCCACCACACCTGGTTAATTTTTTGTATGTTTGGAAAAGGCAGGGTTTTACCATGTTGCCTGGCTGCTCTCCAACTCCTGAGCTCAAGCATTCCACCTGCCTTGGCCTCCCAAAGTGTTGGGATCACAGGTATGAGCCATTGCACCCAGTCTAGATTTCTAACTGGCACCTCAAACTTATCATGTTCAAAGCAGAATTCCAGATTTTCCATCCCTTCCACATGTTCCTCTTAAACTATTTTGCATCTCAGAAAATTGACATTCCTTTCTTCCTAGTAACCAGGCTAAAAGCTTTGCAGTTATTTCTGACTCCTCTCCCTCTCTTAACCCACATTCAACCTGTCACATATTCTTAAAACTCTACTTTCAAAATGTGTTGACCAGAATTTGGCCACTTCTCACCACCTGACATCGATTACCCTGGTGCAAACCATTATGGAGTCTCCCTTTGATGACTTATAACATCCTAACTTTGTCCCCTGCAGTCTGTTCTTAGCACAGCAGCCAGAGTAACCCCGACACAACTTAGATCGCATCGCCTCTACTCAAAATTTTCCAGTATGACAGCGACAGTGACTACAGCCAAATTATCTTTGGTGTTGCCCAAAGCTCTGCACTCATTGACTCCAGCCATACTGGACTCCTTGCTGTTCCTCAAACACACCAGGGAGTCTCCCAACCCCAAAATGTTCTTTCTCCAGTAGCCACAGGCCCACCCTCACACCTCCTTCAGGTCTTTCTTCAACTGCCTCTTCGCAGGGAGGACACTTCCCTGATCAGCCTTTTAAAAATTTGTCATTGCCTTGTCCAAATACTCCCTTTCTCTGTATTATTATCCTTTGTAGCACTTATCACCAGCTGACATGTCTTCTACTCATTTTTTATTATTTGTGTCCTCTGAAATAGAATATAAACCCCACAAAGATGAGGAGTTTATTTATTTATTGCTATATTTCTAGTTCCTAAAATAGTACCTGACCCAAAATATATGCTCAATAAATATTTGTTAAATGAACGAATGAAATTTTCAGATGAGAAAAATGTGCGGGGCCTGGTGGCTTATGCCTATAATCCCAGCACTTTGGGAGACCAAAGCAGCCAGATCACTTGAGATTAGGAATTCAAGACAAGCCTGGCCAACACAGGAAAACCCCGTTTCTACTAGAAATACAAATATTAGCCAGGCATGATGGCATGCACCTGTAATCCCAGCTACTCAGGAGGCTGAGGCAGGATAATCATTTGAACCTGAGAGGCGGAGGTTGCAGTGAGCTTAGATCACAACACTGCACTCCAGCCTGGGCAACAGAGTGAGACCCTGTCTCAAAAAAAGAGAGAGAGAGAGAAATGACATAGGGAAGTTCAGTTTTAGCCCAACACCAATGGACTAGTAAGGTCAGACTGACTCCTGAGGATTAGAACTCAGGTCTGACTGACTCCTGAGCCTGTGCTCATTCCAACTCTCTATCTGGTTCTCAGGAGATAATAGGGGGCTCTGATATCCAACTACAAGAGCTGACAGGCTGTAAAGGGCCATGGGGGAAGCACACACCAAGGTTCAAGTGTAAATCCTGCTGGAAATACTGAGCTAAAACAGAACAACACTTTTGGCAGCATTGTTGACAGTCCCTGAGATGAAGGAAAGTAATTTGAGGGCATCTGCTGAAACTTTCCAGTTTTAAGACTGGCTTTCACTATTTTTCTTTCAGCTGTCGCTTTCTCAGATAATGAATGTACCATATGTCTCTATCTCCAGGTTCCCATACAAATTAGGAAACTAAAAATGCCAGATGATTAAAACAGATTTCTGCTTGTTTCCATGGGAAATCAACTGCTGGGAGCCCTCAGGAAATGAGAGGAAGAGTGTGTTCAGCTGAAGGTGTTCACTGGTGAGAACATGCACTCTGCTTGCAACCCAGGTACCAGTCCACAGACTGTTCAAAATTTTGGCCCAGGTGAGACACCGTCCTGAGCTGCCTGCCCTGTTGGTGGCCAAGTGAGACTGTAGAGATCATTGGGCCCTGTCCTACTCCCTTGTGCCTCCACAACCAGGGGGCTGGGCACTATATGCCAGGTTCTTCATGTTAGGTCCCAGCCAATGGTGCCAGGAAGATTTACTAATGACAAATAGACAGTAATGCAAGGGCCCAGCCTCATCAACCCAGTGTGAGTTCAGCATATTTTGAGCCCTCTAGCAGATCTTCTGGAAGACAGTGGGGATGTACCATCAGGGATTCTTGCTAGAAGGGTCACTTCCGGACATCTACAACTAGACAGAGTTAATTCAGGTGCGTGGGAACAGCATTCTGTAAAACACAGCCAAGTGTGCCCCAGGCAACTGTGCCAAGGATATCTCTAGGAGGCTCTGATGATTACTTGTTCCTGCTTGCCCCAGAATTAGCACCAATTTGCCTGAAAGAGATAACATTGAGGGAGGAGGTTGCAAAGAGATTTCATTATTGTCTTGACAGTGAAAATCTCTGATTTGTCTGGGGAAAATTGGTTCAGGAGCTGACTCTAGTCTAACTTGAGTGTCGATAAATCTCATTCCACCTCTTGCAAATCTAGGGGGAAAAGACAACCTTTCTTGGCTTTATTAAACCAGAGTGTGACTTGAGCTTGCCATAATGAGGCTCAAAGATGGAAACTAGGCAGTAAAGGAGAACGTAGAGTTTAAATTTGGATTCAGACAACCCTGAATGTTAATGCTTGTTCTTTAACTTACTATGAGATCTCAGGGAATTCTGAGCCACTATGAGTGCCTACAAAGTGAGGATAAGAATACCTACTCCTCAGGGAGGTTATGTCTTCATAACTTATGTTATATATGTCTTCATAAGCTTCTGTTAAATAAGCTAACATAAGTAAAAGCATTTGTTCCGAGCCTGCTAGGCAGTGGATACTCAATGCCTTGTGACTTCTCTTTTCTTTCCCTCTGTTGCTATGTTTTACTGTCAAAATTGGAAACAGATAGCTTACTGAGCAATAAATAGGCAGGGCCCTTCCTCTCCCATACACCACTATCACCAGTACCAGCAACTTGATTTTTCTCAGAATTACTATCTAGGATATAGACAGAGCAGAGAAATTCAAATCTTCACATATAACATATCCACTTACTTATAACTTATCATCTAGGCTTGATTTTTTTTTTTTTTTTTTTGCCTAGGTAGAATATTTTCAGAGAAACTAAGTGACGAAGGACACTCATGTTGTCTTCTGCCTAAATAAACAACTAGCAGAACCCTGTGAAATTAAAACCATGGTTCACAGTGCAGTCCAAATGCCTTGCCCTAGGCTAGTCAAAATATGTTGACTCCTCCTGTCTTCAGATGATTCATAGGCATGATTCCTTAGCATGAGGCTATCCTAACATGTTCTAGGTAAGCCAGATTAGAGGAAGCAGTTTTATCATTTTGTAGTCCTGGGCAGGCCATTAGTAAATCAGTTTTTCCATTGCAGCTATGCTATACAATCACGCTCCGGTGACTTGATCTATTTCTATAGATTCCAGTAATAGCTATTTAATACTGTCTCTATTCTGTTTCCACCTCAACTCAATTCTGACACTAACTACCAGAATTGGCACAGGTTAAGGGGCAGTGTCCTTCATGAGACTGCCCTCACTTAGGATGCCAGTCATGAGTCTCAGGAGGTCCCCAGGCAGCTCACACTTCTGCCCAACTGGCTTCAAATTTAGTGACTCCTATGACCCTGTCAGGTTCAGTCACTCACTAGAACAACTCACAGAACTCAAGAAAGCACAGATTTGATTACAGGCTTTTATAAAGACTACATCTCAAGAAGCGCCAAATGAAGACATACAAAGGACGAGGTCAGGGAGCGACCATACAGCTTCCACACCCTCACCCCATGGACTCAACGCATGCACCCTCTTGGTATAGCTTTATGTTCACTGATCAGGAAGCTCCCCTGAGCCTTAGTGTCCACAGTTTTTACTGGGCTTTCATTTTATATATGGTTGATTAAATTCTTGGTCAAATGATTGAACTCAGTCTCCAGCCCCCTTCCCCTCCTGGTTAGTTGAGTTTTTAACTCAGGTCAGGATGGCCCAAAGTTTGAGCACTCTAATCCCATGGTTGGTCTTACTGGTGACCAGCTTCCATCCTGAAACTACACAGGAGGCTATGGTCAGCCACTTCATTTGCATAACAAAGAGACCTCTATCACTTAGGGAATGCAGAGGGTTTTAAAAGCTCTGTAGTAGGAACCAGGAAAAAAGACCAATATAATCTTTATTTTACCACAGTCTCCTACTGAGATTTACAAACCATGCAGGATTTGAGTTTAAGTTTTTCCCTTTGGACAATGGGGAGTTACTTAAAGCAAGGGGAAATTGTTACTGAACAGCTACTCTGGGCCAGCCATTCATTATATATGTGTTGAAAGCAGCACTTTGGGAAGATAAATCAGATGACAGCATGGAGAGTGGGTTGGATAAAACTAAAATGGGAAGACTGGGAAGGAGATAGTGGCCACTAGGTAGGCATAAAGTGATGAGAGTAAAACTAGAGGAGAGACATGGAAATGCAAAGGGAGGAAAGGAAAGGTTTGAGAGAGATTTTGAAGGAAGATTTCATCTTATATAAAGTTTTGTCACCATTACAAAATACTACACAATGGTTAGAGTAGTTAAAACTGCTTGAAGAGTTAAAACTACTTTCTAAAGATAGCCAAGTGATATAGATAAAGTGTCTCCTCTGTGATTTACAAGACCTTAGTATTTTATCTCTTGAACAAACTTCAGGACCCCATCTCAATCTTTAAAGGCATACTCCCATTGGTTTCTGGACAGAAATATTGACACCTCTTGTCTTCAAATGGCTGAACTGTTTGTTTTAAAATTAATATTGCCCAATTTTACATTTCAAACAGCCTTTTGAAGTTTGCTTTAGAGTACAAGGCCCTCCCTACTCTGTAGATCACAAATGTATGAAGGATTTGGAGAGATCTTGAGATGCATCCCTGTATAAATCATGTAAAAAAGAACATGTAACACTGGTGTGTTAAAACTAGCTATTTCTTCCTGCATGTGATTTCAGTAAACAATGAAAGTCTTTTTTCAAAATTATTGGTGTGTAGCCATTTTTCTACATCAGTGACTAGGACATTGCCTCATTCATATCCACAGAAGTTCTACAATATTACAGATACTTTAGATAAGAATTTCTCAAAAATACAATTTCCTGTGTTTAAATTTGGGGTGGGGGAAAGAAATGATTATTTTAGTGTATCATAGGTGATATATTAAATTGAAATAAAAATGTAGAAACATTTTTAAGTTATATTTGTTTTATATTTATATAAACT